>NC_088353.1:37552500-37925000 GCF_036884655.1 Musa acuminata AAA Group
TTATTCAATAAGGTATTGTTAGAAAGATGTATGAGCAATAAAATAAGTTTTGCACAAACTAGGGTTGTCTAGAAAACCTACAAGCAATTTATTACATATTGGTCAAATCATTTTATCTCTATTTAGTAAAATTCGAAGGATCAATTGAAATAAATATTTGGATAAGTATTTATCATTTAAATCATTCAATAGAGTATAAAGGAAAGATGTAAGAGTTAGTTTCCATAAAAGAGATTGAGATTATGTTTGATTTAAAGTTTTGTACACAATACTATAATTGAAATAAAATAAATAGGTCAGATAATTTTATCTTTGTGTAGTAGAATTTAAAAGAGCAATTAAAATAAACATTTGAATAGGTATTCATACTTCAAATCATTCAAATCAAAGTTTGCAATACCATACCGTATTAGTGTTTCGAGGTTGGTTCGATACGGTACGATACTAGTATATCGAGCGGTACACCAAGATTTATCGAGCGGTTTCCTTTTAGCACTGTACACTTATAATGTATTACTGTAACATTGTAGCATGGATCATTCGGTAGCGGACGGTCCATGTACCGATATATCGTTGGACCAGTACGTACTGCCCGTACCGAACGGTACCATTTGAAATTACATACCATGATTCAAATAAGATATTAAAAAAATCAAAAAAATTAATTAAAAAAAATATTTTCTCAAATTAAAATTTTGTATAAAATATTTAAGTTAATATAAGACAGATAAATACACACATACATATATAAATAAATAAATAAAAAATATATATATATAATAAAATCACTATAAAGATTATTTGAAAACATTGTATATAATCTATAGACTTATAACTTTGATCAAACTAACTACAAGCCTAAAAATATAATATTATAATAATGATAATAAAAACTGATATGATGTAATTTATAATATTTTTTAATAATATTTTCAATACATCAATAAAATACTGTAAATATTATCGAAAACTATTATAAATGAGCCAAATGAAAACATGTAACATTTGAAAACTTATAAAAAATAAAAAAAATTGAAGGAAACACTTTTGAGAGGTATTTTGAATATTAAAAAAAACCCTATATATATATATATTTATAAACCCAAAATAAAGGCCTAAGAATTCATCGAGTCAAGATTCATATCTATCTATTTCAACAAATTCATGGATTTCACCAAACATTGAACACAATGGTTTTTGGATTAGTCCATTATCTGAGGTTAACATTTGTCATATATTTTTTTCTTTTTGATTATACATAAATAATTCACGTCTATTTAAGTCTGATGTCACGTAAGATTATTCCTTGCGTTAGAGGTGAGTTGATTCGAGTAATAATAAATATAACATCCTTTCTTGCAATGTTTGATCCCATTAAATGATAACTAACTTGCTGTTGTAGTTTCCACGATTTAGGAGAAGCAGAGCATTTATATTGCATGACCTTCTTTCCATTTATGTCTTCCACCATATGAGCATATAATTCACTCTTCACCTGATGACTAATTATTATTATTATTATCATTGGCATAAGTTTTTAGAACACGGAGAATTTGATATGGTAAAAGTGAAAAATTAAGCCATCATCAATAAAGAGGAACGGAAGCCATTTGTCATATTGGTACATAAAAATTGTAGCAAAACAAAAAAAACCAATCATATGTTATTGTTATTATCCTTATTAAGCTATAATCATCGATTACATTGACAACATTAAGAATCAATTTACTATCATTGTTGTCATGTCATTTAAGAAATTTAATAGTAAGGTGTTGATATCAGATCCCCTCTTACCACTGAATTTTATAATTTACAATTTGATATGACTTGGAAATTCTTACCCATAGTTGTCATGTCATTATTTATAAGAAATATAAGATGCACGATATATAATAATATTTTTTGTAAAGCAAAATATATTTTCTCCGTTATTTAAGATATTGGGTAACATAAATAAGCCGACCTATACATTTTTTTATGGAATTAACTCATTCTTTTTTATCGGTAAATAATTTAAAAAAAAATGAGAAAGAATATTTTATTATAATACAAAAAAATGACTAGAAATTAAAACTTTGAGTATACTATACCGAAGTATACATAACTTTGAGAATATATTTTTCTCACGGTATACTGAAGTATACCGTGAGAAAAATATATTTTGAACGTTGATATTTTAATTTTATGCAGGATGCATTTTCTTGGGACATTAGATTTAGAAATTAGAATGAAGATAAAAAAACTTACTTCTGAGATCATATTTTAAATATATTTATTTTATTTTTTATATGAATCATAAAGTTTTTCCCCCTTCTCTTGCAATTAAAAAAAAATTATCTTTTACAAAAAAAAGAGGAAAAATTAGGATAATGTACTTTGGAGACCGGATCGGGTCCGATCTGATCGGATGCGGATAGACTACTGGCAGATTTGGTTCGACGTTTTGCAAGACCGAGTTAAAGATTTCGACACCCGGTCGAAATTTAAATTGAGCCGGACCTCCATGTGGCCCAGCCCGGTCGTATCGCCTTAAGTAGCCTCACTCCGTCCGACCCGAAAGGTCAGGGAAGGCGTTCCAATAACTCGAGCGCCGCCTCGGAGCCTTCTTCGTCCCTGCCGTGACAGTCTCCGCAGGCGGCCGTAGGCGACGCCTCTTCTCCTGCTCTCTGGTTCCGTCTCGGTGGTCGATTGAGAGCGAGGCGGACGAGTGTTCGAGGGCCCAATGACCACTCGAATTACTCCCGGAGTGGGAGCCAACCTCCTCGGCCAGCACTCCGCGGAGAGGAATCAGGAAGCCACAACCTATGTGGGAAACCTAGACCCGCAGGTGCTCCTCGCCGCTTTCTCTCTTCTCTTCTTCCCCATTTTCAGCTGTGGGTCTTGATCCCTTAATCTAGGGTTTTTAAAGAAACCCTCCCCCTTCTGTTGTTTTGTTATATTGATGAATTAGCGAGCTATATGCTGCATGTATTCACATTTTTGCTGTTATTTGCAGGTTTCGGAGGAGTTGTTATGGGAATTATTTGTCCAAGCTGGCCCAGTTGGTAATTCACAAGCCTGTTGATGTTTCTTGGTCTTCGCGGTCGAATGCGATTTCCAATATCGTTCTCCTACAACCGTCGTCGTTATTTCATTGTTTTTTCTCTCTGCGATAACAACTCATATATGCTTGCTGAAATCACCCTACTTGACGATAAAAAAATGCATGCACATAGAATTCTTGCATGACCTACCGGTCGCTGCTGGCATAATATCTTACAAATCATGAACTGGCTAACTCTTTTGAATTTGTCAAGACCCATGCCTTTCTGTTTTCTTATTCTAGTTTGTGAGGTAGTCAGTAAAAGGTAAAATTCAACTTGTAAAGCTTCTTGAATATTAGCAACAATGCATGGACTTTTGTTATTGTCTTGGTTATTCTTGCCCTGTATTGGTGATGAACAGTTTACATTATATTACATATTATTCTACAAGTCCATATTTTATCTTGGGATGTTAGCTACATCATAGGTTCTTTCATGCATATATTTACTTGATGAATCTGTTTGTTGGATAATCATCACCTAAAATGTTAGAAGAGGATATAATGAGGGAAAACTATTTAAGATGGTTCATGCACGTGCTAAGGAATTCTAGTTAGAAGAGGTCAGACAATTAAATATATTAGTGTAAGGAGAGTTAGATAGAGACCTAAGAAGATTTTATCAGAAATTATAATTAAGATTTAGATTCTTTTAATTTAACGAAGGATGCTGCTTTATACAGAGCTTGATGTTGTCGTTGTTGTAGGATAGTAGAGATTGACCTTCAATCTTCCCTCTTCTCCTCTTCCTCTTCCCTTATGACTATCTTTTCAGAGAATTAGTGCTTGGGGGGTGAACCATCCAATACATTTCCTAGCAGGAAGAGGTAACTGAATTGGTTAACAATATATTGAACAAGTTTGAGAGTAGGATAAGGGATATTTTCTAGATTTATTAGCTTGAAGGCTTCTACTAGTATATGTTCAAATTACAAATACTGTGACACATACCCTAGTTGTCTTGTGGCCATCTGTTAGATCTTCTTATGTCATGTTCCTAGTGCAAGTTAAACATTATAATCATTTTCCTTCGAGTAGTCAAGACATAATATTCATTTAGACTCGAGTATGATAGACCTCCAAGTAGTCAATGTAGATAAAAATGACTAATAAACGTTTGTTTTTTTATTTGTTCTGTTTTTGAGATCCTATAAGCATGTGAACAATTCTTTCTTTTTGGCTTCCTTGACGTTTGTGCTACTGATGTCTGTGTGGTACTATACAATTAAAGTTGTTCTTTCCTGTTTATGCTTCCACAACTAATTAGTTTGTATGTGGACCCTATTGATATAGCATGGCAAGGTAATGCAGGATTAATAGAGATATGAATGGGAATCAAGGCATTTGGTAATACTTCTATTTTCATGACCTATGCAACAATACATTCATATTTATAATTTAAGATATGAAAATCAGGATCGGATTGGATTGGCCAAATGTGACTTTCAGCTCAGGATTGTTCTATACTTGGTCAAGATCTTTTGATCCTTGACTAGGGATTTCCCAACCATAAACAATTGGGGATATCATGGCATCCAGTCATCTTGGTGTAAAAGATCAGCTAAGTTATTTTAATCTCGTGGGCTTTAATACCTCGAGGGTTTTTATGTTTGACAGAGGATCTTAAGCAAATGAAGGATATCCTTTAGATCTGATGCAGCCCACCTTTCAGATCTGATTTAATTATCTTCATAATAGACATGACATTTAGTTCTATTAGTTTAGGATTAAAATTTCTGATTGATAATATTGAGTTATTGCCTTATTTAAGTTGATTTTCCAAGAGCAGTATGACAAAATTTTGAGTCCTTTTTAAACATTGCACAGGTGTCTCTGGTGGATACTAGTTTTTCTGTTATTTGACTTAATATATGTTCTAAATTGGGGAGAAAGTAGCTGAATTATTTTTTAGTAAAGTAATTCAGTTTTCATTTTTTTTATTATTCCTAGAGTATTACAACGGTAATTCTGCTCATGTTAATCTATATCCTATTATGCTGATATGCTGAGTATTTGAGTCCTTATTTCTTTTCCTAAGAGTCTCACAATCAATAGGAATTTAGATATATATCCCTTACAAATTGAGCATTTGAGTATATCTCCTTATTCTGTTATTTTCCTAAGAGTCTTCTTCAACCACTTGAAATTGAGTTGAAAGTGAGCTTACTTGAAGTTACTCCAAGTCCTATTCTTCTTCTCTTTAGGTGTTTCCTATTTTCACTTCTTCTTTCATATGCTGAGTTCTTTGAAATGTCAAGTTATCAGTGATTTTCTGTCCAAATCAGTCCTAAACTGATTAAGATAGCGTCCATGTGACTTCTCAGGGAGGTTACACCAATATTCTTCTAGGTTTTTCTGGTGGTATGTGGAGTTGTAGACTATTAATTTTCTACTAAAGCTTAAACATAATGATGATAATCTCAAATCTGACTTTGTTTGGCAGTTAATGTATATGTTCCAAAAGATAGAGTTACAAATCTTCACCAAGGATATGGCTTTGTGGAGTTTCGGAGCGAAGAAGATGCGGATTATGTTAGTAAACATTCTTGTCTTTCGTGCTTGATTTTCTTATATTTTTTGTTGATCACTTTGCTGTGCATTGGCCATTTTTCTTTCCAGTAATTTTCACCTTTTTTGGTGCTGTTCTTTTGCAGGCTATTAAGATCTTGAACATGATTAAACTTTATGGAAAGCCGATACGTGTAAACAAGGTTCTCTTCTATTTGATATTCCTTTTACCTTTTCTGAAGCACTACTAATTTTTATCTTTATGTTCTACAACTTTAACACTAAGTAGCATTGTTAGGTTTAATGCAATAACCTTACTTCACAATATGTTGGTATCTGAAATTAAAGTCATGCTGTCATGGTTGCTTTGATTATGAATTCTGGTTTAGGTTTTGTCATGGTAATAACAGGGCTAATTGCCATTAGCACGTAATTGCAAGTTTTACAAGGGCTAATTGAGGTAGGTAGCAGAAGAATTTGGATGTTGTATTGATTTCTGATATAAATACATGCTACAGGTTCAAATTGAAGCCAAACAGTAGAACAGTGAAATTATTGGAATGTATTAATGCAGCAACATGCTTTCCTTACAGAACATGCCAAGTTAAGCAGCTTGATTCTGCAGATGGCAAATTGAATCAATTTTTTAGTGCCTCCGATCATGAAAAGATTTGACATGGAGAATTTTTACAGTTTTCTGCAGTTATGAGTTAAACAATTTTCTCTCATGTGTTTTAGAAACAAATCATAAAATGGAACAACCTATTTGCTTCCGATGATTAAATTTCACACTACTTTTATAACATCCATTTCATTCTCTTATTTTATTTTTAGCAAATCATGTTTCTCTGACCATCACCAATGTCTAAGCAATTGTCTTTATGAATTTAACAGTTATTCAGTTTTTATGAACTATCTGATATTTATGTCTTTTTTACTTGCATTATTCTTTTATTGCTTTCACCATAAAAACTATGCTTGCTTCATTGTGAAACATGAATTTTGCAAAATGCTTGCCATGTCAATATCGGACACCAGTAGGTGTTGGATACTTCTTAACATGTGCCGGGAATTTCAAACGTAAAGGACAGCTCCACCATCTACTCCTTTTTTTGTTAAGCATATTGCAGGACAATGAGATCATCTAAATAAGCCATAAAGGCATGTCAAATATTGACTAAATGTATCTAATTTCAATGCTTGTCTTACATTTTGTGTACTTGGTGGTTAGTGTACATCAATGCCATGTCTGACAACCATAGATTTTAATATTGTTCAAAGTTTATAAATCATAATCAAATGTAAAACATATATGTGTCGTAGACATGCCCATGCTGTCTCATGTCTTGTGTCCTTTTATGAAATTTGCTATGCCAATGTGTCCATGTCACATGTTGGTATCCATGATTCAGTCTTTTGGTGTATGTGTTGCGTCAGATCCTTTATCTGGTTGTTCTTTTACAAAGCTTGAAGTTGCTCATGTCCTTGTTGATCATAATAAATAAGTTTATAGAGAAAGCAGTTGTTGATGAGGTTATTATGAAGGATTTGTTACAAAATCAGTGTGATCAAGGTGTGTAAAGAGGTGTCTAAATGAGGATTGAATTTTGCAGTTCTCCTTAAACAGGGCTCATGGCATTTATTAATAGCAAAATTTAAGCATGCCTTGTGGATTTCTTTACAAAAGACTCAATTTTTAAAAGGCTCCTTTGTGATGTTACATCTGCTTTATCTGTTTGTCCTTAATTATTAATCATGAAATCTATGTCGCAAGGGATTAAAGCATTATTTTGTAAAATTTATAAATTTCCCATTCTTTAAGAAAAAGGAAAGATACCATCTTTATGTTTTACTGCAAGGACTAAATTAAACAAATGATTTTCTTTCACATATTAGTTTCACTTTTTTTTTCTTTCTTTCTTTATTTGCTTCTTTGCATTGTCACTTTTTTGTCTTGAGTACTTTATCTTCAACCACCTTTGTGTTAGTTCATTTCACATTTTACATAACAATCTATACTTTGAGATGATTAGTCCTTTTTCCTCCGTCATTTAGATGTTATTGAATGATAATTTATCTTAATATTACACTTATATCATGTTCCGTAATTATTTTTTCTAAGTACTATTTAGATGTTATTACAGAAAAAAAATTTCTGTGCCGAACTGTACTTACACCTCACCTTGCACCTCACATAGGGTCCAAGAGATGTTGGCATATTAATGTTTACAAATAATTCTTCAAGAACTTTTTAAAGATCTTATTGTTCTTCCTCTATTATTAAGTCTCAAGTTGTTGGTCTGATTTTTTATTTTTCCTCTATGAAGATCTTTCCTTTGAAACAGTTGGTTACACAAATATTTTCTAAAAGCATATGATTTTTGTCAATCAACCTACTGATCATTAATTCTTTTGCCTATTTTAGGCTTCTCAAGACAAGAAGAGCTTGGATGTAGGGGCAAACCTTTTTGTTGGTAATCTTGACCCGGTAAAGTCTTTTTCCTTCTATTAGCTGTATCTGTCATTTTTAATGTGGAATATATGATTTTTACTTCATGTGTCTGCTGCAGGATGTAGATGAGAAGCTTCTCTATGATACATTCAGTGCATTTGGTGTTATTGTAACAAATCCGAAGGTAATAATTTAAATTGTTCTCTTTGAACTCTTTGAATTATTACTGCAGCTTACTGTAAATGTAGTATGGGAAATACAAGGCTGCATGACTATCCTCACACAATATCATCCTTTCATTTACTTTCATTGTTTTCAAATATCATTCTTTGAGCATAACTTGAAAAATCTTCTATTAATTGATAATTTTATTCTGTTAAAAGTGAAACATTTTCACTTCAAGGATAAGCTTGTTTTCAAGAGATTTTTCATATAGTTAATTTGATATGTCATGAACATAAATTTCATTGTTTATAAAGTATGTTGTTTCTATCTGATGATTTCTTGTTTCTTTTCATGGTTAAGTGTTGTCTGTTTGTAATTTAATAGTTTCATAACTTGTGTTGGAGTTTTATTAGGTGAGTTAAGCTGGGTCTAGATGTAGAATGAAAATCTAGGCTAATAAATATATGAACATATGCTGTGAAACCATTAGTGTTTTTAAAAGCGCTAGGCTCTAAAAGATGTCAAGGTCCTAAAACATCCGAGGTGCTAGGTGTTTGCCTGAACGAAGTGAGATGCCCTAGAATATGAAAATATAAAGTATATATATTATGTTGATAAATATGATTATAGAAATAAAATTGTCATATCAAATTGAAATCATAGAGTACCAAATCATATTGTTCATCTTCAAATAACAAAACTGTCAAAGCAATTCTAAACAGGGATTAACCAGTGCTAAACAGTTCCAAACAAGGATGAACTAGTGCTAAACAATTTTAAAGAGGGATTGAGAACAATTCTAAAGAGGGATTAACCAGTGCTAAACAACTTTAAAGAGGCACTGAGAAGAGGAGTAATCGGCCTATGGAGGAAGATGGAGATGGAGACGGTGGTGACGAAGTGTCACGAACGGTCATTGCGCACCCGCAACAACTCCGTTCAATGAACCGTTCGTCGCTCTCATCTACATGTACAGCTACTTGGCAGCCTGTTTTGTCTTGATTTTGAGTCATTTTGCTTGTAAAAATGTAAGTTCGAACAAGTTGCAGCGCTACAAAGCGACCACTCACCGAACCGAGCAAAACAGCCCCAAAACAGCTCCGTTTTCGTGTGTCGCGGGCTGTTTTCTGCAGCCCGCCTTCGCCCACCAAAATGTCAGCCATCTCAGCCCCTTTGAACCCCCCGGGTGGCACAGGGCTGGATGGGGCTTCGGTATAGTGTCGGGCGTTGAACAACCTTTCGTAAATTCGCATGTTACCTTGACGGGAACTTGTTGTCGTGCCCGGCACCCGGTGAGCAGCTGTTTGTGGACTTGCAGCTGTTCGTTCAACCCTCTAAAGTCCTTGTTTGTCCCCTCTCCCTCTTTTCTCTTGTGCACGCAAGGTGCTCGCTGAATTGCTTGTAAAGCTTCCTCTCTTTTCGCGAGACGTCGGGACTTGTTTGTCGCTCGTTCTTTCGAACTAATCAACTTTCTCTTTTACAGGTCCTTTGGGACCTGTGAGAGGTTGCAAGTGGGCTGATCTTTGCGGAGCAATATCGCAAGGGCGAAGCGCGACTTAGGCAACGCAAGCTAAGTTCGCATCTTTGCCGCAAGGGTGCCTCGCGACTTAGGCAATGCAAGCTAAGTTCACGTCTTGGTCGCAAGGGTGCCTCATGCCTTAGGCAATTCCAGCTAAGGCCGTGACAGGAGGTAGCTTCGGACGAAGGTGTCGGCGACCGAGGGAGTTGCGCACGAAGGCAGCAACGACGGACGTAGGGTTTAGGTTTTAAAGTTGGGTTTGGTGTGCGGGGGTGGGGGGTTGTGGTTTAGTGTTAGGGCTCTTCTCTTTAGTTGGTTTGATTGAACCAACTTGAAAGATGGGTCAGGCGCGTGAGGGTGGGGGTGTGTGGTTTAGTGTTAAGGCTCTTCTCTCTAGTTAGTCTGATCGAACCAACTTGCCTATTCAATTGAACTAGGCACAAGCACAAGCCACCTTCACTTGGGCGCTCGCTCAAGGCATCCGGTCCTTGGGCTTAGGTGAGAGCCTAAGTAATGCTTCAATGAAGCGCGTCACTCAGAAGTTGTGTGAGGCGCTCAGGCCTTGTCTCACCTCGCCGGGCACCTATTAAAAACACTAGCCAGCAGTTCGAATGTCTCTCATGAATCACACATGGCAAAAAAATTATTATACTTAAAATTTTGCACTTTTTGATGGTATGGCATCAACCAAGTGTTTGGAAGTGTCTTAATAATATATGAACCTAAATAGCAGTCTCTAAGTTGATCAGTACATCCATTCCTCTCACTATGCATCTGGGATGTGTATACTCATGCAGTTGGACATTGAATTAAACTGCTAGCCAACTATGTTGGTAAGTGGTAGCATTAAGGGAATATTTCCTTCCGAGATCTAATATGAACCACCCAAAGGTTCTTAAACTGGGATGTGTATACTCATGCAGTTGGACATTGTGAAAATTAAACTGCTAGCCAACTATGTTGGTAAGTGGTACATTAAGGGAATATTTCCTTCCGAGATCTAATATGAACCACCCAAAGATTCTTACGTAATGTTTATGCAGTTTGCCTAAACTATCTTGCTGATACCACCCAGGACTTCTTCTCTGAAGCATCAGTTATCTGCAAAACTAAAATAATGTGTATTTTCTGTTGAAGCATTTTTTTTAATGTATTTTATTTGGTTCAGCATTTACCTTTTGTGAAAAGACATGTATGTCGCATATTCTATCATTTACGGTGTTAATCAACTGTCACTATTTATGGATCCTGTTTACAATTACATGTACCTGCTACATGTATGTCACTGTCACCTTTCAAATTTATATGCATTTTTTAGATAATGCGTGACCCTGAGACTGGGAACTCTCGAGGCTTTGGTTTTGTTAGCTATGATTCCTTCGAGGCATCTGATGCAGCAATAGAGGTACTACTGTCTAATTTACTTGATACTTTTTATCAATTTGGAGAACATTTTAGTTATATATGCATAGTTCATGGTCTAATTTGATTTCTTTGTTGGATGTGCATTGCATATATCCAGTCCATGAATGGTCAGTATCTTTGTAACCGTCAAATCACTGTTTCATATGCATATAAGAAGGATACCAAAGGAGAACGCCATGGCACCCCAGCAGGTATCTTTTTGTTCTAACCTTCTTGTACCATATTCTTTTATTTTTCAGGACTTGACTAGGCTGCAATTTGGGTTGTTGGCTCAAGTCCAGCCCATTCAAAACTTGAGAAAGAAGCCTGGTGGCAATTTAAAAATGTATTGAGCTTGGCTTGGAAAAGCCTGACGATCTCAATTTGGGCATATCAGCGCTGAGCCTCAACCTAACTTAACCCCCACCCTGGTTAGGTTGTTGGAAACCCTGAGTCAATCAACCCAACCTGACCTGATCTGAAACATCTAAATTTGGGTCATAACGCGAGGCCTGATTTTATTGGTTTGGTCGGTTCAGGTCATGGGCTTGTAGTCCAGACACCAGATTGAGCATGTGTTTATGCGCAAATGGCCTGAGTTTTAGCCCTAGCTTTGACATATTGGTGTAACTTATCCATGCCCATTCATCATATTCTTAACAGTGTTATCATCAGTTGCTATTGACCTGTGCTTTTTAATCTGACTCCATGCCTTTCCTAGTACTAAGATGTTGAACTATGGACATTTCAAATTGTAATATTTTGGGCTTAATGGGTTATTATGAAATAAGTTCATGGTTTGGTTTATTCTGACTCCCCATTCAATAATTTTTTTTTTTTTTGAACGGTATTCTGTATGACCTGATATTATTTATACTGTTTCAGTCAGGTTATTCTTGTTGCTTATTTTTTTTTTTTTTTGTGATTTATGCAGAGCGAGTTCTAGCAGCTAGCAACCCAGGAACTCAGAGGATCAGACCACATACCTTGTTCGCAAGTGGACCACCAACGCTCCCTAATGGCCCCCAGGCAAATGGATCAGTTCCCCCAGCAATCCCTCCCAGGCCATTCGCCAATGGACCACTACCACCAGCTCCACTTCCAGCAGTACGCCCCCCATCGATGCCAGTTGGACAATTTCCTCCCCCGATGCAGTGGCCTGCCCACCCCCAACCTGGACAAGGCCTTCCACAACCTGTGATGCCTCCACCACCGCTCCAACAGTTCAGGCCTCCAGCAAACTTGCCACCACCTCCACCCACAGGTATGATGAGGCCGCCACCACCACCACCTTCTGGGATGGGTGTTCCACCACCTGCTCTATGGAGACCACCTCCACCACCTCAGCAGATGGCTGGAAGGCCCATGCCTCCACCTCCGATGCCCATGCCACCAAATATGATGCCAAATGGCTCGGCTCCATGACATCACACAGGTTCTATAAGTTTCATTTGTCCTGATAATTCTGTGGAATCTCTTAAAACTTATGTGCACTAACTGTGGATCAGAAAATCTAGTGACTGATATGTCTTTTGGTTGTGTACTACTCTTTTAAGTATTGCACTGACTTACATTGTATAGCCGGGTGATATGACATCTTGGTGAGTAGATTTTGTTTATGATTGTAAAAGAGTTTTGAGTGTCAGAAATGCTGTGTAGACGGTGTATGAAATCTGGCTAAATCGTTGTCAACTTTGCTGTGGATTTCTTCGTATATTATAATATATCCGATCACTATTTCTGAAAAACTAGCTGTAATGTTATTTTAGCTGCCTTCGTGTTTGGATCCAATAAGAGTTATCACATTACCCATGTGGCATTGCAATCGCTAAATAGGGGAATGGGATTGGTCCGGTAGACGGCATCCATGGAAAGCCCCACTTTGGGGATGCTTAAAAAGGTTTCCAGGTTTTTTTATGAATCGAGTGAAAGTTGGAGAGTTGATTGTCTATAATTTTAATTATCTTTGTTGTCTTAATAGAAGGGTAGCTTTTAGCGTCTGCCTACTTGAAGTGACAGTCGCGGAAACATCAAAAAAAGAAAGTTAAGTCGCTCACAAATTTCTCTTTTGTTTAGGTTTACCATCAGAGCAAGCCATTTTCATGGAAACACCATCAATTATATTTATATTTTGATAAGTGGCCTTGTCCATGGACCCGTTCCAATTTTTTTTTTTTTTTTTTTTTTTAATGTTTTTCCTAATCATGGCATGGCTAACAGTTCACAGATGGCATCATTATTTTTTGTAGTTTATTTATAAAAAAAATGCATAGTTCCACCAACTACACATGTAATAGAGCATCATTCAGGACATAAATAATATAAATTATACATAAACATATTAAAAATAATAATAATTCCAATGTTATATCAATCTGCACACTTCAGTATAAAATGGTACACCACGTTAAGTTAATTATATTATATAATTGTTTTATTTTAACTAATAAAACAATTTTCCCAAAATATTCAAATCTTTTTAAACCCCTAAGCTGCAAAAAAATTAAAAAGCGATAAAAAGAAAATGTTCTTTATCTTTTTTTTTTCTTTTCTTTTTATCTTGGATCCCAGTCTAAGTCGATAGAACAATGCTATTAGTTATTTAAATCTACCCTAAAGATTAAAACCGCTTCTTTCGAGAAAAGGAAAGATAATAGACGTGTTCTAATCATATTATGTCGAGAGGATAATATTTCACCTTCCAACAATTGCATTCCAAATATTTTCTCCAAAATTACGTACTTCTATGATACCTTACTACTTTAAAAAAAAAAAAAAAAAAACCCTTTGTACTAGTAAGCGTCCACTAGAAGCCTAAATCTATTGGCACAATACTAGATAGAATTAGATATCTTGATTAGCTTAATATAATGGACAAAGTCGAGATTCAATCCAGGATCTTAAATCTTCTCTTACCGACAGCCTCTACTAACATGTTACCCAGCGACCTCTAGTATTTCTTAATACTACTTAGGTGAATAATCTATTAATTATGAGAGCTTGTTATTTACCTCTCTTCGACGTTAATTTCACAATGATAGATAATATTCTACATCAATTATATGCTGACATGTAATCGTGCCACCAAATTTGTACCTTTCAAATCAAATGATATCGACATCAATGTCGGCGTACTCATCGGACATGATATAGATCGAGAAACATTTTGACGTCTCAGCAACATGGAGTCGTAACCTTAGCTCGTATACTCGTGATTTAATCTCGATATATTAGTAAGAATAAGATATATGTAATATCATACGTATACTCTTTTATCTTGTTTTGCTGAGAGATCTTTAATTTCTTTTAATTTAATATCTTTTTTTTTTCTAATTTATCTGACGATGCAAGAGGATATGCACCTCTTTCATAGATATTTTCTAATATTAATCAAACTTTTTTTCTTATGTGAGCTCTAAATATTCATAAAATAATACTTTCATCTAGTATTGATCAGAGGTAAGCTTTAGTAATCTTTTATCTCAATCTACCTCTTCTTCTTGTTATTTAAAAAGTAACATAAAATCTTTATCATCTATCATATTTATCTTTAAAATCATTCAAAATAATTTTTTTAAGCCTTACGATTCTATAATAGTTCTCATCATAACTTTTTTTCAATCTCTAGTGATCTTTTTCATTAAATCTAAATAATAATAAATTTTGAAATAAATCATAAAAGTCATCATCTTCTGTAATTTCAATCTTCTCTTAAAAGTGATCAAACTTTGAATCTTTCGCTCTTTCTCTACAACCCACTAATATTGTGATGATCTTTTCCGTCGATCATATTTCTCCTACTGCAATCCACTCTAGCAAATTACTTTCTTGATCTCCTCTTCTTGATGAGTGTCAAGATTAAATCTATTTCTCATCGATGCTATGAGTAATTTTTCTTTTCTAAAATTTCTCTTTTTATTCTCTCTCTCTCTCTTCATAAATTTTTTCTCTCCTTAGAATTTCTCTCTATTTTTTCTCTCCTTGGATTTCTCTCTCGATAAATTCTCTCTTTTTGAGATTTTTCTTTCTCTCTCTAGCAATTCGATTTTCTCTTTATAGGTTTATTTTTTTTTTCTCTCTAGATCTATTTACTTTCAATATGTATATTTTCTCTCTCTACCAATATATATTTCTCTTTGTTGTTTTTATGATAGGATATTAATGGGAAGGTTCCCAACGGGGTAATATAGGTGCTTGTAGCATCTATTTCCTATACCCTCTCTTAGGGTAGATTATCCTTTCTTTTTTATCTTTCCTATACCATGTTAGAAATCATATCATAATAAAAATCAAAAAATAATATCATGTTAAAAAATCCTCATAAAATAATGATGGTCAATATGAAATTACGTAAGAGTGACAACATACGAGAATAGAGAAACTTTAAAACTAAAATTTATATTGAATATAATAATTTATAATATCTCAAATCTCGAATATATGAACTTATACTTTAATTCATCTCTCTTCCCTGTTATATATTTTTTAAAGCATTACATGAGCCCTTTATTTAAATAAAGGGATAAAATCAAGACTTTGACTTCTTGCATTATAGTAACTCTTATTTTTACTAATGTTCTTAAATCAAAATTCTATTTGATCTTAGCCGAGAGAGGCAAAAAAAAGAGGTTTTTTTAAACATGTAATATCAAGTAATGTAATACCGTACCGTATCGATGTTTCGAAGTTGGTTCGATACGGTACGGTACTGCCGTACCGAGCAGTACACTAGGATGTACCAAATAATTTTATATATTTTCTTCCTATTGTTACAGTGTAGTACTGTGGCATTGCTACTGTGTAATACTGTACCACTATAGCATGTTTCATCTGGTATCGAACGATTCGCATATCGATATGTCGTCGGACCGGTACGTACCACCCGTATCGGATAGTACCATTCAGTATTACATATCATGTGTAATATTTCAAAACCTATGCTTGACTAAAACCATTTGCTACCACATTAATCCCAACTAAAGAGGTGTAGCACAAGTAAAAAGGAAGTTGCGAGGGTTTGGTTCTGTAAGAAATAAAGTTCTTTTTATCTTTTCTCTTTATCTCCTATTTCTCTTTTCTATTTTCAAGCCTTGATTTCTATAAAATTTGTTTCTCGTATCACACAAATTCTCAAAGTCAATTTAGATCTAAAGAGATACATAGAAAAGAGACTCTCAAGAGAAAAATAAGTACTACGAATATTTATTTTATCCCATCGAGAGTCTTAATTAGATTTTGAGAGAGAAAATAGATTTGTTATATATAGAGAAAAATAAATAATGCTATAGAGAGAGAGAATATAAACAACTAGAAAAAAATAGCATAGAGAGAAAATCTAAGGAGAAATTATAGAGAAACAATTTGAAGAGAGAAAAACTATAAAGAGAAGAAATCTTGAACAACACTTATGATATGGATAAGAAGATTACCAACATGAATTCCTTCAATATCCTTGATTTATCGACAAGAGCTATAATCACTAAAGTATCTAAATAAATATTTTTTTTTAATATCAAAATATTTAAAATATTATTGATAAGAGTGAGTTTAACAGAGCGTAGGAAAGAAAAAACACTGAATTATATTAGATTATTAGATTACGAACATGAATTTATATTAGATTATTTAAAAATCTGAAGATGAATCATACTGAATTTATATTTTTTTTGTTATCATAAACTATATGAAAATCAAAAAGATTAATAGTGTTAAAATTATGAAAAAAATTAAATCATTAATGTCTAAATTTAAGCATGTTGTATATTCAATAAATTAATAAATTTTCTTAATGATCTAATAAAAATACATAAGATGACCAGAAGAAGAGGTGGTCAAAGCCGATGTTCCACCTCTCCGCAAACGCCACCGAGTCAGCGATGACACCCCCGAGATGAAGTTAATTGTCTCCACGACGCAGCCATCGTTGCAAATGAAGCCTCTGTCTTCTTGAGTTGGTGCTGCGGTGTCCGTCTCATCATGGCCCGCGCTAAGAAGACCATCCTGGTTGTCTGATTGATGATCCATACGAGTTGATCGAAGTCGTTGATGGATTCAATCCGAACCGGTCCGGGTTTTGGGCAGCTTTCTTTTGGTCGGATCGAGTCGACCGATTGATTGCGCCAGACCGAACGTCTTCTGTCGCCACTCAAGTCACGACCCTACCCGTGATTTGTTTCGCGGTCCATGTCCACCAAAGCTTGCTTCTCTCGGAGAGGAGGTGGGCCGCCGTCTTTTCTCTGGCGTCCTTACAAGGGAGTAACGTGACGACGTTTGTTTCTGGTTGGGTGGCGCGGCCGAGACAGTTGATCCAATAATCCAAGGAATCGACTCGTTGCCGGAGTCGCGGAATTAGAGATTGATTCCGATGCCCGTTAATACGTGCCGATCGCCCATTCCCCCACCGCCAAGTGCTCCGGGTGGCTCTCCCTCTCTCTTCCCGCATGTAAAGCTCGCTTTGAGCTTAGGAGGAGGAGCCGAGCCGTCGGCCTCGTTTCTCCCTTGACCTTTCACGTCGCTGTGTCGGGGAATCGGCTTTGGAGCACCCAGTTCTCCGCTCTCTCCTGCCGTCCTCCTCATCCTACTCGCTCTCCCTTGGGTGTCGTCGACTTCTTGAAATGCCTTCAAGAACAGTCTCTTCTCGTTCTCGTTGTTTCCTCTTGGAATTAGGTTACGTTTCTTGAATCCGGTTTCTTGAAACTCTTATGGCTCGAATCTTTGGTCTCTTTGTCTCTGGTAATGTTCGACGTTCTTGAGCTGACTGCTGCTGTTGTTTGCCGTCGGGAAGCTGATGGGGAATTAGTTTCGGTGGAGTATTTGTAATCGGTATCCGTTTCGGTCATTTGTTAAGCTTGCAGCGATGAGAGATATGCATATTCTTCGTTGTTTCCTCTATTGGTTTGCTATTGTCATGTCATCTGTGCGATTCTTGAACTGCCTTGAAGAAGAAGTCTCTCCTCACTCGTTGTTTCCTCTTGGAATTAGGTTACGTTTTCTTGAATCCGGTTTCTTGATAGTCATCTGATAAGCGCCGACCAAGTGTCGGAGCACAAGGCTTGCATCTTTGATCTCTGTCTCTGGCTCGACGTTCTTGAGTTGACTGCTGCTCTTGGTTTCCACCAAGAAGCTTGTTATTGGCATATGTTTCAGCCATGCATATGTTAGCATCTTTCACATAAACGTTCATTTTCTGCAGCTTGGTTGGGGTTGTCCATGACATGGGTTCATTGATGCTCCTTGGAATGTAGTTTAAGTTCCTAAGCAAGTTAGTAAAATTTGGAATTCCTAAAACGAATCTTCACATTACATGAATCAGAACTCAGCTTGAGCTATCCCTTATTTGGTACAGCTAATGTCTATGATACACCAAAAATACTGGCTATGATGGAGGACACTATTTGTTATTAACTCCTTAATGTCTCTGATACATCAAGCTAATTTTCAGTGCTCTTTATCGATCTGTCATTGTAATATCTGTCCTTGCGTATCTGTTAGCCTTGTTTCCTATTTTTCTTCTTTATTGTTGTATCAGTTGTATGCCACATAGATCTTACATATTAATTTGTTATGTATTGATTTGTTGACGATCAATTAGATTGTGTGATATTCCATCTTAGATTCTCAGGGTTTCTTGATCTTGGCAATGCAAGAAATAATAATTGAATTAGCTAAGAAATAAGACATAAAAATATTAAAGTATTAAAGATAAAGAGTTCCTATCATAGTGAAACTTAAAGTTTTGAGTTTATCTCTCTATAAATAAATGACTCTTATCATCAAGAAAAGAGATGAGATAGGGCCAAAAGAAGAAGAGAGATTAGGATGAAAATAGTCTTTGGTTTTGAAGTGTATTTTGTGTTCTCCTCTATTTTGACTACTCAATGATTTCTTAATATTTATTATCTTTTTGTGAGATTCTTTCACCATGGTATTAGAGTCTTGAATATAATCTTATTAGAGAGATAAAATAAAGAGAGAAAATAGGTTTCTTAGAGAGAGAAAAAATAAATAAATCTATAATGAGAGAAAACATATCCTATTAGAGAGAGAAATAACGTTGTTAGAGAGGAAAAATGATGTCGATAGAGAGAGAAATAGATAGAGAATCTCTAGAGAGATGCTTTGAGGAGAGAGAATATATACAAAGAAAATATGATGAGAGAGAAAATCATAGAGAAAAGAATCATTCGATTCGATGAGCATATATGATTATAAGAGGAGATACCAAGATCAAGAAAGTAATCGATAAATTATACTAAGCGAAAGATGATTGATGAAAGAGATCATCATGATGTTGATTAGTTGATAAAGAAATATCATCAGATTAAAAGTTTGAATGATGACCTTTATAATTTATTTGGATCTTATTATTATCGAGATTTGATAAAATAGATTACTATAGATGAAAAATTATGACGAAAATTTTTCATAGATAAGAAGATTTAAAAGAAATTATCATATATAGTTTTAAAGATATGATATATGATCGAGATTTCATATCGACTATTCGATATAAAACAATACGGAGATGCTTCTCTATGATTAGAGAGAATGAATCACTTTTGTGTTACAAGAAACTGATACAAAGATTATTAGGCAAACATATTCCACCACAGGAAACCTAAATTTTAATTATTAATATCTCTATTATCATACTTCAAAGTTGGAATCTTTTGTTGACATCTGCTTTCTGAGCGGAACCATGCTGCACATTAGGCAGCTACTAAACTAGAAATGAGAGCTCCACCGCTTTTTGGAAGGAATACTTTAAGAGTTATGTATTGTAATTTTTTTATTTTTTAATTAAAATCTTTGAATTTTGTTTTGAAAGAAGAACAAACTAAGACTTATGTATTTTAAACACATCAATTATATCATTAGGTTAAATAGCTCAACAAAGTTAACGAGACAATCATTCTATCAAACCTAATCTTAATATCTAAAGTCACAAATTTAGAGGGAGAACAATCACTACGCTGACTGATTAGCAAATTTTATTGAAATTAATAGTTATGGCATTAATAGTGATGGATGGATTCCCTAAGTTTGGACTTTTGATTTCCTGTAATAGGAGAGAGGAGATGGATGCGTAAACATGAGATAGTTATGCAATGTATTTCTAGATTATGCATGTGCGCATGGTGTTCTAATGTTCATAATAAATCGAGGGTCATCCTAGCACAGAAATTTTAATAGCAAATATGTGGTGCAAGGGAGACCAAAATAAAGATAAAGGCAGGATAATGACATATGCATTAAAACTCATCAAACCATGTGTTTTGCATGCATCTGGAAATGTTTGATCAAAGTAACTTCCTACTAAATAGGTAGTGCTAAAAGAAAGCACACAGAAACTGTGTCAGGCCTAAATTATTCCACAAGAAAGCCCCAAATTAACAAAGTAAAATTTAAACAGTTTACAAGTTTTGATTTTTTTTTTATTAAGACAAATACTTTATGGTATTTATGACAAAATTGGATAGGGCTTTTGAGAAAAGAAAAAAAAAAGTTAATATTTCAACTAAAAAATATATGCAAAAAAAATTCATGATCTCCTCCTGCTTATAACGATGGTGAAGTGATGCTGGAACTGATCAAGAAAAAAATTTCATATAGTAAGATTTTCTTGAATGCCGAAAAATGACCCGCAGATGTTTCCACCAATATCTGGGAATGTTTCAAATCCAGGAAGAGGTTTCACCATGCCTTTCTTGTCGACATCAACTGGGTATTTGAGTAGGTGGCCCCTCATTTCAGTAATATCATCAGCCACAAATTGTTTCCAGTTCAGCAGACCAAGGTCACGAACCCGTCTCATGCATTCGAGGCTGTGTGGAGAGGTAAAACACTCCTCGACGGTTCCAATGTGTTCGGCCCACAGCGACATTCTGTAACCAAAAATCTGCATGTTTCGCCAGCCATCCATCCATCCTCGATCAGACTCCAAACAAACAATTGCAACAAATAGAATCTTATGAATTCAAGAATGAAGAAAGAGCCTCATCTGGAACCACAACAAGTATTAAAGATTTAACTATGATGAGTCATAGCTGAAACATTAGCGATGAGAACAGGACTCTGAAGTTGGAAAGAAAAAATCACAAAAAACTATGCTCACAAAAGAAAAGCAGAAAACCATAAAATGGAACCTGTGGAACGCAAATAATGTTCAGTAATCAACACAGTTATTGTGGGGTCTTCTAGACAAATCAAATGTCCAAATGACCATTGGGAGAATGTCTATTTTGTCAACAAAGGTATGTCATAGTGAAACAAGATAGATCGAGTTGTAATCATTACCTGTCCACGAGGACCAGAGAGCTTTCTTGCCCAGGTATGCTGGGGTTGGTATGCGCCCATTGCTATCTCCGTATCCCTCGTACCTTCCAACGACCTTTGGTTGATGTTTGCTGATCCCATGATAACGAATTCATCATCCACTATCATACCCTTTGAATGCACGTAGATCATGAAGCGTCTATTCTTCTTCGCAAGTGCCTGAAGAAACCAGGACCGTTATTTCTTTTATAGCAACCAAGAAAAATGCTCTTACATGCACTTATCAACTGTCAACAACGAGAAAAATATTGAGCTCTATGCATCCCAACATCACCAGGTCAGCTTTGCAGAGGACTCGATGCTTCCCGTCATTTACTAGTTGAGAAACAAAATTTACTGGGGAGTGGGAGCAACATGTAAGATTTCACAGGCGATGCAGCAACTTGGTAAGGGTTTTGTTGATCATCGGTTCATGCTGACATTAAAATGAATAGAACCCTGCTTGCAGAGTTACAAACAGAAGAACAAGAATATTGCATCTATTGCAAGTTTCTGATTTAAAAACAGGGAATTACCTGAGGAGAGATTTCTGCATTCTGACTCGCACTGTTTAGATCTGAAGCTTCCCGATTACCAAGGCAAAAGAAGTTTAAATAATCTTGTGGCTCATATATATTCTCAAGACCGACTTCCTTCAAGGCTGTATATATTGTCTCATACATCATTTGCATAGTTTTATTCTGCAGCAATCAACAGAAATTGTATCAACCGTAACCCAAAGCATTTTTTAGTTAAATATGACAATATTCAGTTGTAATAGGATAGTGTAACAGATTAATCCCACATCACAATACTAAGATTAACTTATAAGAATATGATTAATGTATTATTATCAATTTTAACTTAAATATATTGACCAGTAATTTAAGTTCAGAAGATGATGAGCCAATTAGCCCATTAAACTCGATAGTAACCTGACTCTAACACCAAATGTCATGAATGTTGGGCTAATTGACCCATCACTTCGTTTCACCTTTCAATAAATGTACAATTATAGAATGCTACTTGGTAATCAATAAATAAAAACTATATTTTAAATGTACATTGACATAATTATTATTTGGTAAAATTATATTTCAAAAGTTCATTAAAAATACTATGTGATAAATTTACCCTTCTAGCATATTTAATATTTATGCAAAAATAATTATATATATATATATATATATATATATATATATATGTAATCATATAAAAATTTTTGTATGACCCATATATATAATAAATAAATAATCATATAAATGAATGTAAAATAATTTTTAGAAATAAATAAATAAATGAATATATTGAAACGCTGAATGTGCAGAAGAATGAATATATAAATGCATTAAGCAAATTAAGGAATAAAAAGTCATCAATTAAAAGAATGGCAGAAACATGATATATCTATGGAGAATCAAGAAAGAGCTAATAAATAAGCATTAACCATAGAAAATAAGCAAATTCGTATAATGATAAATTGGATTTACCAAACTGGTGCATAATGGTAATTGTTTATCACAGAAACAAATATGTATAGCATTATTATCATGGAAGGAAAACTTTAACCAATCCAAAATCCAAAAGCATGCTCGAAATAATATCACTAACACAAAAAGAAACTCTTCTCATATCTTTTACGAAGCATTAGCCAAATTAAGGTAGATAAAGCTAACCTGCCAAAAAAGAATTCTTTGTGTAGGAGCACCAGTTGGATTACCCTCAGGCCACATCGGAATAACAATATATGCAGAGAAGCGTTCATTTGCTTTAATTTTGTTTGCAATTTTAAGGGCAATTTCAATTGGTATCAGATTATTGGCACCTACAACAAGAAAATACTCTTAGAAATCTGCAATAAAGGATATAGTGGCCATTGCAAATATAACTGAAGATCACATATATAATCATTAATATAGAAAATATTTACAAGGCAATCAAGATGGTAAAATCGTATCGAGAAACGGACCTGTAAAAGTAGGTAGCAAAGAAACATGACATGTTAAATAAGCTCGGATATTCCAATGTCTAGCAGGCAAGCCAAGCATACTAGAAAACATGCAAGCATCTGATAAGTTTAAAAATATAGAAATATATTTCAATTTTTTCCTATGTCACATTTGTTGGAAAATAATCTGAAAAGAATATATAAATAAGTTCAAAGGTTGATGATTCAGAAGTCAAAATACGAAACAAAGATTTTCATACAAAATCCTGGAGAGATCTGCACATTATATGATGATCATCTCAACCAATCATCTAAGGCCACAGTATATTTTCAAAAAATATCTCATATTATTAGCATTTATTTTATTTTTCTCCTTTTAAAAACTTGCTAATTTAAGACTCCAGAATTTCACGGAGAGATTATAAGTTTTTTGCTATATCAACCTGCAAACATATGCTGTTCACAGATTGACATGTTCTAGACAAAATTCTGGAAATTTAAAATACAAGCCACTATGGTGTAGTAGTATATTACTAGAAATATAAAAATCACAAAACACAAATTTTGATCAAGAGAAAACCAGTCATTTTTATGGCAGTGAAAAAAAAGCATTATGCTTCCTCACGTTGATCCCAACATGTTGCTTTCAGCATATTTCGTAACTATGGATTATGCACATGTGTTTTACTACTCAGCATCAACCTCCATCTCTTAAATTTCATGCAATATAAGCAAGGTCAGAAACAACTCATGTTACCATATATAGTCTTATGCACTTATGCCTCTGTAAAATCTTAGAATCTTTGACTCCACATCTCTTTTGCTGTCATCAGAACTTAGCATTCTCAAGATTTCTTTCCACCTCTGCTTCGTAGCAACCTAATACCTTAACCAACCTACTGCATGGCAGACTGCTAATTTTTAATAACTTCGACGTTTGCTTAAAAGCTCAAATGCTACTCTTGATTGAATCCTAGAAAACAAAAACAAAAAAAAACACTTCCTTTTTGTCACAGATCAATCCTTGCTTTTCAGCCACTGTTGCTGGTTGAATGCTAGTATTCCTTGTACTGAAATAATTATCCTTTTCCATCCTGGAAGCCCCATCAAAATAATAACTTTGTCGAGAAAACCTCAACTCCTGAGGGTTGTCAAAGGCAAACTTTTTATATCAGCTATGTAACTTGTATAAATTGTTCTGGCTTCAGCTAAATCAGCAATCAAGCAGTCCTCACTCCAGATATCTGTTGTGTTCAACTCAGAGTAGTTAATGTGGGTCACAGCCCTTGCAGCGCTTCAAGCCCTATCATGGCTGAAGCTTAAGCTCTATTAGCTGGTCTAAGAAACGCAGAGGAGCTGAATCTGTCACAGCTCCTAGTCAGAACCGATTCCCAGAACCTGGTACATTCTGTCCAAGGAAAGCTTCCAGTTCCTTTGTTTCTTCGGTCTCTTGTAAGAGAGGTTGTTTTGTTTTGTAACAGACCATCGATCAGCTGCATCGAATTTGTTCCTAGAGACAGCAATTGGTTGGCTGATAAGGCTGCTAATTTTGGGAGAACTTGTGCTTCTCCTTTCTTTTGAGTCAGTTAGTGATGTAGCTGCTTGTTCTGTGTTTTCTTCTTAATTTGCATCAATATATTTCCATTTAAAAAAAAATGTGGGTCACAGCCATCTCTCACATACAGCTCAACATTCTCTATAGACTCCAAATATGTTTCTAAGTACTTCATGAAAAAAGGTATATACTGTTGTGTGTGACAAGTATAGATTTTTTTCATAGCTTTGATGATATATGACTCAATTTTTTCAACATGACAACAGTAAGCACCATTCAGAACCTGAAACTTGAAAAGCAATGCCACAAAGCTAACACTTGAAACATTATATATTAGGCTATGTTTAAAATTCAAAGTTCTAATACATGGCTTAAGCTACTGATAATTTGAAGACTCGTTTGCAAAAACCATATTGTTTCTTCAAAAGTCATGGCTGACAAAAATAATATTACAAGAAAAACTATTGCAGTCCGTCACCAAGTTGAATCAATAAACTGTCATTATAATCATAAAATCAAAATCTTTGACATCAGCAATGGTGTGTTCTTGTTTAAAAAACCTACAGCAGAGCCACTAGTTGATATCTTAATTGTTTATCAAGTATAACTTGAAGCATTGCAACTAAAAAATCACGTCCCCTTCATAGTTCATTCTCATTAATCTGTTTGCAACTGAGATTAATAAAGACCTCTAAAATCCTTAATAATTATGTAGAATGCATAAAGTTACTGAGAAAATTAAATATCACAAGAGATCCCATTAATTAAGTGCAAAAAGCATAGCACAAAATGGATGCAAGCTATAAAAGAAATTGAAAGTAATTATAGATAAGAATCTGCACATTCTCTGAATTTCATATCAGAAGAAATTATGTCCTACTTAGCAAACGTGTGAACAACTTGCAATTGTACGATTGATGAAAATGACAATTTTACCTAAAACATGACATGTGAAATTGAAAAGTTCAAATATTTGAGTACCTTGGATGTTTATGCTCACCTAAGTTCTTGTTTGAATCCCAATTAAATGATGAACCCAGGAAGTACTGATTCTCGATGTAAATAAAGTGTTGAGCAGCTCGGATGGCATGGACATAAGCTCTATGTATACTCATGTCAATCAGTACATTCTTCCCACAAATGAGGTTCTGTTGTACAAAAGCTTTCATGTTGTAACTATTCAAATTTGAAAACAACAATTTATATATTGATGGAGATATTTTATGCACATAGAAACCTTATTAGTGGCATCTCTTGGATCTTTTGGGAAACCTTTCACTGAATTCGAATCAATTGATCGGAAAATCTGAAATTTTGAGTGAGGAAAACGTCTGTAAATGACCCTGAACAAATATTCTTTTAAAAACTTCAGGAACTAGCACAACTCTACCTGAACATGCCAAGTCTCTGGATCGTTATCATTCATGTACAATGAATTATTAACCCCTATAATATCTGGGATTCTTTCAATATGCAGCAATGCATCATCTGATGATTTCTTCAATTTTTTGATCCCATGGTGCTTTGAAGCTTTTAACCAACGCTCCTCAAAGTTTTTGAGAACATCATAAGCAGCTGGACCATCAATTCTAGAATGCAAATCATGCCATGGTTCTCTTGGACCACTGTCATCATAATTCTAAAAAATAGTTTGTTAGAACAAAGCATATTCTGAGTATTATGACGACTTAATTATAATGTCATCACAAAGCAATGACAAACAGATTGCATGATTTAATTCTTCACATTTTATAGTTGACAAAATCATCAAGCAAGGTCAAATACAGAAACAAGAGGGGAAAAAAGGCCAAAAGGAAAAAAAATCAAAAGTTTCTGATTCTACAAAAAAAGATGCGCACTCATGAAAAACCGATGAAACACAAACAAAATCGAGATTCTAGAACTATATATATTACAAGCAAGGAGCAGGTTAGGTCTACTTAAAATTCAATTTAGATAATTTTAATTTTAACTTTCAGGACAACATAATTTAGAAATTGTCTAACTTTTCTTCTATTTTGATATGATTTGCATGCTAATTTTACACTGCTATCATAAAGATCTAGTGTTGTTTCTGAGATGTCTTTTTGAGTTGTAACAGACCTGATCAACAATGTACTAACAAGTTTCATATTATATAGCTTCTGAGTTCGTAAAAATCTGCGGGTCAAGTTGATATCCTGACAAGTTACTAGGACACCCAGCTTATAAATGTTCAATGCAGTCTTACAGTAAAAAATATCTTGCTCCCAATTGAGGCATGATTTCAAGTGTGATCAAGACCTTATTGTGTCTTCCAGCTTTTGAAAATGTCTAATTTACTGGCTAATTTGCATGAGAAAGTGATATGAAAACTTTCAGGCCATCATCTAATACTATATTGTCATCTGACTTTGAACTACAGAAAGGATTTGATTTTGTATCATGTTGGATTATTTGAGACAGAGGATACTCCTATTAGATCTGTTTAAATGGATTCCTTGTTTATTTAGGATATTCTTAGGGAAGTTGTAGTTTCAATTTAGCCTATATGTAGGATAGCTATTTAAATTCTTTATATATGAATAGAGGTGGAGTTCACTATAGAAAAACAAATGAAATCTTGTTTGGGAAATTATCTGCTATTGACAACATGAAACCCATCAGACATGAAGCACAAGTCAATCCATCTAGAAAAAGCAAACTAATTATGATTGTGTTTTTGATGATTACAATACTTTCTATAATGACAATATTTCAGAGAGAAAGATAAGCAAATCAGCATTCTAAAGAACTTGCAACACCATTTTAATATTTAAAAATAGAGTGTCCATGATCCTTTAAGGTTTATCAAAATTCACAAACAACTTGATAAGATAAAGAACCGTTGGACATAATGCTAGAATGCACTTAGTGACTAAAATTTCTTGTGTAGCACAAACTACAAGTTACTTTTTATCACATAAAAGGGCATGCACATATGAAATGGTGTTGTGGAATTTAGCTGCAAGAAACCTAGAAAAGACAGAATAATCTGTGTTTTGCAACATTTTGGTGGGAAACTTATATGATGTATAACTGAGATTAACATGTCATTGTTTAGTTAAAAGAATTACAAATTATTTATTGGACTTGTGGCTATCTGCAACAAATTGAATGACTAGAACTATCTATGAGTCTCAAAAGAGAATTGTTTTCTTTCTTTTTTAATTCTTTAAACTGCTACCTTTTTTTGTATACATTGAATTCTGCCCACATACCATAAATTCACAAAAAATTTGTTAATCATACAAAAATAATACAAGAAAAAATCAAGCCATGAGAGCAGCACACCAAGCAGAAAATTGAAATTTACAAAATTAACATAAAGAATGTCGATTGGTTACCACAAAATTGGGATTGTGATAGTCATCCTTATGCAGCGTTTGTAGTGTCCTAAACAAAGGGTGTTTTGGATTGTCATACCGCCCACCACATAAATCAAGCCCTCCAACAAAAGCTATTATCTTTCTTGTGTTATTACCAGCATCAGCATCCACAACCACTTGTTTCTGATGATGAGTGTAGATGGTTCCCGTTTCCTGATACAGGGAAATCAAAATTAGTATATTCTTAGTTCTTACTATGGTTCACAGAGACCACAATGTTCATCCTATATAATTTGTATGATAAATGCAATATTTGTCACACACAGTTCACAGAAATCTTCTATGAATTATTTGTGTCACAATATTTGTAGCTGACTCATGCCAGATCTTGGAGTCACTTGTCATGCTATTCTAACCCATGGCCAGGTCAACTTTTGGCCTATGCCAAACAGCATGGCATACATACATGCTTTGGGAGCTGCACAGAAATCATGCATAACAGAAAGCAGCAGTAGACTTGATGATACATGCAAAGAAAAAGAAAATAGATCATTGAACAGTAGTCACCTGTTGTTTGACAAAGCTGTGTCTTTTACCAGCTGAACGAGGACAAAGCAAAACTTGCACTGATGAGTGCTTGAAAAAACGACGAGTTTCCTCATCACGGGTTCCCATTACACCATCCTGTATTATATATGACTTGTGAGGATGTGTTAATCCAAATGATCAAATACTATCAGTGAAAGCAAGACAAGATTCAGGCTCTATGACATGCCATCCCAAGAGATTCAATAATAAAAGTTGTTTAAAAGTTTTACTGCCAATAGCAAAAGATTCTGATAATACATGCATCACTTTTACCAGGTGAACTTTTCCTACCTATAGAGCCAGTATAGACAATAGTATTCCATTATAAACATATCAGAATGAGATGCTTGACTACTATAAGATTGCAGTTCCAGTTGATTAAAACACAAAGATGAGATTTTTAAAAAACAAGAAAAAATGTCATCCCAATGCTTATGTCTACATTAGCTTCACAAATGCAAGCCACATAAATTTTCCTAGCCATATAGGATTCTTGATCTGCTGAGTTTTAACGTTATCCATATAGAAATTTTCTCTATCCGTCACGAATTTAACTCCTTAAGAGAGACACATTTGTACAAGGATTTAGAGACATGATTTTATATGTAATATTAATAACAATTGTGTTGGTAACCGAAAGAATAGTATCAATATGAATCAACATTAAACTGAATACGATAACAAACAAGGATGGAGCCTCATTGGCAAGGAAATAAATGTAGAAATTATATGCATATTTAAAGGTTGGATTCGGTGAGAAAACAAGGAGAAGATAGATGACATAATAGGACAAAAACTGTAGTTGTAGAAATATATTAAATTGCCAAACAGAATAAAGATTATAGGACAAGTTATTAGGATGATTGCATTTGTGTTATAAACTTACAGAGTTACCCTTTTTAGTTGGTAATAAAAAGTTAATAGTCTACAAATAACAGCACTTGGTAGCATTTCTTCAAAGTGGTTCAAATGCCCTATCAATCTTTGAACTCTACAGCTATAAGATTTATGATACATCGAAGAGCCTGACGTATCTGACTTACAAATGCATATTGCAGACAAATTCCTCAAGGAAGATGCAAGAGTTACGATGATAAAATACTCCAGTGTATGGAAGGATATGGATGTTAATCAACTGCAAAACCTTATCATTTTCAGTACTCAATATGAGTATAGATTGTCCACAAATTAATCTGGGGATATCAATCGCAAACATTAATAAAGCATTGGAATTCCTCTAAAAGCAAAGCAATAACGGGAAATAAAAAGGATCCTTACTGTTCGATAACCCAGGATGTTCCTGGACGTCGGATCGTCCCATACAAGAAGCAACACTCTCACGCCTTCCTGCGACTTTGATTTCAGGAGATCACCTAGGATAGGAGAAGACGAATTACCAGAATCCCTTACCAGACGAACGGTGTGGAAAACTGACCACCCGATGATGTATATCAGACGGCGAGCATTGATTATTGAATCACAAATGTCATGCCAACACTTCCCATGCTCGTAATACATCCCATTTCCCAGCATCAGGTCCGGGAGATAACCATCAGGAACATGAGCATCTTGATAAAGTGTGACCTTCCCACCTTTCCTGAGAGGGAAATAGGTACCGGGCACGCCACAGTGGTCAGGACCGGAGCCAACTCCATGATGGTAAATGCTAAGCCTCTCCATTGGAATATACTGTATCGACAACCTTAAGACAGCACCAGGTTTGCATTGCTTTCCATTAGGACACAGAATTGGGTAAGTCCCTTCCACCTTCTCGCCAGAGTAAATCTGCATCGTTGGGATCGAAACAGAACCGATAAGCTGTGCTCCGAGTACGTCACTGTCCTTGACCAAGAACTCCACTTCGGCCGCATGGTGTGCTACCGGAACATTGAAATGCTGCATCCAAACGGGGTTCTCGCTGTTGCTCACCACGTATGTCCTGCCAATTGCCGCATCACACACGTTGATGGTCACGTAAGGGTCGCTGGTTATCGAAGTCACATGCTCCACCTTGCCGCTTATGGTGCCCGTTATCCGCGGGCCAAACATGTCCCCCAACGTCTTGTGGAACAAATCCATGTTGGGGAGGTTCTTGGCCTCGTACGCCCAGATGTCGAGGCTTCCATGAAGCAGCAGCACCTTGAGCGACGCCCGGCCCCTCGAAGACGGCGATCCAGCGAACGGCACGATCGCCCCATGCTGCGATTCACGGGAAGGGGTAGCCGGCGGTGTGGCGAACGGCGTAACGGACGACAAGCTCCCGGAGAAGGACTGGCGCTGGTAATCGTGAATCGCCGACCGGTGATGCGACGAATCTGGGGACAGGGTTTGATCGGCGAGGCGGCCGTTAGCGAGGTGATTGTTGATCGGATAGATCGACGACGACGACGACGAGGAAACGGGTAACTGAGCGGAGATGACGTCGTACTTGGCGGGTTCGTAGGGGATCGTGTAGGGATAGATGTAGGGGTGGGGGTTGCGTGGAGGAAAGGAGTAGGGATCGTAGGAGTAGGTCGTCGGAGCGACGAAGGGGGCGGCAGGTGGATGGTAGGACGGCGGAGGCGGATACTGGATGGGGCCGGAGCGGGTGAATTGGAGCGACGGGTTTGGAGGGGGTGGGGATGGGAAGGAGTTGTAAGTGTAGAGATAGGGAGGGTGGGGAGACTGGTGCGGCGCTTCATAGGGGCTGGGGTTGGCCAGAGCAGAGGGAGGAGGATTCTGATAGCCGTAAGGATGAGGGTACTGGTATGGATTGTCCATGGATTCGTTCCTTCCTCTGTTTCGCTCAGCCCCTTTCACCACGCTCTGTTCTGTTCCATTGGTGTCTGTTCCAGATCCAGAGATCGAGAAGAGGTCGAAGAAGAGAAGTCAGACGGTTCCTGATAATTTTAGGATCGAGATGAAGAAGAAAGGTAACGAACGATAGGAAAAGACGTGAAGAGAAATGGCTTGATTGAAGTCGCGCGATTGGCGATGGAGCGGAGGTGTGGGCTAAGACTACGTTTCTGCCGTTGAGCTGATGGACAGAGAGGATAGCGGGAGCCGGGAGACCATGATCGATGCATGTGCACTCCAACCGACAAGCCTCCACCGTGCGTTACATTCATTTCTACACGAGCTCGACGTCCGTGCTGCTTTGATATTCGTGCAATTAGCCTACCATGATTAATAAGTTGTAGGGATTCTTTACAAACATAATAGTATAGGATTTGTGCCTCTCAAGTCACAATATACCGCACCTGACATGTTTTTTATTTTTATAAATTTAAAATATACTATTTTTACATTAAATGATAAATTTAAAAAATATATTTTTATGATGTTAAATAATATACATAACGTTAGCATGTGGATTTGAACTTAAGATTCATTACTTGTTTAATAATGCATTAATCAATCTGAATATTTTTTAAAATATTTAATAAAATTAAAATTAAAATAAAAAATTAGTATGACGATGGAAGAAATGATCCACACCCACAATATTTGAGGGAATAAAAATTATATAGAAAGCTGAAAACCATTAATTAAAGGCAAACCCACGATATTTGATACCCTTGTTTTAATGCTGTAGTACGGGCCTACGAGGGGTTAGGAGCGAAAACAAAAACGTAAGGTTTTCCGTGTGTGTGTGTGTGTATATATATATATATATATATATATATATATATAACATAAAATTTCACAAATATGCCTCTGTAATTAACGACTAACAGCAACGGCACATCATCGAACCATGAGTTTGCGATCGCAGCAGTTACTCTGTCTTCTCCTTCTTCCCCGATTACGACCCAAACCCCGCGTCTCGTTCTTCGTCCGGCCTTCGAAGCACGCCGCAGCCGCTCTGCCCTCACATGGATTTCGGGGCGACCGAGCAGGAACCCTATCCACCAGGTTAGCCTCCCGTTCTTATCGACCCAAATCCCATTTTCGTTCCCTTTTCGTACCAAAGCGAGTTAGTCTACTGTCGGTTCTGGACATCTTGCTTCAGTACGATGATGTGCTTCTACTTGAGCATCTGGCGAGTGGATTTACTCTCGTTTCATTACCATGGGATGAAAGAAGTATAGTTCATCCTTTTTCTACATGAGATCAAACTGCCAACAAAGAACCATAGTGGAACGCAACCAAGGTGGTTGATAATAAGAGAGAGAAGGCAATCAAGCAAGGTCGGACATTGGTATGCCAAAACTTCCCATTTCGGTATGTCTTCTTGTCGTTTTTGTGCATATTGAAGTAAGAAATAGAAGATTCTTGACAAATTTAAATGTGCTTTCACATTCAGATTGCAGTTCCTCTTCAGCATTTGAATTTGATTACTTTTTGCAGTTTATAGTTGATCTTTAGTGCTTCGGCATGTAAATTGTTGTGAAATAAGTGACAATAAAACAAAATCAAATAGAATAATGGAAACGGGAATCACAATGATGTTGACCCTTCTTGTTGTTCTTCATACTTGGACCAAGCCTTGTGAAGGCATTCTGCCAGTCATAAGCCCTAGATTGGGTCAAGTTCCATGTCCCTGGCTCAGGGCCAGTTCCATATGGAAATTTTTAGGAATGTCTTCTTAGAACTTGAGATGGTCAAGCCTCCCTGCGATTAGCAAGAACTCAGAGTTAATATACAGGAAATAATGGCACCTGAATGAGTCTTGCTTCAAAAACTTTGTAAATAATGTTTGGAAGCATATCTTATATAGTTCCACTTTTGTGGATCTTGATGTATAACCAACAAGAAGCTGGGTTTCATTTGATCAATAGTAAAGGGAGAGGCATTTTATGTATATGGTCGCTTGAATTGATGGTGGTGATTTATTTGGAAAGATCACGTTGAGATGGAGTAGAGAATAGGATCTTCTACTACGATACCATTCCAAAAGCTTAAGTTGATACCATGTTTAATATATGATGGCTTAACTGTCCAATAGAATATTTCTTAAAAGATATATTATGTGATTTATCTTCAAAAATACGTTGGATAAAGTTTCGAATTTTCAATCTTTGATATATGAATCTTATACATCACAACCAACCAATATTTAGATATAAATTTAATCTTTTTTTGAATGATTTGTTACTTTAAAAGCTAAGTTGTATAAAAGAAAATATATTGTTGTCCGTATCTTAATTTATTATGTTAGTCAATCATCCAAATTTATAACAGAGATAGAGAGCTAATTACATATTACTTCTATAATTAGGTCCTTTTAGTATTTTCGATCTTTATGCTTTCAAAAATTATATTGGACTGATGAAAATATTGTAGGATTTACCACTGTGCATATGAAGTATTTTCGTTAGTAGAATTAATGACTTGAGGAGAAATAAAATTAAATGTTTTACTTTCATAAGTATATGGATCTCAATATAATTTTTAAAAATATAAATATTAAAATATTAAAAATAACTAATTACAGAAAATAATCTATAATTAACCTGAGATATAAAATCTCAATTGGCTTCCAGTTAAATTGCATTAATAGGTAGTGGCCACCTGTGAGTCTCTTTCCAAGTGTTGGAGGAGGGCAGCACCGAGAAGCCTTTCATTGGGGGTACTATGGTACTATGAACATAGATAAATGCGTCGTGATAACTGCAGACGTGGTTAAGGGTGCCTTTAATTTAGAGGTTCCATTTTCATCTGTGATAAGTCAGTATTATGTTTTCCAGACCCATTTGTGTTGACAAGGCCTAATTGCCGCGTACTATGACACTTCCAAAGTAGGAGTGGATTAGCCTATGGCCCAGTGTAGCCGGTTCCCTTCTGTTGACACAGGGAAAAAGAGATTGAAGACAGGAAGATGAATGACGGATTAATAACTTGTGCTTTTCTTTTTGCAACTTTTAAAGCTTTGGTGTCCATACTTTTACTGTTTTTGGAGAACAACTAAAGGAGACAAACCAAAGCCATAAAGCTGTTTCCTTTGTGAAATATGGCATCTGGCCTTCGTTGATATGGAGACACTATGTGATGTATCGTAAAAGTAACAAGTCATAATGTCTCAACTATTTAAATTTGCATCCATAGATTTTTTTTCTCATCATTAAACTTATGTAGGACAATATAGTCAAATTAAGAGCAAATACATATCTTTTCATCATTTCTAAGAAAGTTTATACAGATCTTCCTTTATCTTTTTTTGTATCATCAAGTCTTCTTTAAATACATTCAGACTATCTTAACTAAATTTATTTATTTATGCTTTAGCGAATAGGTGTGAAATTATGTTAGAAAACGTTTATCAAACTCTTATGTCATATCCAAGTTAATTGGTGTGCAAATGTATATCTAACATGTACCATGTAAGGAATGTCTTTTTGCTTCTTGAAAATTCATGGATGGGGATATGGATATGATCTTATCTAATCCACATACAAATAAAATTATATTTACATATCTAAAATAAGCTAAAGAGAAAGTGGTCATTAACTTTTTCTTTCCAAGAGTATAATGCTTTCTCTTCTTTACACTATTTGAATTTCTGTCTGTCCTGTTATCCAAATATATATACATATATGAATATTTGCCCTGCATATGCATTTATTACAAATACTGTAACCATATTCATATATGTTGGAATAGGTAGAGGCAGAGTGTCTAAGCAATTTACTAAAGTTTATTAAAATGATATCATGTAATGCAATGAATCCTTTGAACAATTTGATTTATTTTTCCATGTTGTCTTCGAATTTTAGTAGTATGACCTACTGGGCAATTTATTAGTGATCTGGGAACCTTAAAAGCTCCGCCGAGTTAGATGCCAAAGATATTGCGAAGAATGCTGACATGGTTTGACCGTTCACTCATAGTTTATGAACGAGCAGTATAGCAGCTGCAGACGTAATGAGAAGTCAGTATCCTGCATAAAGTTTATGCCATCTGCAATCCGGTAAGTTTTCTTTGTTACATCTTCTTTTTCTTGAAAGAAATTTATTGTGTACGCCGGTATGAATCTGACGAAAAGCAATCCAATTCATAAGAGCAAACATTTCGATGAAGCATCATTTATTGTGATGGAAACACTCTGCATGCAGCAAGCTCGCTACCTTATGATTCTCGATACAATCATACGATATTTTCCACACTCGAGCAATCTCATGTCTTTGTAGGAAGGACTTTCGGGCCTACAGCGAGAGACATATCATCATGATTCCGGTCAAGCTTTCTTCCCACTGACACCAGCACAAGGTTATAGCGATTGCAGCCATGTCACCACGACCGGGCTTCGGACTACATGGGTCCCGTCGCTCCATGTCAAGCCTCCGAACTCAGGTGATGACTGAGGCGAAATGGTTCTGAAGGTCACCTTGTAAGACAGCTTCTGGTTGTGACGCGTGAAGTGGAGCGTCTTGGGTTCGACCACCACATCTGCGCCCTTGAATGCGCTAACCTTGACGCCGTAAGTTGAAACTGCGGGGCCAACGTTCGTCACGACCCTCTGCAGCGTCAGCGTGGTGGCTGGTTGCTGCCGGAACACGGCGGACATGGCCGGGTAGTTCAGGTTTCCTGGAGAAGCCAATGAATGCTTACAAGTTCTGTTGGAATGCTTGGTGAAGACCTTCATCTGCACTGATGTCAGCTTCTGACTGCAGAGAAACTCGAAGTAATCTTCTGGAGTTATGTCGTAGACGAGTCCTGGATCTACAGCTTTTAGAGGTTGTATGTGGCCGGCGCCGTGATCGTAGGTGCTCGACGGTTGGCCCGTCGCCGCATCTTTCAGTGGATGGTGAGTGTTGTCATGGACGTAGGCGGTGGTCATCAGAGCAGATTTTATGGCGGCTGGGCTCCAGTCAGGATGGCTGGCCTTGAGCAGCGCGGCTACCCCTCCGACATGTGGGCATGACATGGAGGTCCCGGACAAAATGTTGAAGCCGACACGCCGGTGATCCGCCGCCAAGCTTGAGGGGCTTGCGTCGCCGGTCCACGCCGCCAGAATGTTCACGCCGGGGGCTACCACGTCGGGCTTGAGGATCTCCAGCGTGAGGATGTTAGGCCCCCTTGAGGAGAACGCCGCCACCACCGGAGACGGGCGGATTCCCACTTTGGTCCCCTCGAAGGTGAGCGTTGCGGTCGGGCGAGCGCTGGCCTTGCTGTACCGCTTGATCTCCTCTCCGGCAGTCTCTCCCACCGCGACAGCCGGTAAGAGGTGGCTGTCGGCGACGAGCTCATCGCCGTTGGCGGCGGTGTTGGCCAGGATCATGCCGATTCCTCCTGCATCCTTCACCACCTGGCCCTTCTGCACGCGGGGGCTGACTCCCCTGTCGCACATCACGACCTTCCCGGCGACGACGCGAGGATCCAGAGACCCTTCCAGGCACAGTGACTTCGGGTTGGGGCTGCTCAAGTTGCCGCCCATGTAAACCAGAGGATAATGCTGCGAGGGCAACAGGTTCTGACGACCCTTGTAGAGGGAGACGCCGGTTATGTCCATCCCGTTCCCTAGCCCGACTTTGGCCGGGAAATCTCGGTCCATCGTGCTCGCGCCAACGGTGGTGATCCAGGGCGACACATTGGTCAGGCTGATCGGGTCAGGGCCGGCGTTGCCCGCAGAACAGGCGACGAACACCCCCATCTCCATGGCACCGAACGTAGCAATTGACAGGCTGTCACGGTAGTAGGCGGAGACCCCACCGCCGAGGGAGATGGAGAGGACGTCCACCCCATCGGCCACCGCACGGTCCACCGCCGCCAGGATGTCGGAGCTGAAGCACCCACCGGTCCAGCAGACCTTGTAGACCGCGACCCGCGCATGGGGCGCCATACCTTGAGCGGTGCCAGTGGCGTAGCCGAAGAGGTTCGCTCCCCGCACCGGCGAGCCTGCGACTGTGGCGGCGGTGTGCGTCCCATGCCCGTCTTGATCCCTTGGGGACTTGAGCTCGCTCTTCTCGTCGATGGCACCCGCCGAGGCCTCGTAACCCCGGTGGAATATCCTGGCGCCGACGATCTTTCTGTTACAGTTGCTGTGGGTGAAGTTCCGGCCGGCCTCGCATGCGCCTTTCCACCGCGCAGGGACGGCCGGCATGCCTTTGTCGCTGAAGCTCGGGCTCTCAGGCCATATTCCAGTGTCGAGCACCCCGACGAACACGTCGTGGTTGGCGGACGCCGCCGTGGTGAAGATGTTGCTGCTGTCCTCAGGGCCGATGCCCAGGAACTCCGGGCTTCTGGTCGTGTGAAGCCGGTAGACAGTCTCCGGGAGGACGGCGAGCACGCCGGGAACACTCTCCAGCCGCTCCGCCTCGTCAGCGCCGAGCTTCGCGGCGAAGCCATGGAAGGCGGTCTCGTAGCTGTAGACGATCCGATCAGCTGGGTCATCTGCTCCCGTCGACGCATCCAACTCGCTAGAAGTTGCGGCCACCGAGTTGATGGTGGAGAGATACCAATCGACGTGGGTGGCGAAGGAGTCGGGCTTCTCGGATTTGGCCACATGGACGATGTACGTTTTGGGAGGAGGCTTGTTGGTTGGGACGGCACGGAGAGAAAGGGCAAGATGGAGAGCCAAGAGGCAGAAGGAAAGCCATGTCTCCCTGCAAGCTGCCATGGGGATGAGGAAGCTGGAAGTGAGCAAGAGCGGTGGCTGCGGGGTGGGTATAAAGAATCGAAACAGCAGCATGTGAGCGACACGTGTGTCTTGTAGGGTGCAATAAAGACAGTTGGTGATCGTTGGTGCTCGTAATTGAAGCGCATTTACTGGGCAAATTTATTCGGCCGCACATCGCAAGGTGAGACTATCAATGACAGAATCTTAGATAATGAAGGAATATTGGCTTATGTAGCAGTAGATAAAAACACGAAAAGAGAAAAATGATGTCTGTATAGGGAAATTTAAGAAGTTCAACATTTATTTATTATATATAATTAATTGTTGTGTAGCGTTATGCCTTAATGCATGCAGCTAACAGCTTGCTGCTCTTGTAGGTTTATGCAGCAATGTCAGATAGTTGGTAAGCAGAGTTAGGGACGCTCTGCTCTCCGGTGCGTACGGGGAAATCAAAGCTCGAGGGTTTCAGTACTCAACATGGAGATATTTTTGAGGACGAACAGATGATCGAGATACGAGAAGCGGAAGGAGGATCGTCGACGACAGTCTACGGATCGAGTTTGTGAGAAGGCCGAAGGTGACGTCGAGAATTTTGGTACGGAAGAGGCATTATTGCATTGTTGATCACTCTACTTCCGGTGTCGGTGTCGTCAGCCCCTCTCACAACCCAATCAAACTGACAAGTCGACTTTGTGAAAAGGGGATGGTGACATCGATATGAGAATACCTCTGCATGCAGAGCCTTTCAATAGTCCCATCTCCTAACTTCCGCTCAGGTAGACGAAGACTCTCGTGTTAGTCACCATGTTTCTTCGATCATTCGTATTCTGAACCGGTCATTGCTCCACAACTGAGAAGGCGACAGATTGGATACTAACTTGTGGGTCTATCAGGACAGATGGCTTCGACATGAGTAGGAAATGACATGTTGTCATGGGATTTCATTTCATTACTTTTTTTCTTTTATCTTTGATAGTGACGAGTTATAATGCTAGTTTGAAGGTTTTGGTCATCTCCCACTTTCAATAAGAAAACTGAGATTTAGAAAGGTATGATACCACATAAAGGCACCATACCGCCTCAGCCTTCTTCGGAGTTGCAGGTGAAGTCCCCAGCGATGTCAGTCCGTAGCTTTGGGCTCCACCACGTACCGAGGAAGGGACCCAGGTCACGTGGAGGACCAGACGAGCAGCTGGCCATTAATTGACCGTCTTCATTCCTTTGGGACAACCGACAGGGACGGGAAAGGTCGCATTTACGTGCGCCACCCAACCCCATATCCAACTCTCTCACCTCGTCGAGGTGGCAGGTCGTGACCACCGTCCGAGGCGGCGAGATGGCACCCACGTGCTGGGCGTTGGCTCGCCGCTGACGACTACGACGACTCGTAGCTCTCTATTGCGGAGCCAGGCTGCGGCAGCGGGCTCGGCGGGGATCGGGAAGCGAGAGGCGGTGTAGGGGTGGAGGCGTGCTGACAGAACGCCGAGCCGGGAGACACGTGACGTGGTTAGTGAAGCGCCGACTCGGGAATTGTTGCTCGCCACCGCGCATTGTCTATATGGAACGGATTATGATGATCTGTCCGACCGTCGAAGTCGTTCAGATTATATGGCTGGAGTGTTTAACATCGTAGGTTCGTGTAAACAATTTTATGTTGTAATCTCAGAGTTGACATAGCTTGTTTTGGATCCGAACGGCGGGGATCCTGTCGAAGGTCTCTCAGGGTTGTCGACGGGGGTGGCAGAGCGGATCGAGCAACGTCCGGGCTCATCGGAACGTCCCGCGAGGAAGGGTCCCTCTCCACGACGTTTGCGAAGAAGTGGCTCGGTCTTGGTATCTGCATACAAGTCGGGTCAGAACTCGACCCGATCCCTCCGACGATCAAGTCAAATGATACGAAGAGGTCTGTTTTGTGTGTGTCTTTCTCCCCCCTTTTTTCGTTTAGCATGTAAGGGTATTTATAGGGAAGCTTACTGTGCCCGCTTGCAGGGGGCAGGCTCGTACTCTTAATAGCGTCTGACACTGACGTTGACGTGGTGTAGAGGGCCTAGCATGAGCAAGTCATTAATGCGCCTCGATCGACGTTTCGATTCGTTTGACCAGGTGCTGTCGGGTCAATCGAGACGTGAAGCGTCATCTGAGGCAGCTGACGTCAGCCCAAATCTTATCGTCATTATTATCCTCATCATTAGCACCAATCAAATCAAAAAGTTAAATAAATCTCTTATCCTGTGATCAACTCATAACGTCATAAACGCGGTATTACCCATATAATAATCCTGCAATGCCATTAGCCCGGTTCAAATTTGCCTTCGCAAGCAAGACTAATGGATAGGAAAAAGTAGGAGCTCATTAAGGATCAATCCTTTTGATTGATCGGGATCTAACAAGAAACCTTGTAATCTGACAAGCTTGACGGCCAAAAAGAAGAAGAAGCCAAACCCAAACAGACACGTACCAAAGAAAGCGATGGGTGAGAGAAAGTAACACGAAACAAGCAGCTCTGCTGCCTCCTTCCCTTCCTACGCTCCTCCTCCTCCATCAGGCTTAAGTCATTTTTGTAACCAATTTGTTCCTGAAGGTTAAATAGGGGATAAACACAAGGGTGGAATTTTCGCACGGCCCTAAAAGAAAATAGCAGCGAAGAAGAATAAAATTGGCTTTTCGTGTCCACAAAGGGGAAATTTTATAAGACTAATGCAAAACTGTTCATGCAAATAATGGACGACGGAAGAGCGGCAAAAGAAGATGAGTGGATACTTATCATGATTGCAAAATGGTTGTAACTATTTTCCTTATGTACGATAAATAGGTGTTAATCGATAGACTATTGAATGAGTTTATTGCATTGTAGATTGAAGTATTCCTTCTCCTTAAAAATATTCTATCTACCGTAGACCCTCATTAACTAACTTAAGAAGTCACCAAATATGATACCATAATCTGATTTGAAATAAAACCAATAAAAACATGTCGATTAAAAAAAATTAATAATCCAGAAAATAAAAAAATGATAAGTATTAGAGTAAGGGTGCATTTAGGAATAGATTTGAAATATATATAAATGGTTTAAGAATACATTTGAAATAAATATTAAGGGTTCAATGTATATTTCAATTATAAGTTGATGTTTGATCATTTTTTTAAAAACGCATCTGGCCTGGGTGCTACAATGGAAATGATGATGTTAGGGTAGCATTAGCATTTCAGTATCTATGATACTAATATATTTTTTAAATTTTAATAAAAAATTAAAATTTAATTAGCATCTACATGATAGGGTATCAGTTTCTACACGATACTGATACAAGTATCGGTATAAATTTTAAATTTTAAAATTTAATTAGCATTTCAGTATTTAAAATTTAAATTTTAAAATTTTAATTTTAATGTTAAGGTATCAATATCAATATGATACTAATATAATTTTTTGGTATCTACATGATGTTAAGGTAGTATTAGTATCTCAATACCTAGCACACAAAGTTCCGACTTTTCCTAGATATGATTGAGTACTTCATCCTTCTGATAGATATGTAGATCATATTAGATGAGAGGATGTTGAGGATATTAATCTTCAAACCCATGAGGAGGCTATTACGAGTATAGACTTCGAGAAATGACAAGAAGCTATGAATTCAAAGATGGATTTCATATATTCCAATAAGGTTTGGAATCTAGTTGATGCATCCGAGAGTATCATACCCATTGGTTGTAAGTGGATCTTCAAGAAGAAGATCAAAATATATGAAAATGTATAGACCTATAAATCGAGGCTAGTGGCTAAGGGGTATCGTCAAATGCAAGGTGTTGACTATAACGAAACATTCACACACGTAGCTATACTAAAATCTATATGAATTCAAATGACTATTGCAGTACACTATAATTATGGGATTTGATATATGGATGTAAAAACTACATATCTCGACGGTAACCTCGCTGAGGAGATATATATGATATAACTTAAGCGACTCTATCCAAAAAAAAGTCCAGATAGGGTGTGCAAATTGCTTAGGATTTGATTAAGTTGAACCTTGTGTGTATAGAAAGATAAGTGGGAGCATTATCATCTTTTTGGTATTGTATATAGATGATATCCTAATCAATGAGAATGATATAAGAATGCTCTCTATAGTAAAAGCGTGCATATCTAAACATTTCTCCATGAAGGATTTAGGGGAAACATCCTATATCTTGGGGATTTGGATATATAGAGATAGATCCAAGATGATGCTTGACTTGTCCCAATCCAGGTACATAAACACTATTATCAAAAGGTTTGACATAAAAAAATTCAAAAGATGTCTTATATCAATGAGACATGAGAAATCACTTTCTAAGAGTATGTCCATAAATACTCTTGAAGAAATAACATATATGGATAAGATATCTTATGCCTCAATGATAACGTATATCATGTATATTATGCTGTGTACCAGATCTGATATAGCACATGCTTTGAATGTCACAAGCAGGTATCAAGCGGATCCAAGTTTGGAGCATTAAAAATAGTAAAGTATATCCTTAAGTACTTAAGAATGACTAAGGATCTTTTACGGGTATATAAAGAAAGTAGCGTTAGGGTTGAGGGCTACACGGACTTGAGTTTCCAGTCTGATGTCGATGATAATAAGTCTAATTCAATGAATGTGTTCCTCCTGAATGGAGAAATAGTATACTGAAAGAATTCTAAGCAATATACTACTGTTGACTCGATCACATAGGTAGAATACATTGCTACGATAGAGGCAGCAAAGGTAGAAGTTTGGATGAAAAAGTTCATTATAGATCTTAGAGTCATGTCGGGCAACAAGGGGCTGATTCCCTTATATTGCGACACTTTAATAGAGAGATTGTGGCATGAGGAGATATAGTAGTGGAAAGAGTTTCATCCGAAGATAACATCGTAGATCCACTGATAAAGTCACTGTCTTATATTGTCTTTGAGCGTAACAGAGGTTTGATAGGGGATCAAACACGTAGGTAATTGACTTTAGGTTAAGTGAGAAATTTCTAGTCATAGGTGCCCTACAAGCTAATCACGTGAGTGATAGCATGTGTGACATGATATGTACTTTTTTGTTTATTATTTATTTGATTTTTTTTTCACTTTATATTGCTTATTGTATATATTGTGATATACATGGATCTGTACAATGAGAATCGGATCATGATGAGATCATGATAATGAGACCAATTCACCTTTAAACATAGACCATAAATAATTCTAATCATAAGTCACTCGAAAGGAACATTGAGATGATCGAATAGACTGGTATATCGTATACACATCCATATGATGAAGATGACTGATCTCATAGATACTCGTATGAGGATACTATATATACTACGCAAGTGCTCATTGGAGAATAAGTTTACTTATTGATCCGCTTATAGAATGTTGGATGATTGACAATACCTCATTGTAAGATAATAATTCCGTTGTCTTAGTGGTGTATCTGATCCTTAGACTTGAGATACTAAGGATATAATATATGAGTACTCCACTCTTTGATACCAAACTTATAGGCCTAGAAGTTCCAAATCTAGTATAGTCGGTCATCGAGAGTGGTAGCCAAGCTTACGAGAACTATTGAGTGTCGATAGAGGATTATCCATTCTCGGTGTCATGAGAGGATTATCTCATGTGTTCTTGCTCAGGGAAATCTCTAGCCATGGTCATTTGGATTGAGAGAGAAAGAGTTCTCTAAGAGAATTCGATTAGAGCGAGACTCGAGTAAAAACCATATGAGCCTAACAACATTATGGCCGGTATATGGTCTCTAGGATATTATATTGATGAGGGACTATAGATACACGGTAACTATGGACAGATAGATTCAAAGAATTGTATTCTCTTGTATCGTTTGTAGACTACGGCGTAGTGGCATAATACATCCACCATTGATGAGTCGAGTGAATTATTATGGAGATAATAATTCACTGAACTAGAAGGAGTTCTGATAGGTCTGACTCATGACCAGCTCAATATTAAACTTAAAGGGTCACACACATATGGTAGGTATTACAACGAGTAAAGGTTTGAATATGAGATATCTGTTATAGCCCATATCTTATTAGATATCTAATAAGCTCATGAATTATTTGATAATATAGATGAGATCTAATAAAAATTAATGAGAGATTATTGGATAGGGACCCACTAATCTAAGAGGCTTGGGTAGTTGGATGTATATTCAATACCCAATATGATAGGATCCATTAAGGTTAAGTTGATAGAGAGGCTCTAGAAATAGAAGTAAACTAAAGAGTTATAGGCTAGACCCCTTTTAGCTACCACATCTTATTCTCCTCTCTCCCTCTCCTCCTCAACCAATAGCTCTTGCTTGTGGCATATGGATAGCAAAAAGGACCAGCCCCTTCTTGATTATGTGGTGTGCATAGTGAGAAGATTTCGAGTAGCAATTTGAGGAGCATCTTCGTAGCCCATGCCATGTGGATCACCACTAGAGAGGAGGATAGTTGATTTCATTCATCCTCTCCCATAGATCTACAAGATTTTAAGGATATACGATCTCCCTAGGTAACACATCTTTTTTATACGCGTAGTTTTTTGTTCAGTCGATTTTTGCACACCAATCTTCACACGATGACAAGAGACTATTTCTCTGTAAAAATTTGAGATTTTTATTTCTGTTTTTCCACTATGCATATGATGTCGCCCAAGATTTCCTAATAGATACATGCTATGTTCTTAAAATTCTAAAAATTTTGGTTCTTTACCTAGAATTGTTTAGGATATTATTTCTCTCTTAATGGTTATATAATTAGTATAATTCAATAAAAGTTAACCTTTGGATTCTACATGTTAGTCACTTAATATGAATCTCGAGCTTATAACGTTCCTATAATCAAATATTGGGATGAAATATAGTTTCATAAACTTCTTAAGATTATATATGCTTATATATGCGGGTCACTCCATGTTTTATTTTAATGAAGAAACCTATTGAGATATGACTATATATATCTAATTCACATCAGTTCTTGCACCTTTATGCATACATAAATTAAGTCAAGAGATAATTAGATAAGAAAAATTAAAATTATCAAATCTGATAAGGATGATAAATTTTATGATAGTTATGAAGAACCCAATTATAATTCTAGTTCTTTTACTAGATTCTTGAAAAGGTAGGATATTTGTGCTTAGTATAATTTACTTGATGTGTTATAATAAAATAAAATTGCTAAAAAGTGAAATTATACTCTTGTGGATATAACAAGGAGCATGATGAGTTATTATTCTATAACTGAATTAATGTAAGGAGAAACTCTAAAGATGATTATATATATCTTGAATATGATTACTAATAAGTTAATTTTATTAACTTCTTTTTGTTGAATCTCGGATTTTGATGATGAAGTCAATTGTCATTTGTTGTCTAATCTATGTGTTGAGATAAGTGTGCAGGATTAACTACGATGAAAGTCAGACAAGCAGTAGGAGTTGCGCCGGAGTCAAGATCATGATCACATTGGGAGTTCGAGAGTTCGACGGAAGTTCGGACGGTCGTCGGAGGTTCTGCGAGAACAGATCCGAGAAGTCCGGAAGCTTGCCAAGTGAAGCTCGTCGGAACTCGCCAAGTGGATCGTCGCAAAATCCAGGAGTTTGCCGGAAGTCCGCAGAAGCATCACCGAGGGTTCATCGGATGATCGACGGAAGTTCGCCGGAAACTCGCCGGAAGAAGCGATTGACGTACCGAAGCAAAGCTGCAGAAATGGTCTTAGATTTAATCGTAGTTAGCACGTTGATTAAGTTAGAAATGGGAGGTGATCCCATTAGCTTAATCCTGGGGCAATTGGGCCCCTGAAGAACTCAGATTGGGTCGAATGGTTCAACCCATTCGGACCCAAGTTGCTGTGGGCGGTGCAACCGCCCCAACCAAGAGGTGCAACCGCCCAGGCTATGTCTCCCAGCGACACTGGGCGGTGCAACCGCCCCAGACAAGAGGTGCAACCGCCCAGGGCTCAGTCTCCAAGCGAGACTGGGCGGTGCAACCTCCTCTGTCAAGAGGTAGCACTGCCAGAGCTCAAGTTTCGAGCTCTGCCAAAAGGTGCAACCACCGAGCTCGGTCTTCGAGCTCTGGCAGAGAGGTGCAACCTCTCTGGACAGGAGATGCATCGCCTGAGCTCGGTCTTCGAGCTCTGGCAGAGAGGTGCAACCACCTCTGGCAGAGAGGTGCAACCTCTCTGGTCAGGAGATGCACCGCCTGAGCTCGGTCTTCGAGCTCTGGCAGAAAGGTGCAACCACCCCTGACAGAGAGGTGCATCCGCCTGAGCTCAGTCTTCGAGCTCTGCCAGGCGGTGCAACCTCTCCAGTCAAGAGGTGCAACCGCCTGATCCCGGAATTCCGGGATTTGATCGTTTTGAGCTCCAAATTTGAACTGGGTTAGGGCCTATAAATACCCCACCTGTTCAGCACAGAAAGGATACAGATCCACTCCGAATTCTTGATCTTTTCTGTGATTCTAAGAGCTCAAAATTGTGTAAAGTCCAAAAGTTCTCCTCTTTCTGTTCTTCAAAGTCTTGAGTTGTAAAGAGAGGAGAGAAAGGATATGTAAAGGTTGTCTCCTGAGCCTGTCAAAAGGAGAGAAACTGTAAAAGGACAGTTGGCCTTCGCCTATTGAAGGAAGGCCTCTAGTTGACGTCGGCAACCTCATCGGTGGAGGAAGCCAAAAGTGGAGTAGGTCAAGACTGACCGAACCACTCTAAATCTCTGGTTTGCGTTTATTTTTTAGCACTTTATCATTACTGCAAACCTCCTACATAGCTACTGTCCTCTGCGCTTTTACGAATGATTCTCTAGACGTAAATCGGTGTTTTCGTACGATCTTTACATCGCAGTTTACGCTTACGCTTTGATTCCATTCATAACTGCGAACTGCTTTCTGCACATTCACAAAAAGATTTTCAAAGTTCAGTTTCTGCGTTTAGATGTAAAACCACGTTTAGACGCAAAACTGCGTTCAGACGCAAAACTACGTTCAGACGCAAAACTGCGTTCAGACGTAAAACTGCGTTCAGACGTAAAACTACGTTCAGACGCAAAACTGCGTTCAGACGTAAAACTGCGTTCAGACGTAAAACTGCGTTTAGACGTAAAACTGTGTTTAGACGTAAACTGCTCTTAGACGCAATCTGCGCTTAGACGCAATCTGCGCTTAGACGCAAACTGCGCTTAAATACAAACTGTGAATCGGCTTTTGCATCATAATAGATTTCATTGAACGAACGCACCTTTCGGTTTTAAATTGCTGTAAGATTTCCGCTGCACTAATTCACCCCCCCCTCTTAGTGCTCTAGATCCTAACAATTGGTATCAGAGCAAGGTTAACTCTCTAACGGATTAAAACCCAAGAGAGATGGCATACGCCGGAAACCAAGAGGGGCATTCTATTACACGTCCACCCATGTTCAGTGGGACGGACTACACCTACTGGAAGACCCGAATGAGGATCTTTCTTATTTCTATGGATTTTGAACTGTGGAACCTTGTTGAAAATGGATTTTCAAAGCCTTCTCTTCCAATGATCGATTGGAATGAATTGGAGAAGAAGGCTTTCGCTCTTAATGCAAAGGCTATGAATGCCTTATTTTGCGCACTTGATAAAAACGAGTTTAATCGTGTTTCAACTTGCGAAACTGCATTTGATATTTGGCACACACTCGAAGTGACCCACGAGGGCACAAGTAGAGTAAAAGAGTCAAAAATCAATCTGTTGTTACATTCTTTTGAACTTTTTCGAATGAAACCAAGTGAAACCATTGGCGACATGTTTACCCGTTTCACGGATGTCGTCAACGGTCTAAAAGGACTTGGAAAAAGTTTTTCGGATTTGGAACTCGTAAATAAGATACTAAGATCCCTTCCTAAGAGTTGGGATCCTAAAGTGACTGCTATTCAAGAGGCAAAAGATCTGCGCAACTTCCCTCTTGAAGAACTAATCGGGTCATTAATGACCTATGAAATGACTTGTAAAGCTCATGAAGAGCAAGAAGACATCCTTCCAAAGAACAGGAAGGATATGACACTCAAAACTTCTGAATGCCACTTGAGAGAAAACTCAAGTGATGAGGACTGTGATGATGACTTGGTACTTCTAACAAGAAAGTTTAAAAAGTTCTTTAAAAGAAACAAGTTTAAGAATGATATAAAAAATAAACTTGAACCCAAGAAGGACCAAGTAATCTGCTATGAATGCAAAAAACCGGGACATTACAAGAGTGATTGTCCCCAAGTCAAAAGGAGAACGTCAAAGAAAAAAGCGCTTCAAGCAACTTGGGATGACTCAAGCGCATCCAAAGAAGAGGAGTCCAACACCGAGCAAGTTGCTCATTACGCCTTAATGGCCATCGAAGATGAGGTAACAAATTCAATAGATGCAGATTTATAATTCGATGAATTATTAAATGCTTTCCATGAATTGTTTGATGAGTGTAAGATTATCAGTAGTAAATACAAACTGCTAAAAAAGGAGCATGATAGCCTTATTTGTAATTTCGATAAGTTAAATACTGAATATCATGATAGTTTAAGCCCATGCATGAAATGCCATGATCTAGAAACTCTCAAAAAAGAAAACTTGCTACTTAAGGATACCTTGAAGAAATTCGAGGTTGGTAGCAAGTCATTGAACATAATCCTTACAAACAAGGGTCACGTTCCCAAAAGAAGTGGTATTGGATTCGTGAGAAGTCCTCACCAAAATCCAACCACCTTCATAAAAGGCCTCATCTTACATGTTAGACATCAAAGCAAATGCAACTTTTGTTGCAAGTTAGGACACAAGACGCACTATTGTCCATTTAAGAAAATTAGTCCAAACAAATTGATTTGGGTTCCTAAAGGAACCATAATAAACTCTATGCAACATGATAGAAAATGTAGATCTATTTGTGAGGCACCCAAAAGCAAATGGGTACCTAAACATCATCCCTTCTTGTAGAAAACTAAACTATCGCAAGCTAGGAGCAAGAGATGGTACCTTGATAGTGGATGCTCAAGGCATATGACCGGAGATACATCTCAATTCTCTAAGCTCACTAGCATAGACGAAGGATATATCACCTTCGGAGACAACAACAAGGGTAAAATCATTGGCAAACGAACCATAGGTAACAAATCCAACTTCTCTATTAAAGATGTTTTGCTAGTTGATAGTTTAAAACATAACCTCTTGAGCATTAGTCAATTATGTGATAAAGGATATATTATCAGATTTGAATCTAATGCTTGCATCATTGAAAAACCACACAAAAACATATCTATGATTGCATTAAAACAAAATAACGTATACACTATTGACATCAATAATTTATGTAATGAAATGTGTTTTTCTGCTTTGAATGAGGATGCTTGGATATGGCATAGAAGATTAGGTCATGCTAGCATGAAACTAATCACTCAAATATCATCCAAAGAACTTGTAAGAGGAATTCCTCATATCAAGTTCATCAAAGACAATGTATGTGATGCTTGCCAATTAGGTAAACAAATTAAAAGTAGCTTCAAATCTAAAAACCAAATAAGCACCTCTAGGCCCTTACAATTGATCCATATGGATTTGTTCGGACCTATCTCCACATCAAGCCTAGGAGGTAGCAAATACGCCTTTGTCATCGTGGATGACTATAGCAGATACACATGGACTTACTTCTTAAAACAGAAGAATGAATGCCTTAGATATTTTACCAAGTTTTGCAAACTTATTCAGAATGAGAAAGGTTCTATGATTTCGTCAATTAGAAGTGATCATGGTGGTGAATTTCAAAACCATGATTTCCAGGAATTTTGTGAACTCAATGGATACAATCATAATTTCTCTACTCCTAGAAATCCTCAACAAAATGGAGTTGTAGAAAGAAAAAATCGAAATTTACAAGAAATGGCAAGAACCATGTTGAATGAATACAACTTACCCAAATATTTTTGGGCTGAAGCCGTAAATACTGCATGCTACATTTTGAATAGAGTTCTAGTAAGACCTCTACTAACCAAAACTCCCTATGAGTTATGGAACAATAAAAAAACCCAATGTTTCATATTTTAAAGTCTTTGGGTGTAAGTGTTTTATCCTAAATGAAAAGGACAACTTAGGAAAATTTGATGCTAAATCTGATGAAGGAATCTTTCTTGGTTATTCTACTGTTTCTAAAGCCTTTCGTATCTTCAATAAAAGAACTTTAATTATTGAAGAATCCATTCATGTTGTTTTCAATGAGATTTCCGAAATCACGAAAAATGATCTTGACGAAGATGTTAATTTTGATTCTTTGAATTTAAACGAGACCCCTTCTCCAACGAACAACTTGGATGCATCCACTCCCGAAATATCCTTACCCAAGGATTGGAAGTATGTAGATGCTCATCCCAAGGAGCTAATCTTAGGAGACACGTCAAAGGGGGTTCAAACACGATCTTCTCTTAAAACCTTTTGTGCAAATGCCGCCTTTCTCTCCCAAATTGAACCCAAATGCGTTGACGAAGCCATGAAAGATGATTCATGGATTATCGCAATGCAAGATGAATTGAATCAATTTGAGAGAAATGAGGTGTGGAAGCTTGTTCCTAGGCCAAATAACCATTTAGTTATTGGTACTAAATGGGTCTTCAGAAACAAGCAAGATGAAAATGGTATCGTGGTTAGAAACAAGGCTAGATTAGTCGCCAAAGGTTTCAACCAAGAAGAAGGTATCGATTACGAAGAAACCTTCGCTCCTGTGGCTCAATTAGAAGCCATAAGGATGCTCCTTGCCTACGCTAGTAGTAATAATTTTAAACTGTTTCAAATGGATGTTAAAAGCGCTTTTCTAAATGGCTTTATTTCCGAAGAAGTTTATGTTGAACAACCTCCTGGATTTGAAAATAATAGCCTCCCTAATCATGTGTTTAGATTAACTAAAGCTCTCTATGGTTTAAAACAAGCCCTAAGGGCTTGGTACGAGAGACTTAGTTCATTTCTTATTGAAAATAATTTCACAAAAGGCAAGGTTGATACTACATTATTTATCAAGAATTTTGAAAATAATTTTCTCATTGTTCAGATTTATGTTGATGATATTATCTTTGGCTCTACAAATGAATCTCTCTGTGAATCTTTTGCTAGAACCATGAGTCTTGAATTCGAAATGAGCTTAATGGGAGAATTAACATTCTTCTTAGGTTTACAAATCAAACAATTAAGCAACGACATCTTTATTAGTCAAACTAAATATGCTATGAATTTATTAAAAAAGTTTAATATGAACAACTCAAAGGCTATTAGAACCCCTATGAGCACCTCCACTAAGTTAGAAATTGATGAAAGTGGAGAAAGCTTCGATCAAAAGACTTATAGGGGTATGATAGGAAGTTTACTTTACCTCACTGCCACCAGACCAAACATCATGTTCAGTGTAGGACTTTGTGCTAGATTTCAATCAAACCCTAAGATATCTCATCTCAAAGCAGTCAAAAGAATACTTAGATATCTTAATGGAACCACAAATCTAGGATTATGGTATCTAAAATCAGAAAATTTTGAGTTAACAGCTTATGCTGATGCGGACTTCGCTGGCTGTAGACTAGATAGAAAAAGCACATCAGGATCATGTCAATTTTTAGGACATGCCCTTGTTTCCTGGTCATCTAAGAAACAAAGCTCGGTTGCTCTATCAACAACCGAAGCTGAATATATTACAGCAAGTGCATGCTGTGCACAAGTTGTATGGATGAAAAACACTTTAGAAGATTACAAAGTTAATCTTAAAGATATTCCCATTAAATGTGATAACACGAGTGCAATATGCTTAACTAAGAATCCTATACAACACTCAAGAACAAAACATATTGATATTAGACACCACTTTATACGAGATCATGTCACTAATTATGACGTAACCATAGAGTTCATCGATACTAAACATCAACTGGCTGACATTTTTACAAAACCTCTAAGTGAAGAACAATTTGATTTCATTAGAAGAGAATTAGGAATGTTGATGTGTCCGAATAGATAAACTCAGTTTTTCGGACTATATGATTGCCATGTTTATATGTGAAAATGTGCAACAAAATCTTGTCCAAATGCATCTTATTTGTTCGAATGCTATAAAACAGATTTATTCGTACACTTTCATGAAAAATAAGTTCCTGAAATAAATCTGATAAAGTGATTCCTGTGTATGTATTTCATCCTGTAATATCTTTGCGGGTTAAATGGATTATAACAAAAAGGGGGAAGAAGTGTTCAAAGCAATCTATGCAAAATTCCTCTATAAGCTTGCTAATATTGTTTTCCTCGTATCACAATTACAATGCTTTTTGTTGATGACAAAGGGGGAGAAACATATGAATTGATAAACACTGCCATGATCATGTCTATGTCATAGTTGCAAATAATTGAGTGATGCTATAAACTATGTTATGGTTATGCCATCCTTGCATCACCAAGGGATATATGAACGTGTGCTATAGTTTGCATTATGTCTTGAGTTGATATCCTATCTTGTGAAGTAAATGCAAACTTGCTAGAATGATAATATGTGTGCATCATGTAATAGTCCCTCGCAGCTTTAAATGATAATGTTCAATTACATGGTAAATAGTTACAAACACTATCATACAAACTTGATGATGTATGTCAAGCTTTGACATCATTCTTGAAGAGATACATCATGATGAGTATCATGATGGGAGTATTGATAAGTTTAACTGATCTAACTTATCAGTACGTCACTTGAATTCTTAGGTCTTGAATTCAAGGTTGACTTATCTCAACAATAGCATATAGATAGGGGGAGTTAAGGATAACTCCATTATCAATTGATTGTCATCATCAAAAAGGGGGAGATTGTTGAATCTCGGATTTTGATGATGAAGTCAATTGTCATTTGTTGTCTAATCTATGTGTTGAGATAAGTGTGCAGGATTAACTACGATGAAAGTCAGACAAGCAGCAGGAGTTGCGCCGGAGTCAAGATCATGATCACATTGGGAGTTCGAGAGTTCGACGGAAGTTCGGACGGTCGTCGGAGGTTCTGCGAGAACAGATCCGAGAAGTCCGGAAGCTTGCCAAGCGAAGCTCGTCGGAACTCGCCAAGTGGATCGTCGTAAAATCCAGGAGTTTGCCGGAAGTCCGCAGAAGCATCACCGAGGGTTCATCGGATGATCAACGGAAGTTCGCCGGAAACTCGCCGGAAGAAGCGATTGACGTACCGAAGCAAAGCTGCAGAAATTGTCTTAGATTTAATCGTAGTTAGCATGTTGATTAAGTTAGAAATGGGAGGTGATCTCATTAGCTTAATCCTGGGGCAATTGGGCCCCTGAAGAACTCAGATTGGGTCGAATGGTTCAACCCATTCGAACCCAAGTTGCTGTGGGCGGTGCAACCGCCCCAGCCAAGAGGTGCAATCGCCCAGGCTATGTCTCCCAGGGAGACTGGGCGGTGCAACCGCCCCAGCCAAGAGGTGCAACCGCCCAGGGCTCAGTCTCCAAGCGAGACTGGGCGGTGCAACCTCCTCTGTCAAGAGGTAGCACCGCCAGAGCTCAAGTTTCGAGCTCTGCCAAAAGGTGCAACCACCGAGCTCGGTCTTCGAGCTCTGGCAGAGAGGTGCAACCTCTCTGGACAGGAGATGCATCGCCTGAGCTCGGTCTTCGAGCTCTGGCAGAGAGGTGCAACCTCTCTGGTCAGGAGATGCACCGCCTGAGCTCGGTCTTCGAGCTCTGGCAGAAAGGTGCAACCACCCCTGACAGAGAGGTACATCCGCTTGAGCTCAGTCTTCGAGCTCTGCCAGGCGGTGCAACCTCTCCAGTCAAGAGGTGCAACCGCCTGATCCCGGAATTCCGGGATTTGAACGTTTTGAGCTCCAAATTTGAACTGGGTTAGGGCCTATAAATACCCCACCCGTTCAGCACAGAAAGGATACAGATCCACTCCGAATTCTTGATCTTTTCTGTGATTCTAAGAGCTCAAAATTGTGTAAAGTCCAAAAGTTCTCATCTTTCTGTTCTTCAAAGTCTTGAGTTGTAAAGAGAGGAGAGAAAGGATCTGTAAAGGTTGTCTCCTATCAAAAGGAGAGAAACTGTAAAAGGGCAGTTGGCCTTCGCCTATTGAAGGAAGGCCTCTAGTTGACGTCGGCAACCTCATCGGTGGAGGAAGCCAAAAGTGGAGTAGGTCAAGACTGACCGAACCACTCTAAATCTCTGGTTTGCGTTTATTTTTGAGCACTTTATCATTACTGCAAACCTCCTACATAGCTACTGCCCTCTGCGCTTTTACGAACGATTCTCTAGACGTAAATCGGTGTTTTCGTACGATCTTTACATCGCAGTTTACGCTTACGCTTTGATTCCATTCATAACTGCGAACTGCTTTATGCACATTCACAAAAAGATTTTCAAAGTTCAGTTTCTGCGTTTAGACGTAAAACTGCGTTTAGACGCAAAACTGTGTTTAGACGTAAAACCACGTTTAGACGCAAAACTGCGTTCAGACGCAAAACTGCGTTCAGACGCAAAACTGCGTTTAGACGTAAAACTGCGTTTAGATGCAAATTGCGTTTAGACGTAAACTGCTCTTAGACGCAATCTGCGCTTAGACGCAAACTGCGCTTAAATACAAACTGTGAATCGGCTTTTGCATCATAACACTTTTGCATCATAAAAGTGTTAGGATCTAGAGCTCTTAGTGCTCTAGATCCTAACACTTTTGAGTTATGAATTGATAGAAAACTCAACTTGATAGAAAACTCAATTTAAGATATTTATATATTTAGGACTATCCTACAAACATAATGGTGTTCAATTTATATGAAAAGAAATTGATTCAAAGATTATTTTTAAATATTTTATTATTTATCTAAAAATATTCTAAGGGTACAAATTTTATTACCTTAATCATAGTATGAGAATAATTGAATCTCGTAATATAATATTCTTAGAGATTGAAGACTCTCAAAATTTAATCTTGACATTGAAGATATATGGGTTGATACTCCTTTATCATTCAAGAGATTGTTATTATTCAAATTATTTGATAAAGGTAAATAATAAAATAACATTAGTGAATTCCCACATAATATTGATATCGCTACTAATGATCTTTTAGAACAACTACAATCAACTGTTTTAAAAATATCTCAAAAGAAAAAGAGACATATTATTTTTATTATTATGATATATCTACAGGAATTAGATTATGATATTAGAATTAAAAAAATCTTATTATTTTCATAAGTTATTAAAAGTAATGATTTTAAAAAGTGATATGATGTAATAAAAAAAGTTGAAATCAATGACTAAATTAGTGTGAGAACTCGTCGAGTTACCCAATAATTATAAAAGAGTTTATTATATAAATATTATTTAAAGGGTAATATCAAATAATATAACGACCAGACTTATAATCAAATGTTTTATTTATAAAGAATGCATTGATCATAACAAGATATTTTTTTTATTTTTTTTAAATAAACTTGTTAAGAATCATCATAAAAATAAAAGAAATACAAAATTTGGTATGCAAATTTAGAAAATCCATTGACCTTAAACAAACTTTCAAACAATGATATATAAAGTCTATTAATATTATTACTTTCTTCATATTTAAGAAAAATTTTGTTGATCAATATTTATATATAAAGATCAATGAGAGTAAGTTTATTATATTGGTCTTATATATGGATAATATTTTGCTTATAAATAATAATCTTGATTTATTGTATTGAACTAAGAAATTTCTTATTAAGAATTTTAAGATTATTGATATGAATGAAGCATCTTATATTATTAGAATTGATATCTTTAGGAATATATCTCAATCATTATTAGGATTGTCTCAAAAAAAATATATTGACCGAGCCTTACAGAGATTTAGTATATAATTCTATTCAGCAAATTTTAAAACTAAAAATTTTAATTAAAATAAGTATTTTTAAAATGACTTGGAGAAAATCAAATAAAGAAAAAAATTCTTTATGTATATATAGTTGGAAGTCTGCTCAAGCTTATATTAGATCATATTTTAATTTTATAATTGAAATACTAGGTTTATATTAGAGTTACCTAGGAATAAAAATACTAAAGGACTATAAAGAAAATAATAAAATATCTAGAATAAATAAAGGATTATATGCTTAGATATATGAAATTAGATCAACTTGAAATGATGATATTTTCAAGTGTTGATTCTATAAATTGCCTTGATAAATAAGAAGTTTACTTTATAGTTTATATTTATATCTATTGGAAGGGTAATTTATAGGAAAAAAATATAAAGTAATATATTATTATATTCTTAATAACATATGTTGATTTTATGATATGTTTTGAGGCCACTAATTAAACTTCATGACTATAAAATTTTATCTCATAACTTATGTTACCAGATTCAATTATCAAGTCGTTAAAAATACTTTGTGACATATTGGAATAGCTTTCTTCTTTAAAATGGTAAGTACTGTTGCTCTATGCATTATGGCATAAAGTATTTGATTATTAGAGAAAATAAGTCTAGAAATAATTAATATCAATTAATAACTTGAGTTTTATTGTATTAATTATTGATTTATTCACTTAGGCTCACAACCTAAAGTGTTTGAAAGAACATATTTTTATGATTGAGTTTACGAGCTATCCATAAAAGATATGATAATATATATTTAAGTGAGCATTATTAATTGATATTTTTATTTTTATACTTAAAGTTATTTATGTTTACTATTCTATTCATATTTTTATATGTACATATTACGGTTGAATGTAATAACAAAATTATATTGATAAAACTATTTGTAATAGTCATTTTGAACTACATTAGAAAAAACTAATATTATTATGGTACACTGAAGTAAGAATAATATTGATGACATAAAATAGTTATAACTTGCATTGCCAATCAAACTTAATATAGTATTATTATATTTATTAGATTTATCGGCCTATTTTATAAAATTCATACACACTTATAAAATATTTTCTTAAAAAAATTAGAATCTAATTGGGTAAATTATTTTTAAATAAATTTTATTATATTTATTTTTTAGTTTGAAACCTTTTGTATCTTATCAATTAATAGAAGTGAGAGAATATTATGTGGCTCTATCTAATTAAGTAAGATATATTATAGATATAATTAGATTTTGATCATAATTATCGGTCAATAGTAAGGAAGTCTAATTATGGTTGGATTCCTTAGAGGATGACATTGATGTAAGAGACTCTTCTAATTACTTATTATAGACTCTTTGCTCTTACCTATAAATAGATATGACTTTCTAGAGACTAATACACAATAATTAGATACGCGGATACGTGGATATGTGGATACGCGGATGTGTTGACGTGTAATATGATTGAGAGATTATAGATCTTCTCTCATCTCCCTTTAGTCATGTAAACTAGTCATTGAGAGATTACATATCTTCTCTTTTCACCTTTTGTCTTTAAATCCATCGTTTATAATGGTCCTACGAATGATAAGAAGAGAGAAGAAGACGAATTAGTTCTCCTTACAAATCGATATTACTATAAAATTCAAATATGACGACGGTATGCTTACGAAAAGTACGTATCTTAAATTTCAAGATTTATTGTTATTTGATTTTAAAATTTAATATTTTTTTTTTATAAAATAATAACATATTATGGTTCTTTATGCTTATATCAGAACTATGCTATATACTCTTATGACAGAGAAGCCATCACTCGTGAAGCCATTGGAGTTTCTGATCAAGACAACAATGGCTTCGTTGGGAGCTAGTGATGAAACAACATTGTCCTCGAAGAGCTCAATGGGTAGGAGAACGATGTGGATGGTGAGGATGCATGCAATGGTGCTTGTGGAGCACGATGCTCATAATGCAAATGTGGGAGGTGTTCAGACAAATCAAATCAGATAAATCCAGTTTGATTCTTCTTCCACCCATTCCTCTATCGTTCCTTCGCTATCGTCCCCTTGGCGTCATACCTAGAAGATGAGGAGGGAATGAAGTAAGAAGAGCATGGAGTAAGAAGTGAAAAAGAAGATGAGAAGAACAAAAAGAAAAACAAGAGGATGGTTGACATGAATCGGTTAACTGATTCGAACTAATTTAGTGAATCAATTTAAAGTATTTTGAAAAAAGAATCGATCCAAACATAATAGCAAAACTGAGATTTATAGAAAGGGAAACTTTTGAATAATTTTTCACTCGAGGGAGGTAAAAACTAATCAGTAATAACTTTTGTAAGTAAATTTCGTTGGATCAACATTTTAATTTGTTTAGAATTTTAAGTTTGAATAAGAATTAAATTATTGTATATCAAAATTAGCTGTATTTACCTTTATATATAGAGGTAAATTGTAATAACATCTAGAGATAACTTAAATAAAATAGATCAGCTCTTACATTGATATTGACCGATCGATTCATAAATCGGTCAAAATCAGGCAATTCCAACGACAACCCATAATGCAGTAATCAATCTGCTTGATTTCACGATCTTTTTCTGACGTTGATATATCTCATTTTTATAGTTTACTATGTTACACTTAGAATTGATAATGATCAATATTAAATTCACATAATTATAAAACACGGACATTTTTTCGATGGCCATTGATTCAAAGAGGAATATAAGACAACATTGCTAACCATATGATTACAAGCTTTGTTGATGATTTTTTTCGTAAAGATAAGGTCTAAATAATATCTTTACAAGCTTTTAACTTTATGATCAATTATACCAAACCCCACTACTTATCAATTTTAATTCTATATTCTATATATAACATGTAATTAGAGAGAGAGAGAGAGAGAGATTATACAAATGACTAGTTAGCATTAACTAAGATATTGGGGATTCATCCCATGAACTGGTCTTGTTCTAATTCCGAAAAAAGCCCAACCTTTTTCACAATTGAAGTCATACTTAAAATGAATTATGTATTTGACAAACACTAATAAACTATAATTTTTAATTAAAAGTCAGTAAAAAAAAAGTAGGATCAATTAAGGAATTATATATTGTGGGTAAAAGAGTCCATCACACTTAGCTGCGCCTGATGGATCTACGCCGTGCCCCGTTATCGGATTCGGATCCTTTAGGGTCCTCACGTGATAATGGCTTCTGACGCGTCGTTCTGCAGAGGTAACGCGTTAGTAACGCAGTTGGGCGACATGTCATGTCTCCATCTGCCCAAGGCTGACACATGTCAGACGACCCTCCTCTGTCCCATCGCCGTCTTTAACGACCGTCAAATGTCTACCTTTCCTTCCAACGTCCGGAGCATATCGCCGTCAGTTCCGTCACACACGAACAGTTCCTGGGGCCTTTAAACGAGGGGCAAAAGCGGGTTTTCATGACGAAATTGACGGTTCCCGGCCGGTCTTTTCTGACGGCGTCAGTCCGCGGTTCTTCTTATTCCTCTAGTCGCTAACCGGCCGGTCTTCTCATTGTCGTCGATGGGGGAGAGGAGAAGAATGTGTCGCTTGATGTCTCGACGAACACCAACCCGCCCTCTTCCTTCAAATCTCCTCACGCCTGCTCGCTTCGGGTTCTGAAGCCGGACGTGTCGTTCCCCGCGTTCCATGTCCCCAGCGTCGCTTTTCTTCTGTTGCCGGGTTCGGTATGCCGCATGAACCGGAGTCGCCGCCGCTGGAACACGAAGGAGAGGGAGAGTCGCAGAAGCCACAGCTGCCGCGGCAACAGAGCCTGCTGTCACCGCCTCACAAGGTCGCCCGCCTCTCATCGGATGAAGCAGGTACTGCTTCGGTCCTTCTTCACCCTTTACTCTGATGGAGGGGTTGTTTCTGAGATGGTGGATGTCATGGTGTTGTTGGAAGCGATGGTGACCATGGCGGCGCCTTCGCCATTGATGCTGGGTTTGGGGCTCGGGCTGGGAACAGGACCGGGAGCTTCCAAACCGGTCTTCACCTTTATGCAGCTGCAGGAGCTGGAGCACCAGGCCCTCATCTACAAGTACATGGCCGCCGGCCTCCCCGTCCCCGTCCACCTCGTCCTGCCTATCTGGAAGAGCGTCGCCGCTTCCTCCTTCGGCGCCTACCACTATCCATCCTGTTGTGCCCCATTCTGCTCTCCATCCTTTACGTCCGGTGTTTGGGGTTCTGGGTTTAGGCGACTAATCTGTGGTATTGGTTCGAGGCATGCAGTGATGGGCTACGGGAGCTTGTGCTTGGATTATCGCAACAGCATGGAGCCGGAGCCCGGGCGGTGCCGGAGGACCGACGGCAAGAAGTGGCGGTGCTCCAGAGACGTCGTCCCCGACCAGAAGTACTGCGAGCGCCACATGCACCGCGGCCGCAACCGTTCAAGAAAGCCCGTGGAAGCAGCCGCGACCTCCGCCGCCGCCGCTTCGACGCCACCCAGTTGTCCATCTCGATCCCGGCTGGTGGGCGGTTTCTGCCGCCCACCAACGCCGCCAGCGGCAGCAGCGGAACCGTGACGCTTGTCCGCGGACGCCTTTTCTTTTTTCCTTTCTGCGATCTTTAGTGTATTGTGTAGTCTCAGTGAGATTTGGCTGTCGGAGAAGAGAGAGACCTAAGGAGGGTTGACATAGGAAGGCAGGGCCCACGAGCTTTGCTCCGCCGAAAGCTCCCACGAGAGATGCGGTTCAGGTTCAGCCATTCCTTTGCTTCTGAGGTGGTCGAACGTGGCAGAGACAGTGGAGCGAGTGGTAGAACTGCCTCTGTGTCCTCATGGCCACAACGGTCAGTGAGAGACAGGTCAGTGTTTTGGTCTGCCATGGTAAATCGATTCCCAGCTCTGACGCACGTCCAGTGCAGCCTTTGCTTTGTATTTGAATTTGGCCCGTACTGACAGCCTTGGATACGACGGACTCCGCAGAGGGCGCACTGCGTGCATGAGGCACTGTTCTGTGGTTGCTGCGCGTTTCACCAATCCAAAACGGTAGATGCTTCTTTGTGGGCGACGGCACTCACCCATTGTTGACGCTCCTCTCTCTCACTCTCTCTCTTCCGACCGCCGTTTGACGTACAGCATTGAAGAAAGATGCCCCCCATCATCACCTTTTCATGCTCCTCTACGCTCTCCTCCTCACTCAGGAGTATTGAAGAAGCTTGATGGCTCCCATTCATCTTCCCCCAGACGAACCATCTACTTCACTTGATGAGATAAGAAACCTCACGGCAAGTGAGATTTTCTCGAGAGTCACGATTAAAACAAAGAAAGTTGAGGATTTTCTTTTCTTTTTTTGATTCAGTGAAGCTATTTGATCGTAGAAATCAAAGTAACTCATGTTTGAAAGATATGTTTGAGCTTGCTTTTATTTCTTAGTGAACTATATATAAACCATTATCAGAATCAAAATTTTCACGCCAAACTATGAGCCATTATCATCTAAAATTCACGCTTAATCAAGGCAAACCTTGGATTGGTTTAATGTTTCTTTTGGTATCATCTTGCAAAATGAATATTGTTTAAACCTCTGATGTAAAGAACAAAGTGATCAAAATAGAAAACCTCTCTTTGTGGAGGTTTTGTTAGAGCTAGCGCCAGAAAATTTACCACAAGGTAATTTTGGTAACACAACAAAGATAATAAAGCGAAAAGATAAAAGCGACAAGAACACCAGATTTACGTGGTTCGGTTAATTAACTTTGACCTACATCCACGGACGAAAGAGGAGCAAATCACTACTATGAAAAGATACTATTACAAATGCCTTAGGAAGATGTTCATAAGTCATAAAACATCCGAAAATACTAAACAAGAAAAAACCCAAAGTATAAGTCCAAACTAAGAAATGAGTGTGGACTTAAACCAAAGTAAATACTTAGGTTTTCTTGTGGTGTATCTGACTTCAAAGCCCAGACCCTTATTTATAGTTCCAATACGAGATAACAAGCCTGGTTTTCCCGATGTGGGACTATGGGACTTGCCAACCTAATAAATCTCCACATTGGCATGTCCTAACAAAACTTGCTCCACCTTCTTCATAACAACCCCAACGGGCAATCACTAACAATGAACACCAACCAAGTCCAAGCACTGCTTGAACTTGTAAACCGGAAGAGGCTTCGTAAGCATATCAGCTGAATTGTCCTTCGTATGAATTTTCTGAACAAGGACCTTTCCCTCAGCAATAGTATCCCATTTGCATCCAACAATTTTCTTACCCGAAGGCGGCTTCACAAGATCTCAAGTTCTATTCCGATAGAGAGACTCAATTTCTTCATTCATCGCAATCAACCACTTAGCGGAATTATCACAAGAAACTGCATCTGAGTAGGAAGTAGGCTCACCAACTTCACTTGTCTCTTCTGCAATAGACAAAGCATATACAACCAAATTTGCATATCTTTGTGGTGGTCGAATATCTCTTCGTGGTCTATCCTTGGCTATGGAATATTGCTCTTCCTCTGGATCATCTGCGTCAGTAGACTCGGGACCACCTACTGGCATTCTTTGAGTAGAAGAGTTCGACTTAAAAGAATCTGAACTACCAATCTCAAGCTCCACCTGCTTCTGCGCACTATCATTTGCACAACTAGCCTCTTTGGAAGATAACATAGATAATTCATCAAAAGTAACATCTCTACTGATTATAAATTTTGGGGATTTGGGATCAGAACACCATAATCTATATCCTTTCACCCTAGAAGCATATCCAAGGAAAATGCACTTTTTAGCCTGAGGCTCTAATTTTCCTTCATTTACATGCATGTATGTTGGACACCCAAAAATTTTTAAATCAGAGTAATCAGTAGAAGTACCTGACCAAACTTCCTCCGGAGTTTTAAAGTCAAGTGCTGCAGAAGGAGCGCGGTTGACAACGTAACAGGCCATATTAATTGTCTCTGCCCAAAAGTCCTTTGTCAACCCTGCATTTGAGATCATACACCTTGCTCTCTCCAAGAATGTTCTGTTCATATGTTCGGCCACACCATTTTGCTGAGGCGTCATCCTAACAGTGCGATGCCGAACGATTCCTTCATTTTTGCAGAATTCTTCAAAGTCACCTTCACAAAATTTCATGCCATTATCTGTTCGAAGCCGCTTAATATGTTTACCTGTTTGTTTCTCAATCAAAGCCTTCCATTGTTTAAAGGTTAGAAAAACATTATTTTTATGCTTCAAAAAATAAACCCAAACTTTCCTGGAATAATTATCAATGAAAGTCAACATATACCAGGCACCACCCTTAGACTAAACATGAGCTGGACCCCAAAGGTCTGAATGAATATAGTCAAGAGTACCTTTCGTTTTATGAACTACCAGAGAAGTGAAGCTGACTCTTTTCTGCTTTCCAAAAATGTAGTGTTCACAAAAGTCTAGTGGCCTAGTACTCTGTTCGCAAAGTAGACCAATGGCCTAGTACTCTGTCCGCAAAGTAGACCCCTTTTGCTCAATATGCTTAAACCTTTTTCGCTCATATGACCCAAACGCATATGCCATAATTTGGTGATGTCAGAATCAGACATTGATGATGACGAAACTACAACCGAACTTGTGACAGTAGTTCCCTACAGAATATACAAGCTACCAGACCCACAAGCTTTCATAACAACAAGAGCACTTCTAGAAACTTTCATAACTCTACCTTCAGCTGTGTATTTACACCCAAGGGCCTCTAGGGTAACTAAAGAGATGAGATTCTTTTTTAAATCAGGAACATGTCTAACATTAGTGAGCGTCCTCACAATACCATCATGCATTTTAATTCAGATTGTACCTCTACCAACAACATCATATGCGGCATTATTGCCCATCAAAACAATTCCACCATTATAAGATTCATATGTGGAAAACAAACCCTATTGAGACACATGTGATAAGAACAACCTGAATCTAAAATCAATTCATTTTTAGACCTTGTCCTGTCATCAATAGCAGAGAAAATATTTCCAACATTCTCATCAGTTGCTACACTAACTTCAGCGGAATCAATAGTTTTCTCAATAAATTTTTTCTTTTGCTTTAATTTATTTTTAAATTTAAAGCAATCAGATTTAATGTGCCCCATTTTATGACAATATCTGCATTCCAAATTTCTATGTCTGGATTTAGATCTAGATTTAGATCTACTACTGTCAAATTCTCTTTTATCCATTCTCCCCCTAACAACCTAACAAAGTCTTATCCTCATTATCAATTTTTGCATATATATTCTCCAAATCCATAACCAAAGAATCAAACTTATCAAGATGCGAGAGTATAGATGTACATTCAATCATCCGAAGTATATACAGACTCTGCTTCAAGTAGAGACGATTCTCCACTGTCCTCTTCATGTATAAGGCTTTAAACTTGTCCCACATGCTCTTAACCGTAGTATCCGTAGCTACCTCTCGTAAAACCTCGATGCTTGATCGGGCCTTCTTATCCATACCCGCAAGCTCTTCTTTTGACATATCATCTGGAATGCTCTCGAAGTTAACATTTCTGTTGAATTTCTCGACAACAATGTTTGTTATTGTCATCGTTGCCAAAAGATCCCAAAACTAAGCTCTGATACAAGTTTGTTAGAGCTAGCATCAGGAAATTTACCACAAGGTAATTTTGGCAACACAACAAAGACAATAAAGCGAAAAGAACACTAGATTTACGTGGTTCGGTCAAGTAACTTTGATCTACATCCACGGACGAAAGAGGAGCAAATCAGACCCTTATTTATAGTTCCAATACGAGATAACAAGCCTGGTTTTCCGACGTGGGACTTGCCAAACTAACAGGTTTTCATGCAAAATTGAACCGTAAGAAAATATTTACATATTTAAGGGTTGCTATGTTTATATACTTATGACATGCAATGAAGACAGTTTTTGCTGAGTGAAAATTAGATGTCTGAAATCGGAATTCTAGAAAAACAAAAAAGGATGCATTTATCTAGGAAATACTTTATCTTAAATGTTCTAATTCATCAGTTAAATCCATCAAAAATAAATTGAAGACAGTCAAACCCTTCGAATATTGGATTGACCGTCAAACATATTTTTCGCTATAGGTTGGGATGGTCAGTAATAGACCCACCAAAATCATATAGATAGATGTTTGAGAGCATTGAAAGACAGCATAAAGGAATGAGATTAACTCTTCATCATGATTTCTACTATTACTGGCAAGCGAAACTTGTAAATCAAAGGTGTCTTTCGGGTGCCTTTATTCCTGTCATCTTTGTCGATCTCTGTAGCCGTTTCAATGCTCACATTATATTATTTCAAAAAGAAGGGCGAAAAAACGAGACTTCCATTTGTTAATACAATTGGGTATTTTATCGAAAAAAATTATAATATTGATTTTTTACCCATTCGTTTTTTACTTGTGAGCACCTCTTCTTTTTCAATTTGAATGAAAATATCCTCATATTTTTGCCCAAATGACCTGATCATAGATATTATTTTAAAATATTTAATTTTTATAATTAATTGTCATATAAATATAAATAAATAAATATATATATATATATATATATATATATATATATAGCATGGGCAACCCCACAGCACGAGAGAAAGTGAGGTACGTCGACCGCAAATGGTCAACTGACCCGTGAAGGTATGCCAAACTGCGCTCAAAATTCGATCTCGCACTCCTCCCTGTCTCGCTCTTTAGATCCTCACTTTCCTCAGTCTTCCGGTGCGCACTTATCCTCGCGGCAAATCTCTCGCGTCCCCTCTCCCCACCATACGACACACCATCCCCCACCGATTCAACCTCTGTGACGTCTTCTCCTGCAGCTCCCTTCCCCCCTCGAAAAAGTCATGGCCACCATCCATCAGCAGCAGCCATTAACCAACCACCATCCCCGGAACATCGTCACGTTAATTATGAATCTGGTGGCTCTCGTTGCATGCACACGCACAGACATCATCCCATGTTGACATGCATACTATCCATCCCATATATCACTCTCTCCGTAACTCTCTATCCCTTGATCCATCTGTCCATCTATCTATCTATCTATATATAAATGGATGCTCTCTTCTTCTTCTGCAGCGAATCTGTTGCACCAGGCTCTTTTGATGAATCTTCGCCAGGTCTCACAAACCCTGCAACAACAATGGCCTCCACGCCTTCTTCTCCGAAAGAGCACCATTTCGTGGACATCCATCCCGTGCTGAGTGACGACAACGATAACCTGAACAGGCTCAGAGATCGCCAATCTTCCGATGCGACCGTCAATTTCCGAACAGGCGGGGACGGTGAGGGAACGGAAAGGAGGCTACAGCGTAATGTGTGGACGTTTAGCCGGCAGATCCCCCTGGAGAGTGGCATCGGTGTGTTCGACGTGGAGAAGAAGGGATCAGTCGAGGGTGAAAGCAGCGGCAATGCCAGAGGGAAGAGCCTGGGAGGCGTAGGCGCCACCGGCAGCGATGCCGGCCACAGAAAGGGATACTTCGACATGTTCCGGACGAAGTCCGCGCTCGGCGCAAAGCAGAACTCCTCGATACCATCGTGGAAGGAGAATGAACCCGACCCGGACAACGCTGAAGGTGTCGCCGGATCGGCCGGAGCCGACGACAGAGTCAACAAGAGCGTGCCCGCCGGAAGATACTTCGCCGCACTTCGAGGGCCAGAGCTGGACCAAGTCAGGGTGAGCGAGATCGAACCCGAAAATGGTGCAGTTCTAATACCGATCGCCTTACCAGTGCGCGTATTGGAGATGATTTCTATCTCTTGCAGGAGTACGAGGACATCCTCCTCCCGAAGGACGAGGTGTGGCCGTTCCTCCTCCGCTTTCCGGTCGGGTGCTTCGGTATCTGCCTTGGCCTCGGGAGCCAGGCCATCCTATGGGGAGCCCTCTCGTCGAGCCCTGCCATGGCCTTCCTCCGTGTCTCCCCCATCATCAATCTCGCCCTGTGGCTCCTCGCGCTCGCTATCCTCGTCTCCGTCTCCGTCGCCTACACCCTCAAGTGCGTCTTCTACTTCGAGGCCATCCGCCGCGAGTACTTTCATCCGGTCCGGGTGAACTTCTTCTTTGCGCCGTGGATCGCCTGCATGTTTCTGGCCATCGGGGTCCCGCCGAGGTGGGCGCCAAGGCATCTCCACCCGGCCATCTGGTGCGCCTTCATCGCGCCCGTGTTCGTCCTCGAGCTCAAGGTCTACGGGCAATGGCTATCCGGTGGGAAGCGCCGGCTGTGCAAGGTGGCCAACCCGTCGTCCCACCTCTCCGTGGTCGGCAACTTCGTCGGGGCCATCCTGGCGGCCAAGGTGGGGTGGGGGGAGGCCGGCAAGTTCCTGTGGGCGATCGGGCTGGCGCACTACCTCTGCTTGTTCGTGACACTGTACCAGAGGCTGACCACCAGCCAGGCCCTGCCCAAGGAGCTGCACCCCGTGTACTCCATGTTCATAGCGACGCCGTCGGCGGCGAGCATCGGGTGGCACGCCATCTACGGGGAGTTCGACGCCGTATCGAGGACCTTCTACTTCATCGCGCTCTTTCTCTACTGCTCGCTCGTTGTGCGCATCAATTTCTTTAGAGGATTCAAGTAAGGAAGGGCGGAGCAATTCTCGGTCTCTGATCCGCTCAATCATAAGACCATAAGTGGTAATATTGATGGTGGTTTCTGTGTTGAAGGTTCTCGGTGGCATGGTGGTCGTACACGTTTCCGATGACGACGGCTTCGCTGGCCGCCATCAGGTACGCGGAAGAGGTCACTTGCTTCTTCAGCAAAGGCCTGGCACTGAGCCTTTCGCTCATGTCCACCGCCATTGTGTCGCTGATGCTGGTGTCGACACTCCTCCACGCATTTGTCTGGCGCTCCCTGTTCCCCAACGACCTCGCCATTGCCATCACCAAGGATAGGAGCGACGGAGCGAAGACGCCGGACAAGGAGAAGAAGACTTCCAAGAAGAATTACGACCTCAAACGCTGGGCGAAGCAGTCCTCCCTTTCGCTTGTTTCCTCCATCAGGAGAGGCCACTCCGGAGACAAGGATTTGAAATAGCTGTTCATTGCATGCATTTAGGGACAAAAATTGATTCGGTACTCAAATTGATTTTTTTGTCGAATTTGTTTTTTTTTTTTCATTTTTTGTTGTTGTTTTCTTTGGAGGTGAGGGAAGTTTGATAATAAAATTGTGATCCAGAGATGTTCTCCTGAACTTGAAACAACGAGAATGATTACTTAATGTCTACAATATAGCCTGCAAATAAAACAGAGACCACGAACACGTTGCCCCCCTGGTGTTAAACTCGTCATAGCCTACAAGAGACGCAAGCATATTGCAGAGAGCCAAAAGTCTTGTGTGTTTTGCACCTTTAGCTGTAAAATACGACATCTACTAGAAAACCATGGTCCCAATGATACACAGATAATGTTAAATGGTTCTGTGAATCCTCCAACAGATGATGGTGGTCAATGATGTTGACAAGTGTAACAATCGTCTCCTATTTGTTTCCTTTTTCGTGTAATTGTCGTATCGTGTAATAGATCACAAGACACAAGTCCATTTCCCATTGGACACCAGCAACTCGGTCAAAGGGGAGAGGAACAGAGAACCAAAACGAAAGCTCTAAAGATAACAATCAACTTTACATGCTACTGCCAGGAACAGGTTTGAATTTGTTGAGCTAACTGAGCTCATCCTCGGCTTGGAGGTTTTGAAGAGTACTCTTGGCGTAGATAGTAATAGCTGCAGTCGCTGCTGCTGCAATGCAGAAGCCAATTATATCGTAGAGAACCTGCTGCACTGAAAGGAAACCACCAGTGTTGGTTGCATCTGCTAAGCTCCGAAGCACCCTCCCACTGCTCTCGCAGGTACGTCATACAACAACGAGAATGAAATAAGGTTAGCTGTTGCGTTGGAGATACAGTTTTTTTTCTTTTTTACTCTGTGAAATCACATCAATAATCATAAATTTCAAGAACACAGAAACAAAAGCAGCCTAGTAGTTCCAAGACAAGAAAAAAAATAAAAAAAATATGCATGCTGTCTACATTATTTTCAAGTTTTTGTACATTTTTGTTTTTTACAAGATATAAAAAAGAAAAAGGTAACACCATGCATGCTGTCTACATTATTTTCAAGTTTTTGTACATTTTTGTTTTTTACAAGATATAAAAAAGAAAAGGGTAACACCATACATGCATGCCCCATAGGATGTTTGGAATTCACCAAATCATTAAATTATGATAACATTTTTAATCTAAGGAAACTTGCAGACTGTTCTATTTAAAAGTTTCAAGTGGTAACAAATTATAATCACACTTCCCTTTCTGGTGCAAAAGCTACATGGATTCAATCTGTGCCAACAATGTGTAATCAACATGTCAGATTGATTGACATGAGGTAAATGATCCTAATTGCATTAAGACAGGAGTAACTATAGTATTCATTCGACTGAGCCAAGCCGATCTAATTATCAAACAGGTTAAATGGGTCAGATTGGAGTGCCTGTGTCAGGCCAATTCTTTAATTCTTGAGATGATAATTAAAAGAAACTAGTTTGAGTTGACACCTCATTCAAGAACAAGCATCTCAATCTGACACAAAAATGACATGGACAACCAATGTTCTCAAAAGTCGATCAAATTTCCAATATAGCCGTCCAATAAATTGGACCAAACAACCCAGAACTTATTCCAACCTTGTTCGACAGGTTAATTTGACTCGAAACTGGTAACAAACTTGATCCTGCACATATGATTACCCAGCTTCCTTTTAAAAGTTAAATATATTCATTTAACATCCAAATAGGAAAAATAGAGTAAACTAAATCATCAGTAACAAGTAAACCTTGAAACACAAGCTAATCAGCATGAAACAGCTCAAAAGTAATATCTTATACTACAACATCATGAAGAAATATATGTGAACTTGATAAAAGTACCTAGTCTAAAATCAAACTAAAAATATAGACTGCTAAAGACATGCTAAGAACCACAACAATCGCGCTATATAACAGGCACCAAGTGATAAAATAGATCAAACAAGACGGAAGTATATAAAAGTGATTACTAAATGACAACTGAAAATTTTAAGGAAGGATAAAGAACACTTAATGAGAAGGTCTCCACAATGCGAGACAGAAAATTTGCTTTTCTGTCAGGCATGCCTTCAAAGAAGGTAGTAAGAAAGTTTGATTGGCTGCAATGTCAGATGAAAAGAAGAGATGCAGAGAAAATACAGGACATAGGAAGAGACTTGCCATAGATAGGAAACACTGTTGCACGGAAGCAATAACTTCATAGTTGATATGTTTGGCTGTCACAGCCAATTTATTCTGATAACTAGTTCCACGTTAATTAATAGTTAACCCTATCACATGCATATTGCATATTCTTAGAGCATTTGATATTTTAAATTGTGCATTATAACAGCACAAAACTTGTGATGTGTCACCTAGCAGGTAGGACAAGTCTCTGATATTCTGATATCTCACTAACAAATACTTGTTTAACCAAACATATCCAGTCCAACAAGTGATAAGTAACTTCATCATAAGAAAAAGCTCATATAACTAGCAAGGATATTCAAGGATGTTCCTTTATGTACAAGATACAGTAGTATGGAAAGCAAATAATCATATGGCCCCAAAAGAAATATAAACCATAGCAAAGATCTTATAAAATGTAAATATACACCTGCAAAAGCAACAGACTTTGTAGAAAATTTTGCAGGCTCGAAGTTATAAGCATCATGTTAATATTCAACATTTATTTACATAATATGGTTGACCAAAAGTATGCATAACATGACTCGAAAAAACTCAGACTGGGAAAGGAAACCTAGTGTTTTACAAGTGGCATTCATCAGATGTCAGCCATCTCAGTCAAGTGGGCTGATGCTGGCCACTGCAAATTTAGGCAAAGTGTGCAAGTTGGCGGGTAAGAATTCTTTCTTGTTATAATTGCAGGTCCTATAGACTATAGTGATGTTTTGCTCTTAATAAGCTATTATAAAATTTATCTTCATCCAAATATTCCATAAGTGATCTGCTACCAATTTAGCAAGATAGTTTAGATTAAGTTTCCAATCTTCTAATTATAAACTTCAGCTGTCAGTTGTCTCCAAAAATCAACAGATGAAATATACAAATATACTCAGTCTGGTAGTGGATGTTCAGATAAAATTACTATATGCACAATTGTCCGTTTAGCATTTTTAACATAACAAACATTATTTATCAATGGAAGTAACCTTCTGTTTGACATGACTGTGGAACATCAATATATCCAATACCTTATTCTAAATCATAGAGGCAAAATTCTCAAACTGAAGGATTAGTTGTATAAGTAAAAAGAGGACCAAAATTGCTGTTTTCAGATGTTGGCACCAGGATTCGTTTAGCTCATCAAAACAACTAAATTGTACGGTGATAACAGCTTCGAGCAGGTCATACTATGTTGAGTATCTTGAGTAAACAAATTTAAATATATTCATAATAGATCTCCAGCATGCAATGAAAAGAATGGAAATCCAACTGAAATCAAGAAACACCAAACATGTGCCATCATAGAACTATCTTGAAGTATATGAATCTAGTATATATGCATTTAGATGAACCACTGAAAAGAAAGCTATTTGAGTCAACAAAGGGTAACAAAGGCTGGTAAAATGCTGTAGCAATAAAATGAAACTCATCTCTGGTAAATGTAGTCTACAAAAAACAGCTCTTTGAAAATAAAACTTAAAGTAACCCGTAACTTAAACATAAGTACTATACCAACCTGTAAATTGTAATAAAGACCTCGTGTACGGTTCCTATAAGTGAACCTGATATATATGGACCATATTTAACATTTGTTGCAACAGCTGCATAGTTAAAGATAATATATGGAAATGGTGAAATCCTGAGTAAAATAACAGCTCGGAATTGATGAAACCAATCTCCTTCACCAGCTAATCTTACAATAGCTGCTTTCTTGGGCCATTTCTCCAACCATCTCTACAAAATAAGGTATGGAGTTATAAAGAAGAATTTTAAGCTTTATAAGTAGATGGACATAAAAGAACCAGAAGTAGAGACTAACATGTATATTGTCACGAAAGAATGATCCAACAAAAAAGGGCAGCGACATGCCTATACAACTCGCTGATATAATTAACAGAAAGCCATAACCATAGCCAAATGTCATCCCCGCTATCCACATACAAGGTGATGAAGGTAACAACATACTCGGAAACAATGCAATACAAGAAAAAAGTAACAGTCCAAGGACCGATGTGCTGAATGTGGCTCTCTCCCAGTCCAAAATTGGTACAACCACCTGCAAGAAGAATAAATCTATTAATTTAAAACAGAAAGAACTAGAAGAAGAAGGCTAAAAGTTGGAAACATACTCTTCTATGACACAAAAAAAGAGTATTCATCTTATATTTCATTTTGAGAAACATATATTAGCACATATTTAATTGGCAATGCAAGTTAAATTTTGCTATAGGTTCTATGATAAGCATCTTAAAGATGCATAGACTTCTACATCACAGAACAAAATATTATGATTTCGAAAGCAATGTGGTCTGCCAGTAGCCTCATGTGTAGCTTTTCTGTTGCCTTGGGTTTTAGTAGCTTGAAGAAATCTAGGTGTAGAATATATGGAAAGTTTAGAATCAGTAACCAGATTTCTTACTTCAACTGGGTACTTTAGCTGACTTTTGGTTCTTAGTCGAAGTGCAAAGGATTTAATAACAATCAAATAACAGGGGAACTGGTCGAAATGAAACACATTAAAATGAAGTTAGCAATTGAACGAATAATCTAAATTCAATGATCAGTGTAAATTATCATCCTTAACTATCTTAACCACAAGCATCTGCATCATGTCATATTTTTTAGTAATTTTAGCACCTTGAGAATAAAAATTTCTTTTTCACTAAAATCAATCTCTTTTGTCTTTTATTAACTAATCAACATAGGTAATATGAACACAATAAACTATATATCTGATTACCCAAACAGATAGAAAGAAATAGAGGGAACCTTTTTGATGATCAAAGGGCCAGCAAAGATGACGAGAGGCACCGCGGCCGCGCACAATAAAACGCACAAGAGAGCCACCCTGACCCACCACCAAAGAGAACTACGCTTGGTGGAACAGCATTGGGGCTCGCCATCACCCAACCTCACGTAATCCCCATTCACCTCCCCCGCCCCCGACTTCGTCTCCAGATCCACGATGCCCTCGACATCCTGAGCCCGGTAGGTCATCGCGCCGCGAATCGTTCAACCGATCATCCGAGTAACGGAAGAAACCTCGTAACGGACCCGCAGATTGCCCCAAAGAAAGAGGTAGAAACCGATCCAGACGGCTGACTCCCCCGAAAAGAACCGGATGGTGGGGATGGAGACGCTTGAAGGGGAGAAGGGGCCGGCTCCGCTCCTGGATTCCCGCTCGCGGAAGCGTAAAGACTTCAAGTAATCGATCGAAAGCCCTAACAATTTGGGCGAAGAGGAGCGGAGCTCCTTTTCTTTCTATTCTTCACCTTCGGGACGCTCACGAAGCCCAATTGCTAAAGCCGTTGCCCAATACACTATTGATAGGAAAGTATGAAGAGAGAGAGAGAGAGAGAGAGGGGAAGGGGGCGGTGGGGTGCGTTTGGACGGGTAGACGTCCTTCTTGAAGAACGGACAACGACATACCCCAAAAAGAACCACGGACACCAGCAGTGGGGCCCGCGCTTGTGACGCGATCGGGAGTTGGTCGTTGCTGGGACTCGGTGGATTCTTTTGGTGAAGTTCATGAGTCGATGTAGTTTTTAGGGTTAGGGACCCGCAGAGAGGTGACGGAGAGAAAGCTTTGGTGACTCGTTATTGTGCTCGTTGGTCACCCGCGTCAAACACTGGCTGAAAACAATGGACCCCATATCTGGGAAGAGTTCTCATCTTATAATGAAAAAGAAAAAAACAATGAGGGCATTTAGGGAAGATGATAATAAAATTTACATTTATTTTAAAATATTAATTGTTTTTAATAATGGAATATAAAAGAAATTAGTATTGGCAACTCCTTTTGTTATTCATAATCCTATTTTAAGAATTATAATAATCCTAAAATACCCATTTGTAAATGTATATAAATGTCTTTTTCTTTTTTTTCTTCTCTTCCTATCTTATCTACCCATATCCAGAAGTATGATTGAGAAATTAAGCGTGAGATAAAAAATATATTATCAAGAAAAATCTAAAAAATAAAATTATTGAATCGCCGGTGGTGGTGGAGGGCGCGGATGGGTGGGGCGGTGGCGGTGCGACGTGGGACCGCCACGCGTCCGTTGGCAGGAGTTTGTTTAGACTTGTGCAAACGAACGATGGAAGAGTTCTTTTTATTGCCCCCAATAAGAACATTAAGAAACATGCTATCGGCATGTGTCGTGGTGACGGATAATTCTAAACGTCCGCGGCCAGCAAGATCAAAATGGCCTCCGCGTGGCTCACAAGTTTGATGTGGGGGCCACCTGAAATCAGCAACTTCCTGTGAATGAACGGCTGAGGACGCGTGTATCGATTTGGGCCCGGCGCGCTCGTAGTGCAGCGCCCTTGGTTGACAAATGGACTCGCTAAATTTCAAGTTGAATTGGTTGTTCCCACCGTTTCAAAGCTGTAGAAGGTGAGGAATTGTTGGCGTCACTCGAGACGATCTTTTTATCTTTCAAAACAAAATGTCAGTCTTTAGTCGTAGAGATAGAGTTGACAAAGATGATATTACTATTCTCATACAACGTTCTATTTTATGATTTTTCATAAAGGATTCTCTTTTTCTTAAGCTTGATGTGACGAAATTGATTCCAACTATCGCAAAAATGAGACCTCAACATCAATACGTGAAATTTTAACATGATATTTAACAAATAATTCTTAAAGAATAATGAATGCTTCAGATCATACATAAAGTAACCATCCAAAGAATTATTATGTTTGACAAAAAAAACAAAGGTCAATATCAATAAACTTCATATGCCGGGCCTCCACCTCCAACCAAAAGGAACCTCCGGTTTAACGCGTGGTGGAATCTTTTTATCCACATAACTGAGCAACTCACAAAATTCTTCTGTATAATCCAAATCCTTGTTTGCTGGTGAAATTATTGCTGTGACCTGTTACCCATTGCTGTGTCAGTCTGCTGTTTCTGCAGTTGGTAGAGAGGCGTATGTGGAAGTTGCTGCTTCGGCTGAGGTTGAAACATCTGAGAATTAGCTGATGTTTGCCGGTGCAAGTCATTCGAAGGATGAGCATCAGCCAGCCCGGTAGCAGCAAGTTTCAGACGCTGGACTTCACCAGTCAGAGCCTCGTTTAGAGCTGCACAATGGCACAACAACATAATTCACTGCATTATGACTAAGGTAAATTGAATCATATAATAATATCAGCGCTAAGAAGTTAGCAGCAAGCAAACTCATCACATCGGTTTATCAGGACTGGAACGCATATGCATCAGGTAAGTAATGCGGCATTCATAGAATGAGTACTTTGCTAACTAATTAGAAGTTAGCATATATCAGATTCGACATTAATTTAACCTAAAACTAAGATTGTTGAATTGCGAGCCAAATTCAATATATGAATTATTATATCAACTAATTCATTTTTAAAATTTTAGCTTGTTGAATTGTGGGTCAAACCTAATATATATACTTATAATTTTTATATTTTTTATCAATATGAGACTATTCTCTTAATCCTCTTTCAATTTTTACCTTTCTGAATATCTCATAACATCTCCTCTATTTATGTGTGATTCAATTGTTTTGTTTATTGGTAAGGGTAGATCAAAGTTCAAACTATGCTTAGACTTTTCTTTTATTTACTTGGCTGCTATTCTCTCATTCCTTTATCAATCTTCGCTTATCAATCTTTATCTTGTGTTTTTCTAGTTTTAATTTGAAATTTAAATCCAGCAATAACAAAAAAAATGTAATGGCATTAGGAAAACATGTTACATAAACAAAACCTAGAATCTCATGTTAGGAGATGGCATCTGAACAAAGACCCTAAGAGCATTACTGCCCCCTCATAAAAGAAAGCTGGGAATTGCTCCTAGATATATGAACCTTAGTACAACACAATTTCTTTAAAATTAGCCAGAGATAGAGCAATACAGAACAGCAGAAAATAATTTAGGGAGGCTTGATGTGTATTTGGCTTGGTCTTCAATAGTAAGGACAAGTTTTTCTATAACTAATAGATTTAATCTTAGAATATGAATTGACTTCATTGTTTTTCAATTTAATTGGAAGATAATACTTTGAGTGTAAGTCTAATGAGGAACATTGGGTTGGTTGCTCTATTTCACAATTTCACTTCTACCCCACAAACATTCAGTAGACAAGAGAAATAATAATAATAATTTTCTGCTAGTAGACTGCTGATGATGTTGGAAACAGAATCTCAAATATACAAACAAATATATATATTCAAGAACCAATGAGAACACCCAGTCCATTTCTCATAAGCATGGGTTTGGCTATAGACAACTCAAATCAACAATTTTCTTCATCACCCTCCAAATTTGGTCCCGAATCTGCTTCTAGATATCCAATCCTGGTTTATACAAATCAGGAAGGTTTGGAATTATAAAGAACCACACCCACTACTATCCTTAGTTTATACCATGTCAGTGAAGTTACTTGTAAATTTAGATTGGTGTGTAGTCACTGCATACAAGGACATGTACTACACTGTTCCCATGAATTCAGCCTTTCTATTGCAGCACACCTCAGCTATCACATACTACCCCTTCTGGAATCATAACTATCTAGTGATACCACGAGAGCCATCAATCCTTAAACTGGATGTTTTTGACATAGGAACAAGTTACAGTCCTCATGTATCTTCATGTGTGACATGTAGAAACTAATTAAGCAGAAAATATAATAAAAAAAAACTCAAAACCAGCATATTTTGCAGTTCTAAGATGGGGAAATTTTCGAGAATCAATTTATTTAAGAAAAAACACAGGGTCTTATGAATTAGAAATAAAGGTTAGGAAAGAAAGTGACTTGGTTTCTTCTCTATTTGATCAGACATACATGCACAGTGTCCAGAAACTAAAGTTCGGGGAATAGTTTACCTAACTGAGGAAGGCCAAATTATTTTGTAAAAGAATATTTCAGAAAGGTGCCCTCTGTCTATTCTATAGGCCACTTCAATTGGTAATTTCATCTAAATTATGATTGGTTTTATTGCTACTATTTCAAGAACTGCCTATTCTACAATTGGTAAATTCAGATAAATTATCATTGGTTTTATTGCTAGTATTTCAAGAACTGCCTATTCTACAGGTCGCTTGAATTAGCAAGTTCATCTAAATTATCATTGGTTTTATTGCTACTATTTCCAGAATCACTCGGGTGATTCATGAATCTAACAGACAACATAATATCATTACAAGTTACCACAACAGGGACAGGAAAGCCAAAATTATCTTTCTGTAGAAGATATATATCCTTCTTTAGTTAACAAGAGACTTGTGTGGCCTCAGGACCAATGCACTGAATATATAACCCAACATTTTAAAGCATTGTGTTTATACATCTTGGAATTTGATGCATTCATGGGGACCAACATATAAGCCATCATTTGGATGCTCATAACAAGTCACCTACCAGAACAAACACAGTAGCATAAACTTTGTGGGATTGGTCCTAGGAACTGGCTCCAATTAAAAGACCACGGGCTTACATGAACATAAGGAAGTTTCCAACTACATGTTGTCCATTTACAAGATGCAAACTATGGCAGCTCTTTGCTAAAGCAAATATCTATCCAAGTGTAACAACAAATGCCAAAGACAAACTACTCAAGTTATAGCACTTACCATCTCTCAGTTGTGCCTGTTGTTCCATAGCTTGAAGACGAAACATCAACTCATTGTTCTGGTTAGCAAGGCCTGCTGAGTCTCTCTGCAGACAAAAAGAAAGGAACTCTAGAAAATGAATAAATATCTTCAAGATGGGTCGAATCACATTCATGTCAGCTATAGCTCTGTTTCAAGACACTGAGAACTGAGAAACATAATCCATATCTCACTTGCAACAAAGTCAGCTGTGCTGACAATGTGGTAGTCTGTGTCTGCAATGCCTGCACTTTGTGTTCCAACTCTGCGATATACTTCATCCTCCGCTCCTTAGAACGTGCAGCAGACTGCCGGTTGGCTAATATCCTGAGATTAAGAGACCAAGTCAGCCAGATATCACATAAATAGAAGATTTCTTCAATTATGAACACAAACATAAACCTTTTGACACGTTTGGGATCAGTCATTGCCATCTCAATGAGCTTTCCATTCTCCATGATCTTCTTCATCTCAGCCCCAGTAAACTGGCCATTGCCAAACTCTAAGCTGAAGGTGTTTGGAGCCCCGTCCCATGAATTGGCTTTAGAACTCTGCGCTGCTAGTATTCCAGGAGAAGGCAGCAGCTTCGGCGGCGGCGCCTCGTAATTGAGCTTCCCCGTGAAACGGTCCATGGAAAGACTCCTGCAGTGACTGAAGTTCGCCATATCAGGATTGACCTCAGAACTTGGTTTCATCCCTTCCTTCCTCGATGAATCGTTGGCGCACAACACTGTACTACTACCACCGACATGTCTCTTAGAATTGCTATCTGCTTCGTTCTCGCTACTGCCAGCGACACTGGTCTTGGATCCACTCTCTCTGCTGTTCAGATCCTCGTGATTGTCCTCGGAGGAAGTTAGCGCATCGAAGCCTTGCAAATTCATATAAGCGCTGAACAAGTCGCTACCCGTGACGCCATCGGCGCCCAATCCACGGTCCCATTGGCTCTCCCCCTTCGTTCCCGCCGCCGGCGGCCTGGCAGAGATCACGAACCCCGCGGAGTGGGGAGCGGCACCCGCAGCCTGGACGGGCAGTGATGACGGTAAGAAGGCGAACGGGACATCGCTCTGGGAGTGCCGGTGATCCTTGCGAGGTGGAAGGCCATCTCTGGCGGGGGTAACGCCGGCGGGGTCCTTGGGAGGAAGCGGCGGGGAGCGGGAGACGGAGGCGTCGTGGTCATCCACGGAGACGGAGTCGGATAGGGAGCCGGTCGGCGAGGAGTCGGCGCGATAGGACTGTGGCGACAGGGAGCAGAACGCCGGCTGGGAGAGGGAGCGGGAGTGGAGAGAACAGGCAGGGGGCAACCGATGGGCCGTCGTCGGCAGCGAGGGAGACGCCGGAGGGAAGCCGGGGTACGGCCCCTTCGTCATCGAAGGCAGTTGTTTGGAGATGGAGGGGAACGCATTCCCCTGGAATTGCTGCATCGGATCATTCCCAGTTTTCTCCATGCCATTCATCGCAACCGAGCCCAATAAGAAGGGCGAGGAGGAGACACAACACAGTCGTCGATTTGGACAAGAACAGTGGCGATATAAGAGAGAGAGAGAGAGAGAGAAAGGCGCTTTTGGAAGCTCACAAATGCGAGGCTACCCAGTGTGACCGTGTGGGGCCCAGGGGCATCGTGTCATCGTGCGCGCGCTCTAGCAGCGTTGATTACGTTTCCAAGTACGTAAAAGGGCACAAAGGGAAGGTAATGATCGCGCGTGTTTCCATACCGGTGTTCGGGAGGCCCGCGGTCTCCCCCCTTCGTTTGGAGGTCTCCGCCGATCCATAGCGTTGCCTTTGCCCGTGGGGGTGCGTGGAATTATTGCAAGAGGCGCACGAACCAATGGAGATCCGATACGGCGTGGAGTCGCGCTCACGTCGCTCGACGTGCGGCTGCCTCTGGAGTCCGTTCTTGAGAGCATTGTTATCGTCACATCATAGAAGCCTTCTTAAACGGACGCGCCAACCAAAACAACGTGGGGTCGCGTCAACATGCGATACCACGAGGCGGACGAGAGCAGCACTCGTGAAGCCGTATAAGGCTCGTCGTTACAAACATACAGTCTTTGGTATTATACTCTCGATGGTGTCAGCATCTCTTCATTTCTGGTCCCCTGGGAGACACGATGATTCAATTACAGTCACAATCATTTTTCAGAGGATTGATGCCATTGTCATAATCCATTAACTAATGAGTTTTGCTGATAAATAATTTGCAGAAAATTAACAAAAAGAATATTGCATTTGTTCATTGCAATCATGTCCAACTATTTTATCAATTATATCGAGAATCAAAGCGGTTGACATCTGAAAATACTTAAATTCTAATAAACAGGGGATATTTAAAACACACTTCAAAAGGAATGACAACAAGCATTTCAATTGAGCTTGTACATGTTGTTGCTTAAAACAATCAGCACTACCAGCTTTAACTTGGGATCTGAAACACGTTGGTAACTCGTTACAATTGTGGTCTTTCCCATTAATCCGATGCCGTCTTCCTTTTCTTTGTCTCGTTCTCTATTCCAACTTTCCTTTTCTTAGCCTGGCGTCGCTCCCTCTTCAGTCCCTTAACGTCACTTGATAGTGTAATACCACCAACCTTGAGCAACAAAACATAGCCGTTATTGAGGATACTATCTTAAAACCCAATAGAACCAAGAAGGAGAAGACCCTAACCTTTTGGTCTGGAATGTAGATCTTCCCTATCGTACCCTGCAGTACATCACTGCTTACGTTTTTAATCTGCAAGAAGAATATTACAATCAGTCTTGAAAAAGTGAGGTATATGGACAACCAAGAATTTATCAAGAGTTCAAATAGTATATCTAGTCTTATTGGCAACCATTTGATGCCATCTGGACAAGAAAAAAATATATAATATATGAAATTACAGATACAGTATTCACAGCATCACTTGACAACATAATAGCAGCTATGGACTAAATTAGCAGTAGCACATACCTTCTTTTTAGGTTGCTCAGAAGTGGTCTTCATTGCCTCTTTCTTTAAGCTGTCATTAGGAAGCCGATGCCGCCGAACCACCAAGTCCATGGATGGTCCAACTTCAACCAGTTCCATCCTAGGAATTGCCGTGCCGGATCTTTTCAAACGGAGAGCACAGTGGGTTAAAAACACTGTACTTGAAGAGAGAGCCGTGCATACAAATACACGATCTATGCCAGCAAGATTTAAATTTTCCACAACCTGCACTAGCGAGAATGATAAACTCCCTTTAGTGCTTCAGCACAAATACACGATAGACAATGTTTCAGGAAACTAACCTCTCCTCTGAAAAGATCAAGCAAAACTTCCTTCAAGTGCTTCAACTCTTCAACGCTTTCAAAACCTTCTCCTATAAAAGCAAAGAATGGCTTCGATCCAATCCGCGGAGTTAATTTCTTGTCATACTCAAAAGATTCTATTGGTCTGAAGTTCTCCACTCCCACTTCAACAAGATCGTAAATATGATGATCAAACATCCGCCCCAAAACAAGATTGTTTGGTCTTTTCTTGGAATGAGAACCGAACTGCAGAACCAAATGATACAAGCTATCTTCAATGATTGAAATAACAAGATTAACTAAGATGATCCACGTGCAACATGTTACACTCCATTCCTTGATTAGTATTAGTCACTAGGAAACACAAAAAGAGCATCACAAGCAAATTCACACCCTGTACTATTCCTCAAATTGACATTTATCAATGCAAGGAAATGCAGATGAGTTAGATATAATGGGGTAAACTTGATTTGCTAATCTGTGATACAAGAGGTAAAAAAGAGATGACAATATTGGCAAAAAAATTTATAGAATTATGTCATGGATGCTAAACTTGATACTAAAGACATACCAAGTTCTTGAAGAATATATCCAGCAATACTTCACCCAAAATAAGCAAGCACTTCCTTAATAAGACTATCATAACTATGCTCATTTTATTGAGGAATGCAAATTTAAGACATATAACAGGACAATAGAACATGAAACAACCAAACAAACAGTAGAACCACGGCCAAGAGACATGACAGAAAATTTCATGCCGGAGTCTTTGAACATTGAACTACATCTATCAATCATTTACAACCAAATTACAAATAAAACATCAAGGAAGGGTTTTTTTTTTACTCACCACAAAAAGACTGCAGTCAGTTTTAAGGGAGAAAAATTCCAGAGAAGTCTCGCCGCCACTCTCAAAAGGCCTTATGTTTTCATTCTTCTTCGTGTACTTCACAGCGTTATCTCTCTTCAAATGATAAATTTGAGTAAGCACCGTGTTCAACACATCACTCGTCTTTGTGCCATGAAGTATCAGTGTTTTCTTGCCATTCTCAACCTACAGAAACACAAGTAATAACTCCTCACATATCATGTTCTCCGAGTCGACTCACCTGAAAGTTAAACAGTATCTAAATGGCTTGCTCACAAATTTCGGAGCGCGCTTTTCGATCTCACGTTTAGCTCGATGCGTCTTGGGGGTTTTGATTTTTAGCATCGTCGGCTGCTACCAAGAACATGCAAAGATGTAATCAACAAATTGCTAAAGAATAAGACAGAAGTGAGTTAATAGCGCCTATGAATGACCCAATCAAAGCAAAAAACAAAGATCTCAGTCCAAGCAAGCGGAGGAATGGAAAAAACCTTACCAGACAGCGATCGGGAACCTCTGCTATCCGCTGGGGTTGGAAAGGAGAAGAGGTTGCAGAGGAGCGGTCGAGGAATCGGTGAGAAGGGTTATCGAGTTTTAGGGTTTTTTCAAGGGTCCAAATCCGACGGTGGATATCTGTTCGGATGGAATCAGACGGAATTCGATCCGATCCATCAACAACGCATGCTTCAGATATGATGGTAATCCAACGGCCACGATCATGAGGCCCATTAAAACCCTAATTCTCCAAACTATCCGATGGCGTCTCTTTAAATAGCCTCCCCCACATTCAGTTTCGCAATTGTCTCCCACGCCTCCGCCTCCTCCTCCTCCTCCTCCTCCTCCTCTTGAGGTGAGGTCGTCCTCCATTTCTCCACTTATTCTCTCTTGTTGGGGTTCTAAATGATGAGCACTTCTGGGAAGGATGCATCCAATTCGCTAGATTGGGTGCGATGATCTTTACTTTCGATCGAATAGGAAGATCTGATAGATCCCTTCTATGTGCTTTCTTTTTTCTTTCGCTTAATTTTAGTTTATGGATTGCTTAGGCTTTTCTTGGTGACAGCGAAGTTGTGGATGATGAGACCATGAATGCAATACAGTTATCCCTGTCTGATGCATTACTATGGGTGCTGAAAGCAGTCGATCTGATGCATCCTTGCTGTTATCTTATGCTTCAATTTCTATTTCTTCTAGGTTTTGATTTCCGTCTCTGCTCTTTGGTTTCTGGTACAAGAGTCTTCCACAGATTGTTGTGGACGGGATTCAAATCCAGTTCATGTCTTTCTAATGTATCATAGTGATGCATTAGATGCCTGTTGCCGATGATGCCAACCTTCATTACCGAAAGCAAGTTCTTCCACTTGTACTATGTGGAAAATTTTAAGAACTAGGACGGTCTGAGGCATAGGCTTTGAGAATGATTCATATGGCGATCATTTCGTTTTCTTAATTACAATTAGCATAATATTGTAATTAAGAGAACTAAAGCTAAACCTTGTTTTTTTCATAAGATTGAATCGGATTTTTAACGTAATACCAAAAGTTTTGAAGTCATAATACAGTATATATGTATGTACGTATGTATTGAAGAATTGTTTAATTTTATAACATAGTAAAGAATTGGTATCTTGAAATGTTAATACTGTTCGAGTTAGTAGCAACATTTAAGTATTTTGAATGTAACATTTAGGTCAAATACGATTTGACAAAAAAATTATTAAGTAAATTTTTATTTAAGCAAATATACTAAAAATAAAATATACAGAATTAAAATATACTAAAAACAAGAATTTATTTAAGTAATTTCTATTTTAGAATATAGTAAATAGTCGAAATGAATTAGATTTAACTAAATCAACGGTACGATAATGGTATAATATGTTGTCATTGAGCTTTTAGTAGTTTATAATATTCTCAGCATCTAAATAAAAAATCGTAATATTATTAGAAAATCCTGTGATGAACCAAACAAAAATAGGAAAAGTACCATTGGAGTTTGTGAGGAAAAAAGACATGGAAGTGTTTTCAGAGAAATAATCATTCTTTTTTTGCTACGTTTAAATAAAATAGGCATTTTTTAGACCTGGTATTTTAAGTGAAATTATGTATGATATCAAGCTATAATATCTCAAACTGATTAGTTAATTATACCCATGAAGTTTTATATTAGATATTGCTGGTATTCGTTAAATCTATATCATTACAAGACTATTTTTTAATAATATTATTTTCGGAGTTCTACTTCACTTGGATCAGATTCAAAATTATAGATCGTGTATACCAAGCATTTGAGCCTTGTTTACACGGTGCCTGTTCTTGATCCAAGGTAGGCTTGCCCAGTTCTTGATTTTGGCCCGGAAGATATCATTCTTTAGTAACATTATAAAAATTTTGATTCGGTGATCATTAATTGGAGTGGCGATGGGTATCCCCATAGATCTCTTTGGAGAGACGTGTTTGGTTCGATGAACTTCTATGATACGTTAGTCCCCTCATCGAATGAATGATACGTTAGTCCTTCGCCTCGTACTGATACGTTAGTCCCCTCATCGAATGAATGACTGGTGCCAGAAATTTGTCGTAGGTGAACGATGGTTGACATAACTCATCAATAGGATGTTGCAGATGGTGATACTATTTGCACATGCCATGCCACAGCCTTCTTCGGTGGCCAGTTACTTTTGACGCAGTCTTGATACTGGTATCATCTGTCACGATAACATGTCGTGTTTCCAAGGTAAGCAGCGGTTGCTTGCATTATTAACTCGTTCCGACAACAGGCTCAAGTCACCAGTCTTTTCCAACCCACAAAAGAGAAGAATCTGAATTAGGCACTTTGCCACCAGATAATCTACCTTTATTATATGGAGTGGTGAATCTTTCACCGTTCGTCCGACTCAATATCGGAGCCTTGGGGACTTCGATGGGAAGTATTTCTCATGGGGTATACCTCGAACGATGCAGGAGGAAGGAGAGGTATCCTGCAGATCATACATTTACTTAGTTATTTGCTTGTGATTACGGAGCATCACTCACTCTTCTTATTTGTATTTATGTATATGTATTCATGGCTTGCTTTGCGGGGTTTCCGTTGTCATATCGATAGCATGCACATGGGTTCGTTAACTATGATTAACATCTATACTTTAAAAAATAGTAATTTGAAAGTAAAACATTTAATCATAATTCTCTTTTGTTAATTTTGTCGAAAAAAAATCTCGCATGTTTCATATAAAAGGGTATGAATGAAAAAGATAAAAAAATAATTTTACTATATATTAATTTTATATAATTTTTTTTCCTCGCTTGAAGGCTTTCACATGCTTTTCTCCCTGTTCCTGGGTGAAGGAGAGAGCTGGTTCGGTGTTACTTCTGCAGTTGCTAATGGTGGTCATGACTGAGCCTGATGTGTTGATTGTACCCTTCTCATTGTCCTTATCCAAGAGTAACTCTTGCTATAGCTCTTGCAGTCGATCTTGCATTGCGGAGGATGACTTTTTGTTAGACCCCAAGCCAACTGCTGCTACTATAGTTGCTGGCGGAGGCAGCGACGACGATGACGTGAGATGTTGTATCGCATCGCTCCACTCGATTGTGGTCACAATCGAGCCTGACGCGTCGATCGCATCGTCCTTGTCCAAGAGTAGCTATCGCTCCAGCTCCTACAGTCATCTCGAAGGACGTCATGTTGTCAAACCCCAAGCTAGTCGTTGCCATTGTAGTTGTTAGCAGAGGTAATGTCATTGACGTGAGCTGTTGCATCGTGTCGCTCCACTCGGCGATGTTCACGATCGAGCTTGACGTGTTGACTGCATCCTCTTCATCATCCTTCTCCAAGAGTAGTTGTCGCTCCAGCTCGTACAACCGATCCTGCATCACAGAGGATGATATGTTATTGAATCCCAAGCCAGTCGCTGCCACCGTAGCTACTAGAGGAGGCAGTGACGGTGATGTGAGCTGCTACATCGCATTGCTCCACTCGATGGTGGTCATGGTCAAGCTTGACTCGTTGATTGCGTCCTCCTCGTTGTCCTCATCCAAGCTCATCCAAGAATAGCTGTCGCTCCAAGTAGGATTGATGATTATAATCGTTTGTGTTTTGATTGAAGTAGTTTAAGTTTTAATTAAGTTGATTTTGAGTTTAATCATGTCAACTTAATTAAGGATCTATTGGGCCTAAATTCGGATCGAATTGGGCTTATTAGAAGGCTAATTTAGTGACCTGAAATTGCGTCAGACGGTGATACCACCAAACCAAGCGATGGAATCGCTTGTGAGTTGGAAAGTACGGAGTGTACGTCTTCGGAAGACTCAACGATGGTATCGCCAATGTAAGGTGATAGTACCGTCCAGACTGGTAATCGTATCGTTATAACATAATCTTCTAAGTTATGTCAGGTAATTGTATCGCTAGTGCTCAGTGTGGTAGGCGATGGTATTGCCTAGCATTAGCAATAGTACCGCTAGTACCTCAAAAAATCGGGAATGTAAATTTTTGACTTTATTTTTTAAGTCATTTGGGGTCTATAAATACTCCACTCATTTTTTGCTATCTTACTCATTTTTGCTTGAGATAACAAGAAAAGAGTATGAAAATTTTATGATTTTAAGTGTATAAACTCTGTTGACAATGTTGAGTCCCTTTCTCTTTAAATTTCGAAGTAAGTCTAAGAGAGGTGTGAGGATTACTTGTAAAAGAAAGTTATAAAGGTTTTCTCTTAACCTTATGAAAAGGAGAAAAGAGTCGTAACAAGGGTTGACGATCTTCTTTTCAACAGACGAAGATTAATCGGGTGAAAGCTGGTGGCCTCAATGGAGGAGTAATTGAGAGTTGACGTAGGTCACGATGATCGAACCACTATAAATTCGGTATACATTTTCTTTTATGCTCTCCATTGTTATTGCTTATTGATTTAATTGTTTACTACACTAACTCATATTCTAAGTTAAATACATTTTCAATATTGATTTCTTCGAATAAAATTTCATATCATTTCATTTTGAAAGCACTAATTCATCGCCCTCTCTTAGTATCTTTATGATCCTAACAGTTGGTATCAGAGTCAAGTTCTCTTAGTTGATTTAACACCAAAGAGAGATTATATGACTTTCTTTAGTAATCAAGAGGGTTACTTTATCACTTGTACTCCTATGTTTAATAGGACGAACTACACGGGAAGGTATAAATGTAAATTTTTTTTATTTCTATGGATTTTGATTTATAGAATGTCGTTGAATGTGGTTTTCAAAAATCCTCTAAAGGAATGATCTAGAGAAGAAAATATTTTTTTTAAATGCTAAAGTTATGAATGTTTTGTTTTATGCTTTAGACAAAAATGAGTTTAATCGGGTTTCTATATGTGAAACTGCACATGATATTTAGCATACACTTGAAGTTAGTCATGAAGGCACAAGTAGAGCAAAATAATCTAACATTAATCTTTTGATATATAGCTATGAATTATTTAGAATGAAGCGAAGTGAAACCATTGGTGACATGTACACTCGTTTTACGGATGTTGTCAATGGTCTGAAAGCTCTTGGTAAATGTTTTGCTAATCTTAAACTTTTTAACAAAAATTCTAAGATCTCTTCTAAAAAGTTGGAAAGGTAACTATAATTCAAGAAGTAAATAACTTGAATAACTTTTCTCTTAAAGAACTCATAGGATCATTAATGACCTATAAAATAACTTTTAAGACACATGATGAATATGAGAATAATCTTTCAAAGAACATTAAGGATTTTACACTTAGAACCAAAGAAGACCACTCGAGTGAAAGCTCTAAGTGTTGATGATGACTTTAACACTCCTCACATGAAAATTTAAAATTTTCATAAAAAGGAACAAAACAAATCCTGTCAAACAAGACTCTACGAATAAAAATGAACTTAAAAAGGATACAATCATTTGCTATGAATGCAAGAAGCTAGGACACTTCAAAAATGTGTGCCCACAATTGAAGAAGAAGCTGTTAACATAAAAGAAGAAGAAAGCACTTAAAGTGACTTAGGATGAGTCTAGTATATCAAAAGACGAAGAGCAAACAAATGAAAACGAGATGGTGAACTATACTTTGAGAGCTCTCAATGACGAGGTATGTGACTCAACTAAAACCTTTTTATCTTATGATAAATTACTTGATGCATTTCATAATTTCTACGATGAATTTAAATTAGTTAGTAAGAAATATAAATTACTAAAAAATGATCATGTTTCTCTCTCTATTAAATTTGATAAATTAAAAAATAAATATGATAATTGTATGTTAACTTCTTATACTAAATGTGAAGAGTTAGACTCAATAAAAAATGAAAATATGTTATTACAACAAACATTATAAAAAATTAAAATTAGAAACAAATAATTAAACATGATTCTTGCTAAGAAAGGTCATGTACATAAAAAAGAAGGAATCGACTTTGTGAGTAGTAACACTCAACAAAAGCCAACTATATTTGTTAAAGGACTTGTACTACATGTTTTTCCTAAAATTAAATATAATTTTTATAGTAGATATGGTCATTATACTTAAAAATATTTATTTAAACAAATAATTAAACATGATTCTTGCTAAGAAAGGTCATGTACACAAATAAGAAGGAATCGACTTTGTGAGTAGTAAGACTCAACAAAAGCCAACTATATTTGTTAAAGGACTCATACTACATGTTTTTCCTAAAATTAAATATAATTTTTATGGTAGATATGGTCATTATACTTAAAAATATTTATTTAAAAAATATAGCTCGTATAAATTAGATTGGGTTCCTAAAGGAATCATAAATGAGTTAATGTCAAAAGTTAAGATAGGTAGATCTAATCACGAGGGATTCAAAATTAAATAGGTACTTAAATTAAACTCTTTTTTTTTTAATATGTCTACAATTGAAATATAAGAACGAGAGATAATATCTTGATAGTGGATGTTCAAAGCATATGACTGAAGATCCAATACATTTCTCTAAGTTCACTAGCCAAAATGAAGGATATGTCACTTTCGGAGATAATAATAAAGGAAAAAATATTAAAAATGAAATATAGGTAACAAATCAAACCTCTTGATTGAAGATGTTTTATTAGTAGATAATTTAAAATATAATTTACTAAGTATTTATCAATTGTATGATAAGAGATATAACATTAAATTCGAATCTAATGTTTGCATTATATAGATACTACATAAAAATGAATCTATGATTGTCGAGTAATAATATGTATGCTATTGATTTTAATGATTTTTATGATAAAACTTGTTTTTCAGTTTTAAACAATGATATATAGCTTTGACATACGAGATTAGGTTATGCAAGTATGAAATTAATTTTATAAATTATAATTAAAGGACTTGTAAGAGGTATACTTAGAATTAAATTTGTCAAAGATAAAGTTTGTAATACATGCCAACTAGGTAACCAAATAAAGAATAACTTTAATCTAAAAATCAAGTAAATATCTCTAGACTGCTACAATTAATTTATATGGATTTATTTGGATCAATTGATATCACAAGTCGTAGCAAATATGCTTTTGTGATTGTTGATGATTATAGTAGATATACTTGGGCATACTTCTTGACACATAAAAGTGATTATTTTAAATTTTTTATGAAGTCTTGCAAACAAGTTCAAAACGAAAAATGTTTTATGATTTCTTCTATTCGTAGTGATCATGGTGGTAAATTTTAAAACTATGATTTTTAAAAATTTTATGATTCAACTAGATATGACCATAATTTTTCTTCTCCAAGAAATCCGCAACAAAATAGAGTTATTAAGAGAAAAAAATAGGAGTTTATAAGAGATGACAAGAACCATGCTTAATGAACATAACCTACCTAAATATTTTTGGGTTAAAGCCGTTAACACGATATGCTATATCATGAATATGGATCTTATAAGACCACTACTATCTAAAACTCATTATGAATCGTGAAATAATAAAAGACATAATATTTTATATTTTAATTTTTTTATTATAAATATTTTATTTTAAATAAAAAAGATGCCTTAGGAAAATTTGATGCAAAATCCGATGAAGATATTTTTCTTAGATATTCCTATGTTTTTAAAGCTTATCGAGTTTTTAATAAAAAAACTTTAGTTATTGAGGAATCTATCCATCTTGTTTTTAATGAGTCTCCCGAATTTAAGAAAACAATTTTGATGATGATTTTGATTTTAATACATTGAATTTGAATAAGAATTCTCCTTTCCCAAGAAACTTAGATGCATATAATTTTAAAGAATCCTTACTCAAGGAATAAAAGTATATAAATGCATATCTTAAGGAGCTAATCATTGGAGATACATCAAATAAAAAGGTATTTAAAATTATTTTTTATTTAAATTTTTTTATGCAAATACTATCTTTTTTGTCTCAAATTGAACCTAAATATATTGATGATGCTCTTAAATATTACTCATCGATTTTTACAATGCATAAAGAATTAAATCAATTTGAGAGAAATAAGGTTTGGAAACTTATTCTTAGACCTAGTGATCATATTATAATTGACATCAAATGGGTCTTTAGGAATAAGCAAGATAAACTTGGTATCGTGGTTAAAAACAAGGCTAGATTAGTGACTAAATATTTCAACTAAGAAGAAGATATAAATTATGAAGAAACGTTCACTCTTGTGACAAGACTTGAAGCCATAAGGATACTCCTTTCATATGTATATTTTAATAATTTTAAGTTATTTCAAATGAATGTCAAAAGTAATTTTTTTAATGGTTTTATTTTTGAAAAAAATTATATTGAGAAACCATCCGAATTTGAGAATGTTTATTTTTCAACCATGTTTTAAAGTTATATAAAGCTCTTTATGAGTTGAAATAAGTCTCAAGGGCTTGGTATGAGATACTTAGCTCATTTCTTATTAAGAATAATTTTTTTGAAAGACAAGATCGATACCACATTATTTATTAAATATTTTAAAAATAAATTTTTATTATTCAAATTTATGTTGATGATATTATTTTTGATTTTATAAATTTATATTGATGATATTATTTTTGATTCTACAAATGAATTTTTGTGTGAGTCATTTGCGAGCCAAGAATTCAAAATGAGTTTAATGGAAGAATTAATATTTTTTTTAGGATTGTAAATTAAGTAACTAAGTGATAAAACTTTTGTTAATCAAACTAAGTATATTTTAGATTTACTAAAATGATTTCACTTGAATAATGCTAAAGTTATTAACATACCAATAAAAGCCTCATTAGTTATCTTATTGAGTGAGTCCAAGGAAAGCCTTATTAGTTATAATGACCTAAGTCAGATTCTCTCACAATTGAGTGATATTAGGAATTACAGGTTACACTTGGTTGGATCATTAAACTCTATATTATATTATAAGAGAAGAGGGATGATAGTCGACATCATATCGATCAGAGTTATCTTATTGAGTGAGTCTAAGGAAAACCTCGTCATAATGACTTGAGTTAGATTCTCTCGTATAGAAGAAAAGTGTGATCATTGAAGGGTCATCTATGATATTTTGGTTCTAGGGTAACTCGAATGATCATATAAATAAGAATGTATATGCTCCCGATTCGAACCTAATTGTATAATGGTAAAGAATGAGAGAGAAGTATTCTTGATGATCAATCTATTTATATCAATTTAGATAATTAATTTAAAATGATAAAATTAATTTGATGTAGTTCGAATATGTCATATTTAGAATTAGAAAAAAAGTGTGTTTTGAGATAAAAATATGATATGAAAATCCAAAGATAGAACTAACACGTTCAATGATTTGGTTGGAGGTGGATCCTTCTGAATTCAAAATCAATGTAGTTCATAACTTGCTACTTGTATGAATATTATAAAATTTACATCAAAGGCATGTTGGATAATGTTCTTGTATAGTGTTCAAGTGAGCATTTGTTCATTGGATAACAAAGACGAAAGGAGGAGGATTTGAACAAATTATAAGAGTCCAAATAATATAAAAAAAGTATGTTTTTAATATGTAGTATTCATTCTTAAATGGTTCAGCTCTAAAAAATTGAAGTGAACAAATATTTTTCTTTAATGTTATACACATCTCTAGTTGGTGTGTAACTATTTCTTAAGTGATTATAGTAAAATAACACAAAAGTTTCTCTATGTAGTATCAAGTAATATAATCAACGAGCATCAAATGTATGGACAAACAAAGGAACGATGGGTGTCCGTGTTTACATCACTCGTCCTCCTCACTTGAAAACGGATACAAATGTTGGCTGCTTCACGTTGAACTGTTGTCCGTAGTACGCCATTTTGTTTGCCGAGAGACTCCGAGACAACTCCTGAGAGCATCCTATGATCTTATCAACGACACGTTACAGTGTAAGGATTGCATACGACGATCTCCTCGAATTGCTTGAAATCTCGAGCAATAATTGATCACAAGAGGAGGAGGGGAGAGGAAACGGCATGACTGACGTGATGCTGATATAGCATATCACGTGATGTCCATGTCGTGGTTGTCAGATTTTATGTGCCCAGGAAATGCCACGTAGCCGCCTCGTCATCGAGAGTTCCCCTCGCATTAGAATCCTTAGCAGCGAGTGCCGTCACATGGCTCATCGTATGATCCATAAATGAGGGTCCGTTTACCTGCCACTTGATTGGAGACTGTGACGGGCCCCTCGAGGGCCAGAAACATTTCTCACGGGGTTTAACGTCATAAAATAATGACCCGAATTTATCTCCCAGTACTCGAGGACGACTCCCTTCCTCGTTCATGGAAACAAATAGATTCGAGAACCAAATTGGACTGCGGTGGCACATTTAGGGAGCACGGTGTCCTCATCTTCTTCCTACCACTTCACCACCCCATCCCCATCCCCATCCCCATCCTCATCCGTGCTTAATGCAACGTCGCCGACCTCCTAATTGATTGACCCTACTACTCCTCCGTCCTCATGGCCCGATTCCAGCGCCACTTTGGTGGCTTCCGCTCCTCGCTCCCCTCGCAGCAGCATTGCTCCTTCGCTTCCTCCTCCTCCTCCTCCTCTGAAGAAGAAGATGATGATGATGATGAAGAGGAAGAGGAAGTGGATGAGCAAGAGGAGGAGTGCCCGATTTCTTCGCCTTTGATCGTGCCGGGACCGAAAGCAAAAGAGGGGGAGAGAAGGGAAAACCAGCGGCAGCACCAAATAGTGACGGTGCTGGTGGCGGCGCTGAGGAAGTCGCTAGTGATGTGCAGCGTAGCGTGCGGCCAGCGCGGCGCCTCCCCTGCTTCCATGGAGATCGGATGGCCCACCGACGTGCGCCACCTCGCGCACGTGACCTTCGACCGGTTCGATGGCTTCCTCGGCCTGCCTGCCGAGTTGGAGCCCGAGGTTCCCCCGAGGGTTCCCAGTGCCAGGTCTATCTCCTATCTCTTTCTTTGCCTTTTCCTCTTCTTTTGCTGTCGATCGTCTCCCTTTTTCATTCGGTTTGTTAATTGTCAATCATGATGTGGTTTGTATACGCGGTAATCGTTTAAGATTGTGGCATCACCATCTGTGTCTCTCACGAACACATCTTCGTTACTTGTTTGCTTGATTCAGTAGCTAAATCTGTTGGAATCGTGGTAAAATGGGACTCAAATGGATTACAATGCCAGACACTCAAACAGGATTCATGTACCAGTAATTATTCCTCGCCATCACTATGCAGCTCTATTTGTTGCCGATTAATTCCTAAATGGTATCTTCTTCAATTTCCGTGCTTGACTCTGATGCCTATCCCAGTCAGCCACCATTTCATCTCAGTTTACTTTATCTCATGTAAGGAGATAGGGGTGTACTTTCTTGTATTTATATAAGGTGCTCGAGACAATGCGACACACCTGAATGCCTGAGGAGAGACTTAATTATTTGGAGGAATGGTTGGAGCTACTGAGAGCTCCTGTTTGATGACAAGAAGAGCTATAGATTAATTGAGTGAATCCCTTCCCTTTTTCACTTGTCTAATATTTCGACTGATTTCACTTTTTTGAATTATCATGTAGCGTTTGAGCCATTAAGGACTCAAAACATTCATTCATCTAGGTGGTCTTTTTTATATAAAAGAGCTTTTAGTCCTCTTTGGGATAGCAGTATCATTTGAATCCTTCCTCTAGAAATTTGCACATAGTTTTTCCGATTGTATCTTGGGATAAATTTATCTGTATCTTGTATGAGAACCTGATTTTTATCCTGGGATAAATTTATCCTCCACTAGATAATTCACTTTTATGAATTATCGTGTAGCGTTTGAGCCATTAAGGACCCAAAAAATTCATTCATCTAGGTCGGTTTTATATAAAAGAGCTTTTAGTCCTCTTTGGAATAGCAGTATCATTTGAATCCTTCCTCCACTAGAAATTTGCACATAGTTTTTTCGATCGTATCTTGGGATAAATTTATCCCTATCTTGTATGAGAACCAGATTTTATCCTTGGAAAGCATCCAATATGCTTCCAGATTCTATATTTATAACTTTCTCTTCATGTTTCAATATATATATTTTTTATATTTCTTAATTAAATTTGATCTAGTTTAATGTAGGCTCTAACAATCTAATGAAAAATCTTGCATACCAAACTTTTAATTAAGAATATAACGAGGAGCTAACCTTCTTTAAAACAAATTAATCATAAAAACTGTTGTTATGTCCAATTGATTAATTGATTAATGTATTATTTAAAAAAATGAGGTTAGGTTTTGATCAAATTCTGCATGACACTTTGATAATTGTTCGTGCATTTAGTTAAACAAATTAAATTACTTTTATTGATAAATTAATATTGTTTCCACTAGATTTCTTCTTAAACAGAACCTGATATTTTTACTGTCTTTACTATTTTTTATAATAATCCTGAATTTTTTTGGGTAATATTGGTTCAAACTTTGTTTCAATAGTCAAATCTGAGAGATTTTGTTTTAATGAACTTTTTCTGTACTATGTTAACATTTTAATTAATTTTTAAAATTTTAAATTTCTAGATCTGAAGACTCCTAATACAAGTTTTGAAGATCTTTGATCTTTGGACAACTTCAAATTCGTAAACTATTTTAACAAAACTTCCTACAATCAAATTCCTAAACAAAACCATGCCATATTTCTATTTTCATTAAAAAAAATCAAACTTTTCTATTTCTAGAATAACCAATTTAAATATATCTAAGCTTGATAAAGTGAAACAAGAAAGCTTAAAATCCAATTTTGACCTTTTTCTTTAATGATACACATAAAAAAGAAATTTGAATAGAAAATTTATTCTATAAAGAAACTTCTTTACTAACAAATTAATTACTACCTGTTTTATAGAAGTCTGTTCTGAAAAAGGATATCTAATTTTGAACTATCATAAATATTTTTTAAAAAATAGTTTAATAATTTTATGTTTAAAAATATTAAGAAGTTTTAAAATTTTTGAAATTTAAAGTCAGAAAATTCTAGACATCCATTTAATAATAATAATTCTGATTTTTCTTTTCCTTTAATTTTATTTTTTTTGAAAAATATTAAATATTTAAATAAGTTTTAATTGATATAAGAAAGAAATTATTTTTGATATATTGTGTAATCTCTAATTCTAAAATAAATTTTTGCTTAAAGGAAAATTATTTTCGGATTTAGTTTCCTATTTTTTGAATTTAAAATTTAACGATTTCATAACATTTAAAATTCAAAATTTTATAATTCTTGTATTAAAAATATTATCGTCTGTTTTCATTTTTTAAAAAATATCTTCTGTTAGAGACTTGTTTTGCTAACTTATATAATAATTTTATAAATTAATTTTGGTTTCTTGTCAAACAAACAATCTTGTACATGTTGTTTCATGTTCTAAATTGGACGTTTGATTCGATACTGTTCAAATTGATTAAGGTGATGTTTATTGTATAGTGGAAGTCATTAATGATATATTTCATTGCTCTTGTTGTTTGTATTATTTCCTTTATCTCAATTTTTAGTTCTACCGTGCACATTGTTTTTATCTTTGAGCAGTAGCAATAGAACCAATCATGCCTTTCCTGATTGAATAGCCATCATTTATTTGATTTTAACTGTAGAGATCATAATTAATCTAATAAGTCATCTCATCAAATGTTTTTTTTTTTCATAGTACGAGTATATTTGGAGTTTCTGTCGAATCTATGCAGTGCTCCTATGATAAAAGAGGAAACAGCGTTCCAACGATTCTACTGTCAATGCAAAGGCATTTGTATTTACAAGGAGGTCTACAGGTTAGCTCATTCTTGCATATATATATATATATATATATATATATATATATATATATATATATATATGTATATGTACATGTACATGTACATGTATATATAAATATATATATGTATGTATGTATGTATGTATGTATGTATGTATGTTAGTATGTATATATTGGATACATATTCATCCATAGAATTCCTTATTTTCTTGAAGGTGGAAGGAATTTTCAGAATTAATGCTGAGAATAGCCAAGAAGTGTTTCTCAGAGAACAACTGAATAGAGGAATTGTACTACATGGAACTGATCTGCATTGTCTAGCAGGATTGATAAAGGTGTTATAAACATCCAACTTTATTAAAGAATTGAGTTTTTAGTTAAGCTATCTTTGATTTGCTAAGCATCTCCTGATTTAAGATCATTCATTTTGTGAACACAAATATACATTCTTTTGTACTGGGGGTGTTCTGAAGTAGAGTTAAGCGTTAAGATCGATTTCTTGCACTTTCTCAAAATAAAGAATATAGATTGATTCAAAAGAAGTGAATTTCCTGTTTCAGAAACTTTTTCAATTTCTAGAATGTTCTTGTTCTCCTTGAGTCAAGGTTCACAATTTCATGTATCAAGACTATACCAATCAGGGTTTGGACTAGTACCTATAAGTCCGTGGCAATGTACCAACACTCGATATGCTGGTATCTACCAAGTTTCAAAGACAACCTAAAAAGGTTGAAAAAAGAAACTATATAGGTATCGAGTGGTCTTGTACCAACCATATACTAGGCATACCATGTGGTATAGGTCTGGTACCAGACATACCACTCTGTTTACCATGGTCCGTACACCAGTAACATGTCAGACCGGGAAATACCATTTGTACTATTGGTGGTATTGCAAACATTACTTTGAACAACTCTTCTTATTGCAAATACTTATGCCAATGATTATATATTAATATTCCATGAGCCTACAAATTTCTGTTTGTTCCATTCAAACCCAGTGATAGTACTCTTCTGCATCAAGTCTAAAAATGTTCAATTTTATTATATTTATTTATCTAAAAGTTAGTCTAACATAAATTTTTTTCAACTACCTATTTCAAACCTTGAAGGAGACTCCAATATGTACATGATAGTATTTGTGTATTTTTCTACTGTTGCATGGATGTTTAAGAAGTTGCTATATCTCTATTTTCTTACTCTTTGCTTGATTTCTAATAACCTCCTTACACATCAGAATTTGGCACTAAACATGATCAAAAGACTTCAATTCTTATAGTAAATGAGGAATAAGAGACAATCAATGCATAGAGCCATTGGATCTACCAATCTTAGATTACAGAATTAAGAAAACAAAAATGTTGTGCAGATGAAATTTAATTCTGTTTGCGATTGAAAAATTCAAATGTATTTTGGTTCTTTTTGAACAATTCATTTAGTATTTAGCTGATCAGAAGTTCTTTTGCTGCTGTAGGCATGGTTTAGAGAGTTACCCAGAGGAGTACTCGACTCACTGACACCAGATCAGGTGATGCACTGCAACACTGAAGAAGTGTGCTCTGAAATTGCAAGGATGCTACCACCAACTGAAGCAGCATTGCTTGACTGGGCCATTAATTTGATGGCAGATGTTGTGGAGCATGAACACTACAATAAGATGAATGCTCGAAATATTGCAATGGTTTTTGCACCTAACATGATTCAGGTTACCAGAGAATGTTAGATCTTAGCTGAGTACTGTTCACGCAGAGTGAATCTATACTAAGGACTTTTTCATGTCTATTTTTCAGATGGCTGATCCATTAACTGAACTGATCCATGCTGTCCAAGTGATGAACTTCCTCAAGACATTGATCATAAAGACGCTGCGAGAAAGAGAAGAGGCATCTTTTGCGGCCATCGCATTCAGTTCGTACTCTGAATCTCCAAGTGACAAGGATGAAGCAACATTATCTAAACCTTCAGAAAAATATGCTCTGTGCACCAATGAGAAAATTCTAGGCATCTACGCCCTTGATAAAGTCGCTATAGGCAAACTCTTGTTCAATGGCGAACCATCATTGGGTAGCAGTGAAGGCAGCTTTGAGCCTAAAATTGAAATGATAAATGAATTAGATGCTACGAGAGATGAGTGTCAGTGTGGATATGTATATGGGGATGTGGAAAGTATGATGGATAGGGTGAGTTTTAGGAAGGTAGTGAGGAAGTTTTGCAGTCGCCCTATTTTTCAACTAAGTAGGTGCCCTAAGAAGCAGGCAAAGCTTGTAAATTTAGATGAAGGAAGAGAAGCTTGGACATGATCTGCTTTGTATGACATGCAGAATATATATCTTTGGGCCATTTATGTACTTCAATGTGTATTCAAAAATTTAGGAGATGGTAGCTTCTTCTTGTTCATAGCTTCAGCTTGGTAATAAGCAGAGTAAAAGTAATGCAGCAGGAAATGCTCAGCATCAACATAGTAGTAGCTACAAACAGGTTGGTTTCATGCTTCTGATTTAGTGGGATCACACCTGATTACATTCGACAACATTCGATAAAATAAAGACAAATAATTAAAGATACAAGCCTGAAATATTTTATATCCAATTCAACTAATTTGAAGGTGATGTATAGTGCAGCATTACCTACACTGAACTGGTTCTGACAGGAGACAACATCTCAGTGATATAAATGGAGCTAAGGTTTGACCTTCCTGGCGAAGCAGAGAGATCAGAGCAGAGAAATGCTAGTAAATGGATTGATGGAGAATGGGTTACATGAATCCAGAGAACGGACTCTTGCCTGGGCCATGCTTCATCACTCTCCGTCCCCTCCCTCTACCTGAGAAGACGGGAGAATAGAATCACAAAGTACATCTCACACAAATATTGTTTCTTCAGCCGTTCATATGCTTTTATCTCACACAAAGTACATCTCTAATGCAATTCATCTTCATTCAAACTTATAAGGGCTTAATCCCTGTACTTTTTTTTTATCAATTTATTTCATTCAAATCAAATCTTGCCTGCTCATATCTCATCTTAAAATTTTAAAAAGATATAATGAGATTCGATAAACTTTAGAGATAGAATTACATTAATAATCAAACACTTGTATCTCAACCTCTTTTGCCTCTATCCTATCTCACTCTTTTTCTTTTGATTTTGAGCATTAAATTGCCCCTTATTCATAAAGGGCTTAAGATTCAACAAAACAAATGACTAATAAAAGCCTTAGGGCTATAACTAAAACTAAAGACTCTTAGGTCAATGATATATATGTAAACATGAAGTCCAATTAGATCTACTTTAACACTTTAAAGTATTTATTCTTCTCCCCAATATAACATGTATATATCTTCAGATCAAGCCATTCTATAGCGTAGCTCATAGATGTTGAGTCATATGATCATGAATTATGGATCCATAAATAGCATAGTTTATGGATGGATCTCTATATCAATAAAGATTCATATAACATCTCAAATAGTTCAAATTTTACGATTTTATTAGTGTGGATTTACAAATCCTTCATACACGAAGCAGCCCGGTAACTCTACGATTTAATGAACATCGAGTAATTATAATGCTAACAACAACAACATGTCGCAATTGAATGCACACATTCAATGAACTGCATCACAATAGGAAATCTTAGCTACTCGTAGATAACTGATGTGGACTTGAGCTTTTACTTCTTCCTCTACATTTCAGTAGTGCCCCTTTGTCCTTGTTACTGCAATAATGTCCACTTCTTATCCATTGTCTCTTAGTAAGCAATTCAATAGAGGGGGAAATAATTCACAGCCTCTTTTTTTTACCTGTGACAACCTCTCGTTATTGATAATTTCTTAAAGAATAATAAAATATTATTTTAATATTTATAGCTCTAAATTTTATTTTACTTTTCTTTTCTTCTTCACGTCCCTTATTTCATCTTCATTGTCGATGTCCCTATGCTCCATTTGCGGGTCACAAAATGAGATTACAAATAGTAATTATCAAAAAAGGATAATAGAGAAGAAAGAACAAGTCGACATTTGTGGCAATTTAAGTATCCTAGAATTATTCTGTAATTATTCATTCCCGAATAAGGCAAAACTAAGATAATTCCTCACGGTTTAAAGTGGTCGGGCTAGTAAAGACTACTGATTAACCTTAGGAGATGACATCCACTGTGGTGGGCTAAAGAGGACTTGATGATGTTTGGTCTTGTATTAGTTGAAGAGCGTCGAGTCAAGGCTTCTTTGAGCCGATAGCGATTTCAGTGATCTTGCCTTTTTTAGGTACATCCCCATAAGAAGGTTAAGAGAGTTTGTACTGGTAAAGATTAGTGACCAACTTTATGAGATGACACCTATCCTAGTGCTCAAAATGGGGATTCTAATAAGATTACATTCAGCATTCAGAGCGACATATGCATCCATCTCGGCGCTCGAACTGACGTTGATTCCCAAAGTATGAGACTACGGTAAGATCACATTTAGTTATATTGGTTGAAGAATTGGAGTCATGACTTACTGCAATCACGACGGGCCGTCGTTTTCTTTGTATCTTCTTCCCAATCACGTGGCTTGCAGGAGGTTCCAATCCACAGTCTGCACAAAACACGGCAAAGCACAAGAATGGAAGTGTTCAGCTTGGGAGTTCAACCACCACCTACCCAGTTTCCTTGTTCGACGATGGACTTTAATGAAAGACATCGTCTCATGAATCTCCCTCTCACTCTCCACATACGTCCATTTACTTCCCAAATCATTGATATCCATATTCTCCGTCAATCCCCACCCCATTCTCTGCGTGGTTTGGCCCGTTGGAATGGTTGCGATCGCCCATTTCCGAGGACATCAAGCAGGCTTCTTTTGCTGCAGTTCTTCTCTGTCTCCTACCCTTTGCTGAGAGTTGCCATCATCAAGGAGTATAGTGCTCTGTTTTGGACGGCCGAGCTCATCGCTGTAATTGGAAGATTAGCAGCTCTTGATTCGGTCATGGGCAGCGGAGCCGTGAGGACGGCGTTGGTGGTGGCGGGGCGGGTGGCCAACGACGTGCTCAGCTTCGTTGTCTTTACTCTGCTGGACGTGGTGGACGTGCTCCTCTGCTTCTTCTACAAGCTGGCGGATTATGCGCTGGAGGCGCAGTGGAAGCCCTGCTACTGCTCCTCCTCGCCGGGTGGAATCATCTCTGGCAGTAGCAAGATCTTCGTCGTCTCCATGATCTCCTCCACCAAGCTCCATCTCGAGGACATCTCCGATACTCTCTACTCCCGCCCTTCCTTCCTCTCCGAAACCTCCAAGACTGTCCTCGACGAGCTCCGCAGGCGAAAACTCATCCGGTGGCGGCGCAGCACGTCGCCGTCCTCTGTAACCGCCGCCACCACTGTCACCGTCAACTCCACCATAATCCAGATGCTACAGGGGAAGATGGGCAGCAAGAAGTCGCACCCCGTCCGCTCCTGGTCCGACTGTCCATGCGACAGCTGCTCCCCGTCCGGCTCGCGCGACACTCTCTTCGTCCATGCCGAATGCCCCAAAGGTTAGCCTTGAACCAGAGTTCCACAGTAGGTAAATCTAACGTGACGGTCATATGATAAGCAATGCGGCTTAGATGGAAGCATGGCAGAGGAGGACGTGCTGTTCATCCATGGATTCATATCCTCATCAGCATTCTGGACGGAGACGGTGTTCCCCAACTTCGGCGACGAGGCCCGGGCGAGGTATCGCCTGCTCGCGGTGGATCTGCTGGGGTTCGGCAAGAGCCCCAAGCCGGTGGACTCGCTGTACACGTTAAGAGAGCACGTCGAGACCATCGAGAAGTCCGTCCTGGAGTGCTACAACGTCAAGTCCTTCCACCTCGTAGCACATTCTCTGGGCTCTCTCCTCGCGCTCGCCCTCGCCGTCAAGCACCCCGGCGCGGTCAAATCCCTCACCATCCTCGCGCCGGTAACCCAGCCGACGTCTCTGCTAGCTATATTTCATCTCGTTCTTTGGTGTTCTCTTGTTGATCATCGAGCATCGGCAGCCGTACTTCCCGGTGCCGAAGGGGGAGCAGGGGACGCAATACGTCCTGCGGCGAGTGGCGCCGCGACGGGTGTGGCCACCGATCACATTCGGCTCGTCGGTGATCTGCTGGTACGAGCACATCAGCCGCACGGTGTGCCTCATCCTGTGCAAGCACCACCGCCTGTGGGAGCGTATCTTCAAGTTCGCAACACGTAACAGGTAGTTGACTATACACCAAGTTGCTCGATCCCATAATAATACTCGTGAGATGTAGAGAGGATGTCCACCGAAAACATGTTTGGCGTCGTCCCATGGACTGAATCATACAATAATACACGAAGACTTGGATGAGGATGACCTAAGAATGCCGCTAACTTAAGGGAACCACCATGGTTTCCTACGACGCCCCTGTTGGTATGAGTAGTTCACCGTCTCACCAGACACCGGTGAAGCGGCTGGTCCACCCACATCCACGAGTAAATGTGATGTACTGATCAGTAAATGTGGTGTGTTTAACTGGCAGGGTTAGGACGTACCTAATGGACGGCTTCTTCTGCCACGCTCACCACGCTTCGTGGCACACTCTCCACAACATCATCTGCGGCAGCGCCGGCAAGATGGAGGGGTACCTCGACGAGGTGAGGGACCGGCTAAGCTGCGACGTCGCGGTGTTCCATGGGAGAGACGACGAGCTCCTCCCGCTGGAGTGCAGCTACGCCGTCAAGTCCAAGATCCCGCGAGCTCGCGTTACGGTCGTCGACGACAAGGATCACATTACCATCGTTGTGGGCCGGCAGAAGGCCTTCGCCAGAGAGCTTGAGGAGATCTGGAGGAATGCCAAATCAAATTAAGAGCGTTACTCTCAAAGAAGAAAAAATTAGGGAGAAAAAAGAAACTCCTAAAACCGACCCCCAAAAAAAAGGAAAAGGGAAACAGTTTGTATCCCTCAGGAGATATTTCCTCAGAGGAAAGGTGGGAAAAGTCTTCTATGCGTGTTTTTAAGGATTTGATATTATTTCCTTTATCAATAAAATTCATACAATTACCCACGCAGCCTTTTGTTCTTCAAAATTATTGGTGTAATTTTATATGGTGATACGAAATTTATATTGGATTTGAGACACGAATAAAGCACGGACTCGAGAGTGTGCATGGGTTTGCGAGCGTTGTCAGTGCCAAACTGGAGTTCCATAAAGTAGTCACCACGTCACGTGAATGGATTGTACTTCGTGTCAGACACAGTAACATCGCTGTAATAAATATAATAAATATTTTTATATATTTATAATTATTATGAAACAATAAATCACACGTCCGTATACAGTAGTATCACATGACCGTAGTACCTCTTCCAATGGAGCGATTCAGCATCTCCCGACGCCAAAGCACTCGATAGGATCGAGTTGGATGATGATATTGATACATCCGAGAAGAATATGAATCCATACGAACAAGAATATGGAATCGAGAAATTATGGGCAGTTTCATTCTGGTCTGTTGCCAATGTCTCACCACCTTCTGTGAAGAAGAACCCATCACTGTTCTCACCAACTAACACCCCAAATCCTTTTCTTGGAAAATAAAATAAGATTCATCTTATTAAGTAAGCACATGCAACTGCATAATATCCTTAATTACAAGCTTAAAACAGCACGGAATCACAATAATACCCTTAATTACAAAATATATTAACTATCCTGTTCTTCCTAACCCTTTCTATTTGCCCTCTTCAAGATATAACCATTTACTTATTCGGGTTATACTCATTAACATATGCCACTATCCTCCATACTAACTAACACCCAAATCCTATCAAACTTCATCAAATATGAGGCCCACTTCGGTGTCTGTCGGTACAGGCCCATATAAGCCCATGGCCAGGAGACAGACCGAACACGAACCCAAAACCAAAGCCCAATGATCATCAATGGTTGCATGATGCGTAATCGGGGATTTAGGGGCTCGCACGTAAATATGGCCGTCGGCTTCCGACCATTTTACCTTTAGTGGAATTCCTTTTCGACCTTTTCGTCTTCCCCCTTAGTTCTTCTTTCTTCCACCGTCCTGCGGGCCGAGTGGGGGAAGCTGGCTGCGCAGATCTGGAAGCGGCTGTTCCCGTCGGGAAGCGGCACGAGGAGGCTGCTGTTTTACGCCTCGGGGTCGGTGAGCCGCAGTTCGCCGCGGCGGGCGGCGGATCGCTTCGCCCGCATGGACTGCTGCCGCTCTGCCAACCCCTTCCGCCTCTGCTCGGCCCTCCGGGTGCTCGGCTCCTTCATGGTGTTTCTGGTGCTCGCCATCGTCACCCTCTCTTACTACGCGGTAGTCGTCGTCGCCTGGGGCCCGCGCCTCTCTCACGGCTTCCCCGTCTCTGTCCTTGCCTCTGTCATCATTGTCGTCTTCCATCTACTGGTACGCGGAATCCAAACTATACTCAATGTCCAATACCCTTGTAACCAATGTTGGGAGGAATTCTCTTACTTGTCATAACTCCTAATTGAAATTTTATCTGCCCAACGAACCAAAAGAAGAAATAGTAATTGTTGCAGGCGTGGATATTTGTGAAGCCGCCTCAAGATCAGATATTTCGAACAGAAAGGTAAAACTAATGGTGACTTTTTTGTAAGGCCCAACAATAGGCATAATCGATTGGGTTATTAGGTAAGGGCCTGAGAAAAGGACACAATGTAGATATGTTGCAGCTTAATAGTGCTCCTGCCTATGCTGTGCTAGTGAAGGTTTCCCCTTTTTGGTTTTCTTTGCAGAGGGGTCAAACGAGTCGATTCCTTTTCTCCTCACCTCCTCTTTATATGTCTAGTCCAGGTTGTTATTGAGCAGCAAAATGAGATGTGATGCTCTAACAGGATGCAGATTGAGGTGGTCTGACATTCAATTGTCTCTATGCAGATGACTGGCTTGTTTTAATGGAAGCTAATAACAAGAATACAGAGTGTTGTACCTGGTGAGATAGAATGGCTGGACTTTTGGGAGTTCAGAGACTGGAAGATTTTAAATTTTACACTTTGCTTTCAGTAGATTCCATTCCCCCAGTACAACCAATTGTTGAAATCAATTCTGATGGGGATGGTGAGCCTGTCTTATAAGTATGGAGCTGGATTTCTTATTAGAAATGAGCAGGGTCATATTGTTTGAGTTGGATATCATCACTTGGTTGTTCATTCTGTTAAATGTTAATAATATTAAATAATTCGGAGGTGCTTGGAGAGGGTAAGAAACAGCTATCTTTTTCATATTATGCTAGAGTAATTTGGATTGGACAAGTTTCAGAAACTATAATCTAGATGTCATGATGCTTAATCTCTAAATGTTGTCATGTGTTATACCGAGTATTGGTTAATCTGTGCTGAATTAATTGTATTTTGCTTGCTTTTGAAAGAGTTATGAAGACACAATGTGCTTTTGTAGAGAAGGTTTATGCCTCCAGTCAGGGATGTTGCAAGGGAATTAGTGATTAATGGGTACTTGGGGACCTCAGACATGCTTTTACTGAGAGGCTCTTCCTAAAGAAAAAGTAATTCAAGTATAAGTAGGAAATTGTAGAAATGCATAAGTGAGGTTATTTTATTGTAGGATTCGGCATTCTTAGCTAAAAGTTGCAGAATCAAGGGGTTACTGATGGATACTGTAGGTTCCATGTCTTGGAAGTTATATTATGATGTTATGCTGCATGTTCAATATTAAGGTTTCAGAAGGGAAGAGGTAGGCAGGTGGACATTTTCTTGTTATTATATGAACACGGTTTCCTCTAGACAAGCTTCATATTGTTGCATTAGAGTTCACTGATATGCTTCTAGATTTTTCAGAATTTATCTTTTTCTTTTTGCAAAAAGAAACATTAGTTAAGATTTAACAATTCTACCAAATGACCTATTGAGGTCGTTTTGGATAGTTACATACAGATCATGAGAGAAAAGGTCTTCCCATATGACAGAAAGCTTATCAGATCTGGAGTTTTTGGCAGCCCAGTGTGCTGCTAAATTACATTCTCTAAAGCCATGTAAAATGGCATGGGAATTAAGCTGTAACAATTGATGTTTGATGCCATTAACTGAATGCTTGATTAGCCATGGGGGTTGCTAGTTTGATTTGAGCAGGTTTACTAATGTGATGGAGTCTGTCTTAATTTGTAAATTGACGTAACTATTGTTGAGTGCATATTGGAGTCCCAATTCTACAGCTTTTGCTTCACACTGTAGTGCTGAGCTGCTGCATATATACTGAAGTCCAGCTGCTTTGCATCTTCCACGAGGGTCCCGGAGAATGAAGCCAGTTCCTCCATCTTGCAAAGAACAAGATCCATCAGTGTTTAATTTAAACTAGCCTACAGGAGATTTTTGCCATTGAAGATGTAGAGTTTTGGTTAGTATCGAGTCTTTAGACAGATGATCTGGCATAATAGCCAGTGTGAGCCAGAGCCTGAACCCCAACACACTTAATGGAAGGTGTTGAGTTATTAAAGAGGGCATTATTCCTTGATTTCCAAATGAACCATAGTTGGTTTGCAATGACTGCCTGTATTAACTTTCCCCATCCTGTGATTGTCCCTTCTTTCAGTCAATCACCCTGAAACCAGATAAGTTTATATTCAAAAGTGTATTGGAGATTGTTTTGCCACCAATACCATAATTGGTTGGAAAAGGAACAGGTAAAAAACAGATGTTCAATAGTATGAAAGGTCATATTGAAGTGGCGAAGTCTATCAGTAGTAGGTAGTCTTTGGTGAAGAAGTTTCCAATAGAAGAGGTGAATTCTAGGAATAACGGCCTAAGGGGAAGGCTACACAGATCACGCCAGCCATACCAACATTCTGAAGTATTTGTATTTAGGTTCTTTAGATGAATAAATGCACCCCTTGAAGTAGCTTTCCCAGAAGGGTGACCCTTCCATATCCAGGTGTCATCACTAGGAAACTTAGCAATCTCTACAGCTTTTATAGCATCCAAATCAGACATGCACATATCCAATAACAACTGGTATTTCTAGCTCCCAGATTGGATTAGCACATCAATCTTAGCATCTGTAGGCAGCACACTACAATTAATAAATGAAGGTTTGTATTGGAAATGTATATTATAAAGCCAAGGGTCTTGAGACAAAGATGTACTTGATCAACCTTAGCAGAATTTATCTTTTGCAACTGTGTGAATCTCTGTAAAATAAACATTGTCGAATGTGGTTGTTTCTACTGTCCTTTCACCTTGTGAATATTTAAAGTGTTTTTCTATTTACATGTTTACTTACACAAGTAACATTAAATGTTTCCTGTCATGTGCAAGATCATGATGGTGTTTTGTGTAGGATGACTTATTTTGAGTAATAGATAAATCTACTTGTCTTTGCTTAAACTTTGTTAAATTCAACTTATAATTGCTCATCTAGCTGTCATCATTATTGTGGATGCTATAACTGAAAAGGTTTGTTTGCAAATTATTCAAGACCGTGTTTTTCTCTGCAGCTTGCATTGTTAATATGGAGTTATTTTATGGTAGTTTTTCATGATCCTGGTGCTGTTCCTGCTAACTGGAGGCCTTTACTTGATGAAGAGGGTTTGGAAAGAACTGCTTCTGCAACACTGTCTGATTATATTGCTCCTGAAACAAGAGCTTCTACATCTTCCACTCCAGAGGGAATAGAAAGAAGACCACATACAGGATATTGCGCTCGTTGTCAAAATGGCAAACCTCCTCGTTGCCATCACTGTTCTGTTTGTATGTTAGTCTTGTTCTTGCTATTTGATTGTTCGTAGAACTAATTAGTTTTTGTTTTCCCAGCATTGTTTATCTTTGCGAGTACTTGCTTGAACTTTTTCTCAAAGTCCTCTTTTTATGCTATAAAAGATGAACTGCCAGTAAGAATTTGTCATTGCACTATATCAATCATTAATTATTTTTTCTTAATGTATAATTTAACAAATTATACTTAATATGCAGATTTTATATAACTTAATATCAGGTAGTTTGTTGGATATTAGTGATTGAGTAATAAAAAAATGTTCAGTAATTGCTAGGAATTGCGGTTTCTGAATTTGGTCATAACATCTTCTTCAATGATGGACGGTTCTTCACTCATATTTTAAAACAGGCCTCTTGACTTCTGTGGTTGTTCATTTTCAGTCATCTGATTCTTGTAGGTCAAAGATGCGTGCTTAAGATGGATCATCATTGCGTATGGGTTGTTAATTGTGTAGGGGCTCGCAATTACAAATTCTTTCTCCTATTTCTGGTATGTCTAGTATTTTTCAATATGCATGTTCTACTACACATCAGGTCGTTAGATTTTGGATGATAAGTTCTGTCCATGCATTGCTTGAATTTTGAAGTTCAGTTTGTAAACAATGAATATGATTTAATGCATGACCAAGAACAACTCTACAAGATGGCATTTGAAAAGAATTTATGGTTTTGGGAAACTGAATATTATTATAGGATACGATGGAGTTGATACTTTGTGAAATAGAGATCTTTGAAAATTGCAATAATTTTTTAAGTCAAATGAAAAATAAATGATTGGTAAAATTTCATTTGTTATCATATTATGGGTTTTTATTAATAGATCTAAAAAATATTAGTATTTTTTACTTCATATTGTTTTGTGAGCTCTTTAATCTTTTTACTTAAAATTTTTTGTCTCAAATTAATGATTTTTTATTTTTATGAATTTAATAATTCTAGTTCCTTTTTATCCTAACCTGGACCTTGGATCCATATTGCTTGATCCAGTGATCTCATTTCTGATCTCAAATTATTTTGGATCACAAAATTTCAGTTTTAAGAGCTTGTATGCCTATAGACTTCAAAATGGAGCTTTCTACTGCCATAATGAGCCACGTGAGGTTGAAACAAGGATGCAAATGTTTCCAGCCTTTTTTGTACAATGCCAATAAGGCATGAAACAGGTAAAAAGACCTTCAACCTGAGATTTTGTAGGACAACGGCTGGAAACATTTGCATCCTTGTTTAAATTTGTACTAGTTGATATCGTTGAAAATTTTGTGGTGAATAGAAAACCTTGATTTGTCGCAGAGTAAGAACCAAAAATTAAAGTTTCTTTAGATTTGTCTAAAAATGCTGCTGCTGATTCATGAATCATTGGTTCGCTTGAGTAGGATGTCGTAATGTGCTAGCTTTTACTTTATGTGAAAGCTAATTACTGTTCAATTTTGTAAATTCTGATCTTCAATCCAGAATACAAATCGATCATACCATTCTGTCTTTCTACTTCAAAAAATTGTCCTAGAGATTAATTTAGTCATCTCCTTACCTATTCTGTGTAATTCTGTATTTGTATCTGTAAAATTTTAGTTTAGACATTTCTATTATGGAAATTTAGGTAGAATGTGTAGGAAGATGGAGACTGAATAACCAAATATGTGCACAGAGCTAACAGTTAAATCACTTGTCTGATGGACATTCACCAAAGACTTGATTTCCATGCTCAAGTATGAGGTTTCTAGGTGGAAGTGAAGCTAAATTGGTGACTTGATTTTTATCCAATAATTAGTTCAATTACATGGTATGATCCTGGAATTACAATTTGTTTAGACCTATCAGTTAATCCTTGATGATTTTCATTAACAACAAATGTGGGCACATACACATGCACAGAGGATCACATCTTCTGCTGCGCAAAAGGATGGAAGTCATATATGTGGTCATTCTTTGCAGTTTGTTTTATAGTCATTGTTCATTTTACAACTGGTTTACATGATTTCACTTGCTAATGATTATCTGCAACATTCAGTCAAGTAGCAAGCTTCTTCATTGTTGTAAATGTTTGCTGATGTTTATAAAAATGGTTATATGAATTTTTGTCCCTCAAAATGCACTTCTCTAAATTTTTAATCTCAGATATATACTTTCCTGGAGACGATTTTGGATACCTTTGTCTTGCTTCCAAATTTTGTCAAGTTCTTTGGTGATGCGAGGAAACATTCTAGTTCACCTGGCAATCTTGCGGTTACATTTCTAGCTTTTGGTAAGCTTTATTCCTACATCCAAAAAATAAGAGCTTACCTTTTATTCCAAGTTTTCCAGTGGTATATTTATTATGGCTGTTCTTTATTGCAGTTCTTAATTTAGCTTTTGCATTAAGCCTTCTCTGTTTCGTGGGCATGCACACATCTCTTGTCTTGAGCAATACTACCACGATAGAGGTAATATATGACTTTTGAGAGTGTATTTTGTTTCTCATTAGACTCTGAAATTGCTTATTACGCAAACTGGAATTTGCCTTTTGTTAGAAAAACACATTCAAACAGCTATTTTTAGGTGTTTAGGTGGTTATGAGTGTGGAAGCATATAGACTCATTTTCTTTTTATCCAAATACAATATGCATGCTTTAGGTTTATGAGAAGAAGAAGGCAGTTATCTGGAAGTATGACTTAGGAAAGAGGAAGAACTTCGAACAGGTACTTAATCATTTACCCTGACAGAGCATTTTTCTCATGATCTCATTTCTTTACTATATAATTTAGGTTTTCGGAACAAAGAAGTTGTTGTGGTTCCTCCCATTATTCTCAGCAGAAGATTTAGAAAAGATACCTGCACTAAAAGGCCTAGATTTTCCAACACGCTCAGATGTTGAGCTGTGAAGTATGGTGGATCTATGCAGTTTCTCCACCAGTCACGCAGCTATCTTATGTCATTTGTGCCTTACAATGTAGATGTGTATGTTATGTATATTACTCGATTAACTTCGTTTTTTGGTTGATAAAAAGACATAGTGATCAATAGGCAACCATCTGTCCATTTATAACCTGGAATATATATATATATATATATATATATATATATATATATATATATATATATATATATATATATATATATATATATATATATATATATATATATATATATATATATATATATATATATATATATATATATATAATATGAGAGTTAGAAAATTATATACTGAATTTTACAGATCCAATGAGAACCAATACTAGTATGTGGAGTTTGGTTTAGGTATGTATTTATGTTTTATTATTATTTTTTAATAAAACCAAATGAGTGTGAATACCAAATTGAGATTTTATTAATTTAGGAAGATGTCACATGTCGTATCTTGAATGCTGATAGCAAGGATTTGAGATCAAATCCTATCTTGCTTATCCTAGCAGAAAAAGCCATACATCAAGACTTAACTGATAATTTAAAATTCATAATTGAATACGAAAATTAGATTATGGTTGTTTAGGAAGCAGTAGTGTTTCACATATACATGCAAACAGTTCTCGTGAGATATGAAGTTGTTTTATCCATTGGTCGTGACGGATGCTATGCTTGCAACACCACGACTAGCTGTCACGAACGGTCATCGCGCACTCGTAATAACTTCGTTCCACGAATCGTTCGTTGCTCACATCTACATGTATAGTTGCTTGACAACATGTTTTCTCTTGATTTTGGGTCATTTTGATTGTAAAAATGTAAGTTCGAACAAGCTGCAGCGTTACAAAGTGATCGCTCACCAAACCGAGCAAAACAGCTCAAACAGCTTCGTTTTCGCGTGTCGCGGGTTGATTTATGGAATTTGCCTCCGCTCACTAAAACGTCAGCCATCTCAGCCCCTTTGAACCCCCGGGTGGCATGGGGCTTCGAATATATATCGGGCGTTGAACACTCTTTTGCAAATTCGCACGTTGCCTTGACGGGAACTTGTTGTCGCACCCAGGACCAGGTGAGCGGCTGTTTGTGGGCTTGCAGTTGTTCGTTCAACCTTCTAAAGCCCTTGTTTTCCCCCTCTCCCGTTTTTCTCTTGTGCACGCAAGGTGCTCGTTAAATTGCTTGTAAAGCTTCCCCTTTTCGCGAGACTTCGAGACTTGTCCGTTGCTCGTTTTTTCGAACTAATCAACTTTCTCTTTTACAGGTCCTTCGGGACCTACGAGAGGTTACAAGTGGGTTGATCTTTGCGGAGCAATATCGTAAGGGCGAAGCGTGACTTAGGCAACGCAAGCTAAGTTCGCGTCTTGGCCGCAAGGATGCCTCACGCCTTAGGTAATTATTCCAACTAAGACCGTGACATAGCGTCGGCCACAAACGAAGTCGCAGACTATCGCATAAGCACAACAAATCGGTAAACTGTACACCAAGACAGTTCAAAGGAACCGCATGGAGAATAGAGAAAGATGTGATGATCTCCATAGTATTCGCAAAATTTGTTTTTTAGGGATCTTAACCTTTTCTATTCCTGTTTTTAGACAAAGTTGGACTAATCACAGAGGGCACAACAAGTTGGGGACTGAAATGTAACTTAGGATTGTAAAGGTACGTTTTTCTCTCCCCAAAATAATTCAAATTGATCTGTCAACTAGGTGAGATTTGCATCATACCCATACGTACTAGAGTAACAAAAGGATGATACATTCTAAATTGTAATATTTACTATTGAGTATCCAACATATACTCTCTCCCTCTACATTTGTTAGTTGTTAGGATCTAACATTTTGGGTGTGATAGATAGTTGATATGCATCCTGCATTACTTATTTTATGAATGCTTCGATTTGGGATGGGTACCACCATTGATGTGAAGTTTTCTTGACGAGAGATTTTACTTATTTAACACATTGTATAACTACAGCCCACGCAAGAATACAGGATCTGTGAAAATTTTGACCTTTTTCTTTATTGTTAATAAGTTGTTCTTTTACACAACTGTCATCACAATTTTTGTCCAACTTCAATTTGGTTTCAATTCATATGATATAGGAAAGCTATTGACGTAAAGCACTAAAAGCGGTTAATAAATTGATTTTGTCCTACTATCAAGTTGGATAATGTTATTGGTGTGGTGGTTGTAATTACCAAAGAAAAAGAGGCTATAGAGTCTAAAACAATCTGATATTATGTTTAGACACTTTCTGCAGTTCTGCCCATAAAACATTATTTAACTACTTTGATAACTTTGGTTCTAACACAGCTTTTTCTTTTCCTTTATGAATTTATTTAAATTTATTTATTTTACCTGTTTCTCTGAATCTATCTGTCGGATTTCTTGCTCATGAATCCTGCATGAAAATGAAATTAGGAATTGTATTAATTACATTTACCTCCTAATCTAGCGATTAGGAACCTGTTACATGATTGAATCAAAAATTTGTACCCTTGCCTGTTGATATTGAAAATATTTTATAGTATAAAATAATATTTGAATATTAATTATTATTTAATATTCCTTTAAAGTTTTATTTTCTTGATAGTAAATAATCAAAATAAGGGACATATTTTTCATAAAGCTTCAATATTAAAAATTTAAATAATTTTTAAAATATTTAATGTCACTGATAAAAAAAAATATTAATTTAAAATTTAAAATTTAAAATTAATACTTTATATTTATAACCACTTCATAGGTGAGATATCTAAATGAGAAGAGTCTTCAAAGGTGAGGAACCCTAACTTGATATGCCTAAGTGAAGAGAAAGCTTTCAAGAGTCACATATCATATTTTTCCATTCCTTGACTAGATTTGTCAATTTATTACTCAAACTAATTAAAAAATTAATCTAAGTTATGGTTTAGAAAATAGAGTTAGCATCCTCATTACTATCTTTTTATTTTTTTAATTGCTTTATCTAACATTATATATTATTTTTGCTCATCACATATTAATTTTATTTTTTTAGTTACTTGCATTGCTCATTTATTTTTTGAATAGTTCATTTACATTTATGAGTTTTTAGTTTTTATTATCAATTTTGTTTATTCATTTATGATATCTAAATATTTTAGTTATGCCCAAATTTGATATTCAGGAATGTGTGTCAAAAGCATCGCATGTAGCCTCATCAGTTGCCCTGAAACTTCTGTATTATTTTGATAATTTAGATATCTATTTATAGTGGTTTAATGTACCATCCCGAACCCCATAATGTTATACAAACTATGGAGGATCTAGATTAGGTTTTGTAATTGTGTTGGCTTACATAAATGTTAAACATGAAGCAAAACAAATCGCTTTTGAAGCCACTTGATTGCCACGTAGGTGGTGGTATAACTTCATCTTACGTGGGGATATATCGATCCAACATTTAGGTTCAACCTAGGTGGAGATATATATAACTTTGAAGAATTTTTGTCTTGGCTCAATCTATTGATGTGGTTGATGATTTATCTTGGCTCAATCCATTGATGTGGTTAATGATTTATCTTGGCTCAATCCATTGATGTGGTTTACGGTTTATCTTGGCTTAATCTAAGTTATATGTGAATTGGTATTGTATGAGCATATTTCATTCGTACATTAAGTATAATTTTTATAATTATAATATTATGATAGATAGGATAAGTATTCCGAATTCTCCTAATTAAATTTGGACTCAAATCTGAATCACGTTTATAATCTTACAATTGTTACAATTACCTACAAATGTATTAATTACAAAATTAATACCTACTACCTTGAACAAAATGAGAAAAAGATTAAGTTGGTCTCAACACTAAATACTTTTATGGAAAGAAGATTAATAAGAATGTTATATATCTTTCCCTTAAACTAATAACTTTAAGGGATAGTCTCAAACACTTACACCTACATCTAAGCCTTTGCATATTTTAAGATGTAGCCTTTTTCTTGTTGAACTCAAAGGCTCAGACTATTGCTTTTTGCCCTTGTAGTTAGAGAGGTTTGCCTCGAATCCTAGATCTAGTTATTCCACTTACCCTTTGCTTTGACCCAACACTTCAGATTAATTTGACGAACAGGGGTCTAAAGCTTGTTATACAAACACCTCAACTTGGATATATTTATTATCATTCAGTCCTATATAATGGCATCCTGTAACTCTAAACTGCTGAAAGCATTGTAGGTTCTAGAGTAAACGGTATCAACGTCCTAAAGTGTTTCAATTCAATTTCCATCTAGATAGAATACCCATTAGGCAGCTTAAGTTATCAGTGTATCTATGTGTCATATATAGCAAAACCTTCCTCTAATCTGCTAGCCAAGTTGGAGCCTTCTTGCCTAGAGGGCTATTGCTCCGACGACGTTGCCACCCTCACCTCCTCTTTTAGAAGGAGTCATCATCGGGTGTTTAATGGGATATTTATAGATCTTATGACCTACACATCCATAAGCAAAACAAACAAACAAACAGATACTTTTTATATGATAGTACTTGAAAAATATTCTTTTTGGATTTTCTGATCCAAACACCCATCCTAATGAATTATCCTCTCTTAAATGTCATGGAGTAATCATGTATCCTAAGAAATTGGTCAATTAACAAAGCAATATGACAAATCTTGACGTCGATGGGTGTAAGTGGGAGTGGGCGGCACGAGTATTGAAGTTTCATCTGTTCTGTATGACCAGGATAGATAATTTCGAAACTAGAAATAAAATCGACTGTTCCAAAATCATAACCACAGTAAAGCCTACTCATTACGCTGCGAACCACAGTAAGTAACTCGTCCAATAACATTCGTCTAAACATTAACACATAGGTTTGCTCGGAATACTTTTAAGAGTAATTACCGGGTTAATATTTTATTGAACGTTATAGAGAAATCTTAGATGATGCTTGCCCGTGAATTATTTGGAAGCAAAATATAGTAGTGCAAGTTGGCAGTCAGCATGCATGGCCAAGATTTTTCTGTTATACGTACATTCTTTTCGAATAAGGTCATCATCTTGTAAAGTTGATGTCAGTGTTGTCAGTTTCAATCGATTATTTCAAACCCCACCCCACCTGTCATATTTCTAATCTTTTGCATTATCATGTTTTTACATATATATATATATATATATATATATATATATATATATATATATATATATATATATATATATATATATATATATATACATATAATAACTACGTGAAAATATATCAAAATTAGGAAACGTCAGCAGCAGCAAAAGACGCTGAGAACCCAACGTGTTAATATGACTCTCCAATTAGCATCAGTGGCAGCAGCACCACCTAGCCTCACGACCGTCGTTTACTGTGGCCGATGGCGTCCACCTCCGCCAACCGAACCAAGACGACGACGCAGACGTGCTCCGCCTCCGCGGACGAGCCGGCGCACGAGGCAAAAGAACAGGCCAAGTCCTGGGCGGCACTGGCCGCCAGCTGCTGCCTTCTCATCGTCGGCATCGGCGGCGGCGCGCTGTTGACGTGGTGGGCTGTATCCTTCCACCACTCCAACGAGCGGCTGTGGATGGTGCCCGTCGGCCTGGTGTTGTTGGGCACGCCCCTCCTCGCGTGGCTATCCATCTTCGCCTCCGTCATCTGCAGGAGCTTCAAGCTTCCGTGGACGGAGCCGGCGGCGCCACCGTCGGACTTGGATCCAGAAAGATGATCAAGGGCAAAGAGGTGCAAGAAACTTCTTCATTCTCGCATGCTCTGTTTTCTGTTGTTGGCATACTTCCAACTTCTTAATGGTGAAGCATCTCAATCCTCAATCCCCATCATCTGAGAGATCAAAGTAGTCTGACAATAATGTCAAACACAAGCTATAGACTCCTTTTATGAGAACCACAAGAAACCACAAGCTATAATCCAAAAAATTTAATTGTCAAGAAACCACAAGAAAAGTAAAATAACAACTGATGATTGATAAGAAAAATAATATACAATAGGGAAGGTAATCTTTAGAACTAGGAAGAATGCAATGTCGAACATTTGAAAGAAAACAAAGATTTTACAAATAACTTTGACTAGCCATGTGTTTGAGTAATGCTTTAGCTAACCGTAGGGTTTTATCTTAGAAGAGGAGGGAGAAAATAGATGATTACTTCGAGAGGATCGGTCACCTAAGGTTTATCAAAAAAACTAGAATAATATTTCATTGATAGATAAAAAAAGAACAAATATATCCATATTTATATAATTCCATCCCTAAGTCCATTAAGATTTGAACTCTTGATAAATAAATAAATAAATAAATATCAAATAAACCTCTATCCAACTGTACAAACTTAATAAAACATATTATTCAAAGCTCAGAAAATAAAATGATCATAACAATTCCTCCCTCTTCAAATCAGTCTTGTCCTCAAAGTTGAGCAACATTAAACTTTAGAAACTTCTCTTTCAGCACTTCAGTTAGAGGATATCTACTGTGCATCACAACCCATTGATCAAGTACGGTCTCCACTTCTTGATAGTGTAAGAAATAGGTCGGCCTTTCGGTATAATAATTATTGCAATCTTCTGAAAAACCCTCTCCATCTGATGGCTAGTGGTAGTTGTGACCTTACTTCCATGTCTTCCCTTATCACATATTTTTCATTAATAAACAACTTCATAATTAATTTAGAAAAATTTCAAAAAACATCACATAGGGTTTATAGCCATTCAATTCCAAGTACCACTTCGAAGTCTTCCAAGGGTAGCAAAAAGAAATTGACAAGCAACTCTTGGCCTTATATAATCAATTTTATCTTCGAACATTTGCTATTATAAGTTAAAATCTATCTATTAGAGACATTTACTATGAATTTGTTACGATCTTCAATATGGTAGGCCAATCGATCAACAACCTTACTATTAATAAAATTGTTAGTGCTATCAATATCAATCAAAACTATAATATATTGATATTCCAAAGTTTCTCCAACTTTCATAGTTTGCGAGATAGAATTGCCAGTTAATGCATGCACTATATATATGATAAGTCCAACATTTTTATCAGAATCCTTACCTTTATGATCAGAGTCTACATTGTCAACTTCTGGTTCCTCTCCAATTAGTTCAATCATCAGAAGTTACCATATTTATATCGGTGCTCCCTACTTCACATTTCATCATAGTGCCAACACAAACCCTTCGTTGATCTTTCCTTGTGTTTTTCTCAGGTTAGTCTTCGAATGTTAGGGTTTCGGTTGGGTGGCTTGCTGATCATCAGTTTGTTGTCACTTCTGTTTCGACGATTTTTCCTATTAATTTTTTTCTCATGCAAACGTGCAAATGAGATTGCAATTGTTATAGTGTGGAGTCGGTGAGCTTTGACTTCATACTGAACATCTGAATTAAGTCCTTCAATAAATGTTCCCACCAATTATCGTTCAGACCAATCTTTCGCTTGATTTAACTATCATTCAAATTTGCTATGATATTCTAGCACCATAGAAATCTAACAAATTTTAATGAACTATCCATCAACATTCTCATATTCAGATGGTCCAAAGTGAATTAGAAGCCCTCACTTGAATTGCTCCTAAGAGGGGATCTCATGGTAAGTTTCATATTAATCATATCAATGTATTGTATCTTTATCTAGTTGGATTGAAGCTATTTCCACCTTAGATTCTTTTGGAGTTATGTGAAAATGAAAAAAAATTTCTATCATAGAGATCCAACTGGTCAGATCTCCATCTTCCCATCTTAGGAATTCTACCTTTATGTGTGGGTAGCTTGTGTCCTATTCTTGGTTCTTTTTTCTTGTGTCTCTAATCGGTTCAAGGTAAGACTTAGACTTTCATCTTATTGAAACTTACCGAAACTCTCCAATAGACTCTTTTTAAAATCATTAAGGGTTTCTTACAATCGGTTCTCAATTCTAATTTCTAATGCTTCGATTTGGGCTTTCACTAAGTTGTCAATAGCTATTGCATAAGGCTGCAGATCTATAATCCTCATTTCTTATTTATGATATCTAGTCAAGGGCATCGACACTGCCTATTTAGTGTAACTTTTAGTGATGTCGGCTCGAGGCAGTGTTGAGGGTGTGGCTAGGAGGCAATGATGGTGACACGATTGGGAGTAGTTGCTGAGGTTGCTGCCGAGGCTACTACCAAGGCTAGGAGGTTGCTGCTATCATGGGATGAGATGCCGGGAGCAATGTTGCTAAGGGCTGGGAGCAGTAATGGCCAATGCTCTATTTCTATTGCACCACAGAAGGAGGCATTGGTGACGCGGAGGGATCACGAGTGGTTGAGGACAAGGTTGCAACGGTTACTGTCGATGCCAATAGTGAAGAGGGGAGGAAACAATGGCGACCGACGGTTGCGGCAGAAGGTGCAGAGGTTGCTCTGTTTCTATCACACCATGGAAGGAGACTTTAGTGATGCCGAGGGATCACGAGCAGTTAAGGACAAGGCTGCGGTGGTTGCTATCGATGCCAGTAGCGAAGAGGGGAGGAAAGAGCGACGATCGATAGTTGCAACAGAAGGTGTGAGGAGGTGTTGGGGGGTTTGCCTTTCAGTCACTGCAAGGAGGGAAGGTTGCTGTCTTGTTTTTGGCACTGTATAGGGTGAGAGTGTTAAGGGAGGTGGTCCGCTGGCTAAGAAATAACAGTGGCGACCCTTTCTCACTAAAGTGGGATGGGGCATGGCTAATTAGGCATGGTTGTCGGCTTCACTTTTTTTTTTTTTTTTGAGATGATGATGGCTTATAGCTGTGACGATGAAGTGATGTGAGAAATTATATCGAGAACGTCGAGAATCTGCTTTGATACCAAATGATAAGACCCATAAGATTTTATCATAGAAGAAGAGGAAGAAAATGGATGATCACTTCGAGGGTCGACCTTCTTATCACTTCGAGGAGATCGACCTCCTAGGATTTGTCAAAAAAATTAGAATAATATTTGATTGATAAGTGAAAAAAAAAGATATATCCATATTTATAGAGTTGCTTGAGTATATTAGGATTTGAACTCTTAATAAATAAATAAATAAATATTAAATAAATTTATATTTAATTTTTAACTAGATAAACTTAATAAAATATTATTTAAAATTTAAAAAAATAAAAAAATCCTAACAATAACACTAAAGCATTTAAACGTACAAATCGACACCGTGAAGTGACACTTATTGAGAGAGAGAGATCTTCCTTGAAAGAATTATTAGACACCGGCAACCCCATGAAAGTAAACGATAAGTACTGGAAACTAAGTTAAAACCTAAGTCATGATTTCGAGGAGGTTCCCAAAGGCACGCACGCAATCGATAGAAATTGGTTTTTCTTTGGCAAGCCGAGGTTGTTGGCGGAAACAATTAATGAACCTAAAAGAAAGAGGAAGCTTAATTAATAATAAGTGCACTGAAAGGGCAAAAAATACGTCACTCAAGTAACAGGTGTGACTTCAACAAACAAACAAGACCGCGAAATGAAAAACATAAAATAAGTAATCTTTTAACAATTGTAAAAGGCATCACCAAAATCAAATCATTTTGCCATGTGTACTACCTTTATCGAGACCAATCCGTGTGTTTTCAAGCATAAGCCTGTATTGGTGCATAAACCAATCAACCTATGAGATATTAGTTACTGGACAAGAGAGAGAGAGAGGCATAATCGTTGGCTAAAGAATTAATTATATACTATCTTTTGTCATTAGTTATTTTTAGTATCCTTATCCCAACATCTCAAATGTTACGTTATGATTTTTATATTTACGAAATTAAAACATTAAGATCTTTATATAAAGTCAAAAAGATAAATTTATAAGGTTAAAAATCAAGAAAGAGAGAGGAGTTTTATTAGAATAATAAGGTTAAATATTTTATTTTCATAAATATAAGAACCTCGATGTAACTTTTGAAAATACAGAGATCGAGATACTAAAAATAATTAATTATAAAAAATAATCTATAGTTAGTCCTTTGGATATAAAAGGTTAATAGTGATTTAATGAATACAATTTTATCATTTGGGGAAGGTTTAAGAGAGCTACCCATAAATAAATATTCAAATATTAAGATGAAGATGAAAAAAATCTAAAAGAATTATTCTACATTGTCAAGATTAAAATAGGCATGTTAGAGATTCTGGATTTAGCCTATAACCTAGCGAATTTAAGGTTTTCAGTTAAATTGATATTAAAATTAACATATATTAAGGTTCATCATTTATGTTAAGTCAAAATTTAAAAAATAAAAAAGAAAAAAAATAGAGCTAAAAGTTGGCAGTCGGATGCATAAAACAAAGGTCCAAACCACTTATGGCTCGAGTTTGTAAGTTTGAGAAATGGAGAAAATTATAATAATAATAGCGTCAACTGATATGGCTTAAAACACTTGCTTACACTTTATGATATATCTCATATTCTACTTATATATAAAATTTAATATTATCATAATATCTATGAAGGACTTATATATAAAAAGGAATTACTAATAGAAAAAGAATTTTTATATAGGGTGGAATCTAGATAATTGTTTGACGTCATAAAGTTTTCATTAATCATCAAGGCATGTTGATCATGGATCTATCATCAAATTTTGGTTTTAAAAATAAACAAGTTGATTAATTATTCTTTTTTTGACTTGATGGATATTTTGGATCCCGATTATTCATACATATTAATATTTATCGAAAGTTAAATATAAATTTTAGATTATACAATAAAGATGTAAGTTTATTCTTGTTTAGTGACTTGCTATAGATTTGATCATCGAGTATATTATATATATATATATATATAAACCCAAGATGTATGTACTGTGGCTTATTGTTGACGTCCCAAAAATAACATATGTTGTGCTGCAACTCATGATCACCATGCTACGGAAATATACGAAACGATTAAAAGAAATGAATAGAATATGTTGGTGTAGCCGAAGTCACGGCTTGCATCTATATAGCACGGTAGAAGAGTCACTGCAGAAAGAGAAGAAAGTGCAAAGATGAGAAAAACAGAAGTGAAAGATTGAAAAAAAGATAAAAGAAGGGACTCGAGAGATGTAGAGAACAAGAAAGAAAGAAATCGTGTAGCAAGTGGGATCGCGTACCAATAATAAAAAGGAAAGAAAAAGAAAAAGAAAAGATAAAAAGAAGAAGAAGAAGAGAATATTCATGATTTGCTATACTATAGGTTTTGCTGTAGCGTATAAGAATTGTTCAAGGTTAAGATTTATTATAGTGCTTATGATTTTGATCATGAACCTCCTAAACCCTTATGATTTATTTATATATAAAATAATAAATTTATTTTAAAAATCATAGCATATAAGTTCATCCCGTCAAGTCCGAGTTAATAAATATTATAATCTATTTACTTGATATATCGATTTATAATAAATTATTAATATAATGATATATGTAATTTAAGTTTTTTTGGGAAAAAATGAGACTACTATCAATGGCGAAAGAGGCATAGTGGTGAAAGCGACCACCAACAGTAGTATTAAGCCACTACTATCTAGCAGAGCGTCGTACGCACATAGCCTCTCCTGCGCTGACGATGAGCTCAGATGCTTCCGGTTCTATCTCAAGTGGATGTGCATCGATCAGCCCGACGCTAGGCATGGAGTGATCTTTTTGTCTCTCTTCCTCCTCCTAGGTGTCTTTGTCTCCATCGCCTCCCACTTCATCCTTTCTTGTGTTCCCACCCATCACACTTATGATGTGGTGGTCTAGCTCTCCCTCACCTCTACCTCCGGCCTCTTCTACGTTTGTCTCTTCGCGGGGAGGTGGCTTACAAGGTATGGTGGTACTCGTTAGGATCAGAGCGGGTGCCATTCGTGGTGGTGGGTAGCGTCGTGGTGGGCGACATGGTGACATGTGCCCTAGAGCAAGTGAGTGGCATCCGATAGATATAGCTCGCCAGCTCCAGGGTGCATGCCACAATGTCACCCACCATGGCATTACTTGCCACTATGAACGACACTCGCTCTGATCCCGATGAGTACCATTATACATTGTAAGCCATCTCCTTTATGAAACACAAAATCATGAAAACGGAGAGCAAGTGAAAGGAGCAGTTAAGCTCGTCCATATAACCCTCCCACACTAGCTCGCTCTCCTTGACTAACTTATCAAGGAAGAGGAAGCAGTAAAGGGTATAGCGACAAACAAAAGCGGAGAGGTAGAGGTGAGGGAGAGCTAGACCACCACGTCATAAACATAATGGGTGGGAGAATAGGAGAGGACGAAGTGAGATGCGATAAGGACGAAGGCGCCCAAGAGGAGGAAGAGGGACTAGGAGACCATTGCGTGTTTAGCGTCGGACTAGTCGACGCGCATCCACTTGAGGTAGGACTAGAAACTCCTAAGCTCATCATCAGTGCGGGAGAGGTTACATGTGTATGATGTCCTGTTAGGCAATAGTGGCTCAGTGCTGTTGCTAGTGGTCACTTTCACGACGACGTCTTCTCCCACCATCGATGGATGTCTCATTTTTTATAAACTTAAATTACACTTATCATTATATTAATATTTTATTATAAGTCAACATACCACGTAATCAGATTATAACGTCTATTAACTTAGATTTGACGGAAGGGGTTTATATACTATGATTTTTGAAAATATAAGGATTATTTTAGATATGAGTAAACCATAAGGGCTTAAGAGGTTCATGACCAAAACTACATAGACTAAAATGGACCTTAACCCAATTGTTGGCCACTAATATAAAAATAAAATAAAATATATCCATAGAATATTTGAAGGAATAATAATAATAAAATAAATGAGTATCAAAGTTTAAATCTAAATGGCATTTTTCATATTGGTATTTTAAGTTTTATAATATTAATTTAGACTCCTTATATTATTTAGAAAAAAATGATCTTTTGAATATATATGATTAAAGTAAGTTTCAAATGATTCTGTCTAATTTATTTTTCAAGTAAAAAAAATATGTGTTATCGGAATGGTTACTAGTGGATTTTTTGAAGAATTATTATTTTAAAAATATTGCAATAAATTATGTAAGTTTGCAATCATTGAAAAAGTATAAGTTTTGTAAATATTATGTGAAATATTTATTAGCTTGAAAAATATTTTATGGTTCAAGAATGTTACAAAAACTAATTTTGATGATTTTGTCTTGAAATGTTTCATAATGAACTTTTAAATATTTCACATGTAAGAAATTTTACATTATCTTAATATATGATATGTCAAACGAGTCATAAAGTCCATCTTACCTTAAACATTGGTAATCTATTTATAAATGGGCAAATTATTGAAAAAAATCATAACTTTAAGAAAAATTTCAAAGCGTTACAACTTTGAGATCATTTTGCTCTCATAACTTTAAAATTTTTGTATGTAATGCTTGCTACCTAGCTTATTGGCACTTGTAGTGGTCGATTGTGTCCCTCGCACAAGGTAGGAGAGGATACAAGGGTCATAACTGCCTCCACAAACCTTGTCGGCTCTTGTTGGATTCGTCATCACCTTCTCCCTCTTCGGACTCTTCTCTCTCCCCCTCATTGATGATCACCAATGTGAGGCCTACAATCGACCATGACAAGGACCAATAGATAACCCCTCCTTTCTCGCGTGGAGGTCACAATTGACCAAGACGAGAGCTGATAGGCCACACAGCTATATGCGAGGTGGAAGGGGGCAATTGGCGAGGGAAGGTGCGGCCAAGCCAAGCAGAGGTGAGATGAAGAGTGGTGATCGATAAGGGCACAATACATGAAACTCAATTTTGATTTGCAAATTATATGAAATTTATGTTATAATTTTGTATAAGAAAAAAGAAATATCTATATTCCTATGTATTTAAAAGCAAATTCCGATTGTAAAATGATTTTTTAAGCTTTAGTAAAAAGAGTTTTTTGGTATTAGTGAGTTGGTAGTAATAATTGAGCTTCCCTATTTTTAAACTTTTTTTCAAAGGCCGAGGAGTTTTGTAGAGTGTATGGATGTGCCTAAAGGAATAATTAAAATATTTTATTTTTTCTTAAACTTCAATTCTGTTCGAATTTGGATACTATGAATCTTAATGAGGTAACTAAATATGCATATGGATCTTTTATATAATTGATTGACTTCTAATCAAGTATATGAAATTTGGATTGTAAGTTATTTATATAAATTCCAGTCTTGAATTTCTCGTAAGTTAAATGAAAAGGGATAATGGTGTTGTGTAATATCCTAATTTTATCTATTGAATTGTTTATGACTAGAGAAATTATCAAGCACGAATTGTAAAAGTAAAAAATAATAGTTTTAGAATCTAATTTTAATTTTTCTAAACTACCACTATTTAAATGGATATAATTTTTTTTTTTTCTTCTTCCTCTCCCTCCTCTTCTTATTCTTTGGAGGATGACATCGAACGTGCGGTGAGCAGTGTTGGTTGGCAATTGTGATGAGGATAAAACAAAGGGTTGTGAAAAAAAATTGATAATATTAAGGTTATAAATTATAAAATAATATTTCATTATTTTTAAAGGATTGTCAATAATAAAAATATTATCAATAGTAAAATGGGGTAATGAATAATAAGCTTAAAAAAAAATTACACACCTCGTCGTGCAACAACTCAATCTCTTTGGCAAATTAAGAGAAAAGGAAAAGGAAAACGAAACACGAGAGAAGGGGAGGAGGGAAGGATGAGAAGAAGAGAAGAAGAGAGAGAGAGAGGGGAAAGGGAAAGAAAAAAATTCGTGCAAGCAGACGAGGGAGAAAGAAAGAAGGAAATAAAATGAGGCTTAAAAAAAAGGAAAATGGAAAGAGAGAGGAATTGGTCTTTTGCGTACTGCGAATAGAAAAGGGAGAAAGAGAGAAAAAAGAAGAGAAGAAAATGAGAGGAAAATAAAAATAAGAGTGAAAATTTATTAGAACTCATTTTGATATCAAATGGATTCAGATGAAGTTTGAAAAATTATATTAGGTATGATTTAAAGTTCTCTTATATTCCTATTAATAAGATTAGTGTCTATATTATATATTGATTGATTTTGATAATCCTAGTTAATTTGATATTTATCTCGTGAAGAGAATAAAAGAAGAAATAATAGTTATTTTAGAAGAAAAAAAGCATCAAAATTGTATGATTCCATCGAGGACATACAATTCGGATAAGTATCTAATGATTCTTTCTAGTTTATTTTTAAAGGCATTAATGTATATTTTATGTAATTTAGAAGTCATATTATTATTTAAAAGTATTATAAAAAAAATAAATATTGATAATAAAAAAATATATTTTGAACCGTTATTGTTTTATAAGTATTTATTGATCGATATTCTTTGCATTTATATGAAAATGTTCATCTAACGTTATACTTGAAAAAGAATTTTAAAAAATCTGATTATTTTTTTTTAAATGAAGTATAATTTCATTAGATTTGATATGATATAAAAAAAGGTTGAAACTCTTAGTTTGATAAAAAAAAATATATATATATTATTTTTTATGATAATTGTCTATTAAGTATGACTATAATTTAGAGTCTATCAATGAGGGTTATATACTAGTTATTTATTCAGAAATTAATTTTTTTATCTTAACACAATAGATATGTGTTAACTATATGGAGGTTAAAAAACATAGTTGTGGGTCTTGTTATAGGATATGACATAACCGTAGTTGTCAATATTTCTATTATTTATATTTTGACATATACAACTTAGTTATATTTATATTTTTGTGAATCCTTAACTATAATTATACTTTTATATGAATAGTTAATTATATTCCATTGCCTTTGCATATATGATATTAGTTATAAGTATACTTTCATTATGAAAATATATTTAAATATGTATTATTCTAAAAGTATAAAAATATTTTTATGTTAACAAGTTATGATAAACATATCAAGTTGAAGTATTTGGTAAATTATACAAGCATGAAGAAAGATTTCATATTTATGTATATTTTGAAAGTATATATTGAATGCATAAAAAAATTTATATATTCTAAATAAAATTTTTATTTATGATAAATCATGTGAGTGACGGTGGCTATGGAGCAATGGTTTGCTCATATAATTATTTTTTTTACTTTTTTAGATTTGAGAAGTAACTCATTTTTTGATATAAATAAAAAATAATTTAAGTTTTAAACACCATCGTACATTCAAATTATTCAATGTATATGTTAAATGGATTTGAATATTATGAATTCCTAAGAAGCTATTGAATTTATTAAAATATATTATGAGTAAATTGATCATGGATTGGATTATATAATAAAGGTTATGTAAAGGTTATTTGTTTATGTTTTGACATCACATTTGTATAAAAAATCTATGATGTTGTACATGATACAGATAAAGATTTCCTCAACTGCATGAGGAAATATCGTCAGATAGTTAAGAAAAATCTTTATCTATTATCAGTATAGTCTCTCGTCTTATTGGGTTGGAGGTGTTGCATGTTGTATTGTCCCTACATTGTATTAAGCTGAGAGCATTTGAATTTAGTTGTGTCGTGTTGTGATTCTTCAAAAATAAAGTTACGATAGATAGGTTAAGAGGGTCAGAGAAAAAAAAAAAAAGAAGATAATTTGGGAATCTGCTGAATTAAAAGTTCTATTTAGAAAAATAATATATTAGTTTGATATGTGGGTTGGTATTCACACATATTTATGGATCTCTAACACTTTGTTCTTTAGAATCTTCACCCTTACGACTCACACAAGAAAAATCCTATGGGGAATGCTGGTGTTGGTCATAGTCTCAACAAGTTCAGTAACCTAAAGCAACATTTTCTTCAAGGGTAGATTAGATTGCATGATCAACTTTTATGTTATCAAGAGCCATATATGTATCATTCTATAACAATTTAAAATTTAAAGATGCAATATTTTATTTCTTTGGCAGCATCATATTTAAATAATTGGATTTGTGCCTCTTCTATACTGATATATGATCTGTTATATAAATTCTATAAATTCTATATAATATAAGTTAAAGACATTAAAATTTACCTTCTTCATTCTCGAATAATTATTTTTCAAATCCATTTTTATATTTACTTCTCTACTCGAATAATCTCAAACCTCTTAAACGTTTTAGTGTAGTTTAAGCAATTCTATAATATTTGTGTGGATATCAAAAATATTAGCATGAATTTATTTTATCTGATTCATTTCCTAGATGGATTAATTACTCAATTATTAAAACTCATCCCATATCCAAATATATGTTGAATCTCATATTTTGATGATGAAACTACTTGATATATGTTTATGATTTAATCTGCGTTTTGAGTGACGCAGGGTGCTTCGATCAGGATAAGACTATTAAAGCAGGAACATCATGTTGTGTCGGAAAAACATGTCAGAAGATTGGACGTCGGGCCGGTGGATCGGTCGACGTATCGACAGAAGGCTTCGGGCCGTGGACTCGGGCATCGGGCCAAGAAGAGCAGGTATTGTGCCAAGGATATCGGAGTTGCGGAGTCAACTGGCCGATTGGGCAATAGGCTGTAGGAAAGGACGATGCGCCGAAGAATCGGACGAAGTGTCGAGGGACCAATGACATGTCGGACAACTTAGTTAATTGCTTAGGATTAATTGTCTCGATCGAAGTTTTTGTTTTTGTGTGTGCAGGATTGACTACGATGAAAGTAAGACATGCAGCAGGAGTTGCGCCGGAGTCATTACAATGATCACGTTGGGAGTTCGAGAGCTCGACGGAAGTTCGGACAGTCGTCGGAGGTTCTGCGGAAACAAATCCGAGAAGTCCAGAAGCTTGCCAAAGGAGCTCGTTGGAACTTGCCAAGTGGATCGTCGCAGTCCAGGAGTTTGCCGGAAGTCCGCAGGAGCATCACCGAGGGTTCATCGGATGATCGACGGAAGTTCACCGGAAACTCGCCGGAAGAAGCGAGTGACGCACCGAAGCAAGCTGCAGAATATGTCTTAGGAAATAATCGTAGTTAGCACTTTGATTAAGTTAGAAATGGGAGGTGATCCCATTAGCTTAATCCTGGGGCAATTGGGCCCCTGAAGAACTCAAATTGGGTCGAATGGTTCAACCCATTCGGACCTATGTTGCTGTGGGAGGTGCAACCGCCCAAGCAGGGAGGTAGCACCTCCCAAGCTATGTCTCCCAGCGAGACTGGGCGGTGCAACCGCCCCAGCTAAGAGGTGCAACCGCCCAGGGCTCAGTCTCCGAGCGAGACTAGGCGGTGCAACCTCCTCTGTTAGGAGGTAGCACCGCCAGAGCTCAAGTTTCGAGCTCTGCCAGGCGGTGCAACCTCTCCAGTCAGGCGGTGCAACCGCCTGAGCTCGGTCTTCGAGCTCTGGCAGAGAGGTGCAACCACCCCTGACAGAGGTGGCACCGCCCAGAGGCTCAGTCTTCGAGCTCTGCTAAGCGGTGCAACCTCTCCAGTCAGGAGGTGCAACCGCCTGATCCCGGAATTCCGGGATTTGATCGTTTTGAGCTCCAAATTTGAACTGGGTTGGGGCCTATAAATACCCCACCCATTCAGCACTAAAGAGATAGAGACCTACACCGAATTCTTGATCTTTTCTGTGATTCTAAGAGCTCAAATTTGTGTAAAGTCCAAAAGTTCTCCTCTTTCTGTTCTTCAAGTCTTGAGTTGTAAAGAGAGGAGAGAAAGGTTCTGTAAGGGTTGTCTCCTGAGCCCGTCAAAAGGAATGAAACTGTAAAAGGGCAGTTGGCCTTTGCCTATTGAAGGAAGGCCTCTAGTTGACGTCGGTGACCTCGTCGGTGGAGGAAGCCAAAAGTGGAGTAGGTCAAGACTGACCGAACCACTCTAAATCTCTGGTTTGCTTTTATTTTGAGAACTTTATCATTACTGCAAACCTCCTACATAGCTACTGCTCTCTGCGCTTTTACGAACAAGTTTCTAAGTTCTGATCTTTCCGAATCTGAATTCAGACGTAAATCGGTGTTTTCGTATGATCTTTACATTGCAGTTTACATTTACGTTTTGATTCTATTTATAACTGCAAACTGTCTTCTGCGCTTTTACGAACGAGTTTATTTGCAGTTTACGTTTACGTTTTGATTCCATTTATAACTGCAAACTACCTTCTGCGCTTTTGCGAACGAGTGTCTAAGTTCAGATCTTTCCGAATCTGAGCTTAGACGTAAACTGCTCTTAGACGCAATCTGCGCTTAGACGCAAACTGTGTTTAGACGCAAACTGCGCTTAGACGCAATCTGCGCTTAGACACAAACTGCGCTTAGATGCAAACTGCGTTTAGACGCAATCTGCATTTAGACGCAAACTGCATTTAGACGTAAACTGCGTAAACTGCGCTTAGACGCAAACTGTGTTTGGACGTAAACTGCACTTAATCATAAGTAATCTTAGAATCGGCTTTTGCATCAAAATAGTTTTTATTGAACGAACGCAGCTTTCGTTTTTAATCGCTGTAAGATTTCTGCTGCACTAATTCACCCCCCCCCCTCTTAGTGCTCTCGATCCTAACAATTGGTATCAGAGCGGGGTATTTCTCATTTCGGATTTACACCCGAGAGAAATGGCTCTTCAAGAGGGCTTTTCGGTCTTTCGTCCACCGTTCTTTAACGGATTGGACTACACTTATTGGAAAACTCGAATGAGAGTTTTCTTGATTTCTCTAAATCTGGATTTATGGAATATCGTTGAAAACGGTTTTCAACTTCCCTCTAAACCGATGAACGAATGGTCGGATTTAGAGAAGAAGTATTTTTCTTTAAACGCAAAGGCTATGAATGCCTTATTTTGCGCTTTGGATAAAAATGAGTTCAATCGGGTTTCTTTGTGCGAAACGACTTTCGCTATTTGGCGCACTCTTGAAATCACGCACGAGGGAACTAGTAGAGTCAAAGACCCAAAAGTTAATATTTTACTGCATGATTTCGAGCTTTTTCATATGAAACAAAGCGAAACCGTTGTTGACATGTACACCCATTTTACGGATGTCGTCAATGGTTTAAAATCACTTGGTAAAAGCTTTTCGGACTTTGAACTCGTTAACAAAGTTTTGCGCTCACTTTCTAAAACTTGGGATTCAAAAGTAACTGCTATTCAAGAATCGAAAAACTTGAACCAATTTCCACTTGAAGAACTAATTGGTTCATTGATCACATATGAAATGACGTACAATGCACGTGAAGAACTTGAGAACCACCTTCCAAAGAACAGGAAGGATTTGGGACATAGAACATTTGAAGACCACTCGAGCATAAGCTCAAGTGATGGTGAACTTAAACTACAAATGAAACAAAAATTAAAAAGTAAAAAGAACGGAACTACTTGCTTTGAACGCAAGAAGAAGAACAAAAATTGGGATGAATCGAGCTCCTCCGAAGACGAGGAGAAAATCAACAAAGGCGAGGTGGCAAACTACGCCTTTACGCCTTTCGACGCTGAGGTAATCAAAATGCCTTCAATTTACTTTGAAATTACATAATGCTTTTCATAATGCATTTTTCTTTTTTATTTTCTTGAAAATTGCATGTTTAATAATTTTATAATGAAAATACAAAAAATTAGGAATCATGCTTATCATTCTAGTAATTTTGAAAATAATCATGAAAATTGCTTGTTTATGATAAACAAAATAATTTTGATTAAAAATACATTATGAAATCATGCTATATGTGGTTGAGAAGTAATAATGTGTATCATGTTGATTTCCATTGTTATTTCTCGATTTTGAGTATATGAAATCATGTTCAATTTGAAGTTATGATTAATGAGTATATATTTTTGAAATTATGGTGATTCTTGATTATCAATTTTCATGATAATAACAGTGGCTTTAAAAAAAAAAATTTGATGCATGTTTTCATAAATGAAAAGGCATGCTAACATGAAATTGATCACTTAAAATGAAACACTTAAAATGGGGGAAAATATATTATCAATGAAATCATGAATCTATTTATGTTTTGTGAGCCATAGAAATAATTTTGATGACTTAAAATTGAAATGAGTTTTATCAAAATCATGATCTTGATTTATCAAATTGAATGAATTGAAAATGAATAATGATTTTTCTCTTGAATGATTGTGACTTGTATTCCTTGTATTCATGATATGATTTTTATGCAATTCCTTGTATTCATGAAACATTTATCTCATCACTCAATTATTTCTTTTCAATATTCCTCAAGTGATGATATGAATGCATGAGATATTCATGAATTTATTTTTTCGATCATGCATGGTAGGATGCAACGTGACAAATTAATACCATGATGATTTGAAATATTTATGATTTGGAATGATGCATATGCTTTTTATTATGATAATGTATGATGTGTATCATGAATGCTTAAAAAAAAAAAATTAAATAAATAAATGTTTATATCATGTTAGATGGTTTTACATATTATGCATGATAAGCTATAGTGATGAGTGAAACAATGATTGAAATAATATGAATGATGATTTGGAATCATGCATATAATAATGAGTTTATATATTTTGAAAATGTGCACGTTTTAATTTGAAAATATAATGATGCACAAATGAGATTGATACTAACCTTTGTCATGATTTAAAAATTGATGTAAAGGGTTTTTCCCTTCTTTTTGACAATGACAAAAGGGGAGATAGCTAGCTTGCACAATTCAAGAAGAAAGCAAAAATTGCACTTCTCAAAAGAGAAGAAATTGCTATCTTGAACATCACCAAGAAGTGCTATCTTGCAAATCTCAAGACACACAAATGCAATCATGCAAAATTTGTAATTTTGCACATTATTAAAATTTATGATGCTTTGGTGATTATGCATGTTATAAAATGTTATAAAATTCACTAGCTTGCATGATGTAGAACTTAGCTATATTGAACATCACCAAGGAATGCTATCTTGCCTATCTCAAGAAGCAAAAAGTTAACTTGCACATCTAGCAAAACTTATATTTCAAGAAGCAAGAGTTGCTTTCTTGAACATCTCAAAATTGCTAGCTTGTGGGCCTTAAAATGTAGAAATTTTTTGCTAGCTTGTATATGGTAAACTTGCTATCATACTACCATGATGATGAGCATGCCTTATCTTCATGATTATATTTGAAAAACTATGGCAAAAATATGTCCGAATGATTAAACGTGTTAAAATTATTTTTCGGACTTTTTTGATTGAATAATCAAATTACTTGATTGCCATAATAATTTTACACAATTACTTACCATGATTACATGTTGGAAATTATGTGCTTGAATATAAAAATTTCCATGATAATAAGCATGTTTTACCTTCATGATTGTAATTGAATATCTCTAGTAAAACCCTGTCCGAATGTATGAAAGTGTCAAATTTCATTTTCGGATTTTCTTGATCCTAACAATTGGATTTTCTTGATACATTATCCTCTTCCGAACTTAACAAGCATATGTCATATCTAGTTTAATTCACATCATTGATTTTTGACATATGGAATCATCTAGCAAATGCACTTATCATGTGAAAAATATTTTTCGAGAAACATATTTGATGATTCCCTCTTATAAAAGGAAGATATTTTTAGGATTTGACTCACTTACATATCTTAATCCTTGCAAAAATGAAGTGTGATTTAATATCTTATCGATTTGAACTTCACATATGGCTTTCCTCCTTCATGTAAAAAGATAACAAATAAAAAGGAAGAAGCAATAAAAGCTATCTCCATGTCATGTTTTCCTCGAGATGTTTGCATAATTAGTATCCTATCACTCACTGTTGGAAAATGACATGAACCAACTTATGGCATCGCACTTATATTTAAAATTTGCTTATATCGTTCTCCTTGTTGTTGATGACAAAAGGGGAGAAATATATAAATTGATACTATGAGTGCCATATTTGAAAAATATGAATAGATGTTATGAATGCCATATTATGATGAGATATCAAAAGCAGCATTCATATGAATAGGTGCTATGAATGTCATATCATGTTAAGATATCAAGAACTTGAATCGCAAATTTACATATTGATATCTTACCATTTGATGATAGCAAACTGCATGATGATAAAACTTGATATTATGTTTTTCATGCAATGAGTTAAACTTACATCACAAACACTTGATTGTGGTACTTCTCCTTTTTGTTGATGACAAAGGGGGAGAAGTATGTTGATGACATCACATGTTATGCATAAGTTTATGATGACATGTTGCTTGGATTTTTGAATCCAAGAGTTTCTATCAATATGGCATATTGATAGGGGGAGTTTGTTTAAACTCCGGGAGTTAAGTTTAATTCCGTCATCAAGTAGTTGTCATCATCAAAAAGGGGGAGATTGTTGAATCTCGTATTTTGATGATGAAACTACTTGATATATGTTTATGATTTAATCTGTGTTTTGAGTGACGCAGGGTGCTTCGATTAGGATAAGACTATTAAAGCAGGAACATCATGTTGTGCCGGAAGAACATGTCAGAAGATTGGACGTCGGGCCGGTGGATCGGTCGACGTATCGACAGAAGGCTTCGGGCCGTGGACTCGGGCATCGGGCCAAGAAGAGCGGGTATTGTGCCAAGGATATTGGAGTTGCGGAGTCAACTGGCCGATTGGGCAATAGGCTGCAGGAAAGGACGATGCGCCGAAGAATCGGACGAAGTGTTGAGGGACCAATGACATGTCGGACAACTTGGTTAATTGCTTAGGATTAATTGTCTCGATCGAAGTTTTTGTTTTTGTGTGTGCAGGATTGACTACGATGAAAGTAAGACATGCAGCAGGAGTTATGCCGGAGTGATTACAATGATCACGTTGGGAGTTCGAGAGCTTGACGGAAGTTCGGACAGTCGTCGGAGGTTCTGCGGGAACAAATCCGAGAAGTCCAGAAGCTTGCCAAAGGAGCTCGTCGGAACTTGCCAAGTGGATCGTCGCAGTCCAGGAGTTTGCCGGAAGTCCGCAGGAGCATCACCGAGGGTTCATCGGATGATCGACGGAAGTTCGCCGGAAACTCGCCGGAAGAAGCGAGTGACGCACCGAAGCAAGCTGCAGAATATGTCTTAGGAAATAATCGTAGTTAGCACTTTGATTAAGTTAGAAATGGGAGGTGATCCCATTAGCTTAATCCTGGGGAAATTGGGCCCCTGAAGAACTCAAATTGGGTCGAATGGTTCAACCCATTCGGACCCAGGTTGCTGTGGGAGGTGCAACCGCCCAGGCAGGGAGGTAGCACCGCCCAAGCTATGTCTCCCAGCGAGACTAGGCGGTGCAACCGCCCCAGCCAAGATGTGGAACCGCCCAGGGCTCAGTCTCCGAGCGAGACTGGGCGGTGCAACCTCCTCTGTCAGGAGGTAGCACCGCTAGAGCTCAAGTTTCGAGCTCTGCCAGGCGGTGCAACCTCTCCAGTCAGGCGGTGCAACCGCCTGAGCTCGGGCAGAGAGGTGCAACCGCCCCTGACAGAGGTGGCACCGCCCAGAGGCTCAGTCTTCGAGCTCTGCTAGGCGGTGCAACCTCTCTAGTCAGGAGGTGCAACCGCCTGATCCCGGAATTCCGGGATTTGATCGTTTTGAGCTCCAAATTTGAACCGGGTTGGGGCCTATAAATACCCCACCCATTCAGCACTGAAGAGATAGAGACCTACACCGAATTCTTGATCTTTTCTATGATTCTAAGAGCTCAAATTTGTGTAAAGTCCAAAAGTTCTCCTCTTTCTGTTCTTCAAGTCTTGAGTTGTAAAGAGAGGAAAGAAAGGTTCTATAAGGGTTGTCTCCTGAGCCCATCAAAAGGAGTGAAACTGTAAAAGGGCAGTTGGCCTTCGCCTATTGAAGGAAGGCCTCTAGTTGACGTCGGTGACCTCGTCGGTGGAGGAAGCCAAAAGTGGAGTAGGTCAAGACTGACCGAACCACTCTAAATCTCTGGTTTGCTTTTATTTTGAGCAATTTATCATTACTGCAAACCTCCTACATAGCTACTGCTCTCTACGCTTTTACGAACAAGTTTCTAAGTTCTGATCTTTCCGAATCTGCATTCAGACGTAAATCGGTGTTTTCGTACGATCTTTACATTGCAGTTTACATTTACGTTTTGATTCTATTTATAATTGCAAACTGTCTTCTGCGCTTTTACGAATGAGTTTTTTTGCAGTTTACGTTTACGTTTTGATTCCATTTATAACTGCAAACTGCCTTCTGCGCTTTTACGAACGAGTGTCTAAGTTCAGATCTTTCCGAATCTGAGCTTAGACGTAAACTGCGCTTAGACGCAAACTGTGTTTAGACGCAAACTGCGCTTAGACACAAACTGCGCTTAGATGCAAACTGCGCTTAGACGCAATCTGCATTTAGACACAAACTGCATTTAGACGCAAACTGCATAAACTGCGCTTAGACGCAAACTGTGTTTGGACGTAAACTGCACTTAATCATAAGTAATCTTAGAATCGGCTTTTGCATCAAAATAGTTTTTATCGAACGAACGCAGCTTTCGTTTTTAATCGCTGTAAGATTTCCGCTGCACTAATTCACCCCCCCCCCCCCTCTTAGTGCTCTCGATCCTAACAATATCTATGTTTATTTTCATAATCACATTAAATTAATGAACATCCAAAACTAAACAAAATAGATGGAATTGATAATTGAAAAGTTGGATTTATTACCATCCATCTATCCTATCCAAATCCACAGTCATATGCTGGCAATAATATTAGGCATCAAAACATCCCTTTTGGAAGGCCATTCCATCTCCCTCATCATTAAAAGCGTAGCAGGCATTGCAATCATTCCCAGCACCGAGCAGGGCTCGGCCAACTTTACAGTCTCCACCACCATCTAAATATTCTCGGGCGACAAGACAGAGGGCACGACTGTGACCACGAGCAAGAATCCAAGATGTGCCAACTGCCCGCCCCTTCATGGAATGCCCTACATGTCTTGTTGATTTGGCCATGCTCTTTCATGGCTAATAATGTGTGGGAGTCCAGATGTATGTCCCTGGATTTCGTCACTTGCAGCTAAAACTTGTGGGGACTATGTTAAACATAACATTGATTGAATCATCAACGTATTCCTACATCTCTCCCAAATTAGAAATTAACATCGCCTTTGTCCTACATACTTTTGATAATTCCTTGTATCTTCGGTCATCATGGATGCATCAATGGTATTGCATGATTCAGCCACCTGCTGCCCATAGGTTTTTTAGTTATCACAGTTATGTAGGTCTCTCAATTATGCCTTTGTTTACTTAATCCGGTGTAGAGATCATCTTTCACTTAGTCGAGTTTGAATTGAGTCAAATTTAGTTTTGTGTCGCTAGAAGTTTGGGTTATGCTAGAATTCGTGAGACCCAACCGGCTGCTGCTGTTTCTCTCGACAAATGCGCATGGTAGAGCTGACCGATTGCAGTGGGTGTTGCGACCCAAGCATGATGTCTTGCCCAAATCGTGGTGGGCTCATCATGGGTCCATCAAGCCAAGAACTGGTTTTTATTTCTTTTTGTTTTTGGAGGGGAGGAGATGTTTACGTTCACCACAACACAGACTTTATCACCAACATGATTTTTTACTTCATTGATTAACTATATATTGAAAAGAAGAAGTAAGATGTAATTAGTCATGTAATTGACTGATGGATAGTAAATGATTTTCTTAAAAAAAGATTAGGTTATTGATATTAAGGGAGAGATCCAACCAAATCATAGCTAAATTTATCCTCGACATCAAAATATAATATTTCTATGCTTATATTTTGATACACAGAACCCTATATATATATCGTGGACCCTATTCACTTCATATGTTACACGAAGAAAGACCCTATTCCTTCTTTTGTTCCTCGATCAAACAAGAAAACTGGGTCTCCATCATCAATCTTCTTTGGACATTTTATTTTTTAAAAAAATCCTCACTGTTCATATTTTTAATTAAATGACATAGCCTTAATTGATTTTTATCTGAGATTTTTTTTCATCAATTAAACAAAAATACTCCTCCTCTGCTCTCTATCAATTGTCGTGGTCGCCTTTGCTCTCATAGCGAGTGGTGTCGCTTGTCACTTTTTTCTCCTTTTCTTTCGTCGCCTCTCTTCTCACCATGAGCAACGTCAGCCCTTGCCTTCTCTCTATCTTCTCTTCCCTCTGTGTAGCGTTGACCATTGTAGTGGGACATTGACAAAAAATCCTAATTTGATTAATCATAATAAAGATAATCTCAAATTTGAATAACTGATTTGATTATGATTTAAGTTATTGATTGAGCAACATCTCTTTCTCAAAACCTATATAATCTCTTCAGTCAATAAAAACCATCTCATTCATAGTATATTCTTCAATTCAATATGGTATCAAAGCATATCTTGCCTTGAGCAAGCCTTCCCTTTCTTGTTGTCCGACGATAGCAATCACTCCTTTCTTCGCTATCAGTTTTCTTCTTTCTTTGATGATCCCTTCGCTCGACAACAATTTCTCTATTGATTGGCCTACTATCGTTGTAGCAACAATGACCCAACTCTACACCGAGTGCTTGCCTCGTTACCACCGTCGATCTACAATAATAGCGCCCACTCGTTGATCGGTTTCCTTATTTATCGTCGATGACATCAAGACATCAAAACTTATGGTTAGTGGTCTTTCTCAAACAACATCTTTTTTGGTAGAAGCAGCCTCCTTTGCTAGACGACAGACTATGCTCACAACTGCTACTAATATGATCGGTGGACTTCAAATCAGCATACCTCAAACTGGGTGATGAATATCGGTAAGTTCAGGAACCGGGTCGGGATCATGAATCGCCAATTCTCCTGTCCGACATACATCGCCCGAGCCGAGCCATCCTCTTTGCCACGACACCAGAGTTGGATGAAGGCACTTTCGTGAAAGTGCCTTGTTTATCCTTCTTCAGCTGCTGCCCCGAGTGGTCACCAACAAGCTCACCTTTGATCGCCCATCCCCATGTCTTCCTCACTATCGGATTATATGAGGTGAGCACCATCGAAAAGAAACAAGAGGTGAGTGCCCCCTTCCTCCTTAACGAAGTCACCCATCGTAAACTTCCCTGTTTTAGATTATTGCCCCTTCTTCCTTCTGTGGCTACTCTCTACCATTGACGATCTTCCTCATCGGTGGATTTTAAGTAAGCTGAGTGCCCACCTCTTCTCCCCTAATCTGCCTTAGTGTAGCCGATAGACTCCTATTCCCTGCTATCACGGACAAAACTTTAAATAAGGTGTTTGATATAATGCTCATATATATCCATGTCTTTAGGTTTTGTTCATGCTTTGCATAGTATGTAAAGGGCTAGTTGTAGGCTTGGCAGCCCTATTTTGCTTGGTCTGCGGTGACTACCTTAGACCATTTGTTATGAGACCGTTCAGAGCTTGCGAAGTCTATGTTTGTAATTTTCATTAGCTATTACGTATTTGTTGAAATGGTTGCTTATGGATCCTAAGTGAAATGCTTTCTCTAACTCATCTTCTCTTTATATGTCTTTAATGGACCGTATGAGGTTTCGAGGAGGTTGACCCTTTGCGGATAGACATGAAAGGGTACTACATGACTTAGACAAAATTAGCTAAGTTCGTGACAGTTGGTATCAGAGCAGGATAACACACTTAGAAACACTTGACATGCAAATGCGGGGGACCTAGCGAGACTACGTTGAGGGCGGCCAACACGCGCAACCATTTGGGGGGAAACAAGCATTGAGGTGTACGGAAAGGAGTCACTTAGAGGAGTGGGCATCCGAGATTGACATTCAAAAGAATGGTCAACCCTTTGTGTGAGAGGCATGACGAGGACAACCAAGCTAGGAAGAATATACAATGCATAATAGTTGGGATGACTAAGTTCAAGCTATAGCTCGATGTTGGCAACTAAACTTGACAATGCTCAAAGCAAGCAAGGTGTTTGGTAAAAGACGAAACCACACAAGGTGGGATGGGTTGCTCAACGATTGAAAGAGTTATGCAAAGCTCACGAAAGTGAGGCAAATTGCTAATTCAAAAAATTCAGCACTAGTGCAAGAGCTTATATGCGGACGATGGAATGTTTGTGGCCATCCCAAGGTGACCGAAACTTGATGTCATTGAGCATTAAAACTTTTTTTGCAGTAAGTTCAGCATGTTGGTAGACTTTGAGGGGTGCAGCGAGGGCTGTATTGGTGTACAGTCATAATCAAACAAGTACATTTGTGGCATAGAATAATGCACAAATTGTTCAGCAAGGTAGAGTAGTTCAAGGGGATGGTGGTCTCTGAAACTTATAAAGGGAAGAATGAAAAAAGAAAAGTTGCTCCAATGGGATATATATCCAGGAAGGATAAGTTTCGATTCTCTAAAGGGAAAATCATGTGTAACGAATCGTACATATTGAGGAGAGAGGTACCTCAAGGCAATAACTTCACAAAGCTTAATGAATTGAGTGAGCGACGAGGAGTCATCGCATGAGGTAATGCGTTGGAGGATATAATGTGAGATCAAGTAGAGGAGCAACCCAAGACAATACCAAATAAAAGTATACTTGGAGCTGATATAGAGATCAGACTCGATGAGGTGCTGACTGTGGAATGGTGGGCGCAAGAGCATGCTCATCATAGGTGTCCTACAAGCCAATCATGTGAGTGATGATACGTGTGATACGTTATATAATTTTTTTGCTTATTATTATTGGTATTTTATCACTTTATGTTGCATGCTGTATATATTGTGATGTCCATGGATCTATATAATGAGAATCGGATCATGATGAGATCACGATAATGAGATTGATTCACATTTAAACATAAACTCTAAATAATCCCGATCATAGGTTACTCGAGAGGGACATTGAGATAACCGGACAGACTGATGTACTGTATACTTGTCCATATAATGAAGGTGGCTAGTCACAAAACTATTTGTGTGGGGACACTAAGGATACAATATATGTGCTCATTAGAGAATGAGTTCACTGATTAATCTACTCACGGAATACTGGATGATTGATGATACCTTATTATCAAACAATAATTCTGTGGTCCCAATTGTATATATGATCCTTAGACTTGATACACCAATAATGTCTTATATGAGTACTCCACTCTTTGATACCAGACTTATAGGTCTAGAAGTTCTAAATCTAGCATAATCGGTCATCAAGAGTAGTAGTCAACATTACGAGGGCAATTGAGTATCGATACACTCCCGGTGTTATGAGAGGAATATCCTATATGTTCTTGCTCAAGCAAATCCCTGGCCAAGGTTATTCAAATTAAGAGAGAAAGAGTTCTCCGAGAGAATTTGATTAGAGCGAGACTCAAGTAGATTTCGTACGGGCTTAATAGCACCATTCTTGATATATAGTCTTTGGGATATTAGATAGATAAAGGACTATAAATATATGGTAACCGAGGATAGACAGGTCTAATGGATTGGATTCTCCTGTATCGTCTAGGGACTACGGAGTAGTGGTCTAATATATCTGTATTCGATAAGTTGAGTGAATTATTATGAAGATAATAATTCATTGAGTCAGAAGAGTTCTGATATGTACAACTCACGACTAACTTGATATTGAGCTTAAAGGGTCATATACATATTGTAGGTGTTACGATAACTAGAGGTTCATATATGAGATATCCGCTAGAGCCCTTATATTATTAGATATCCAATAAGCCCATGAATTATTGAATCTTTTGGGTGAGACTCAATAAGAGTGAATAGAGATTATTGTATAGAGATCTACTAATCTAAGAGGCTTGAGTAATTGGATAGAGATCCAATACCCAATAGGGCATGATCTAATAGGGTTAAGTGATAGGAACCTCTATAAATAAGAGAGGCAAAATATTGACACAGGCTAGTCACCTCTTGGCCTCCCCTCCTATTTTCTCTCCTATCCTATTCATGTAATAACCCCAGTTGAGAGCATGTGGATAGCAAGAAGGGCTGACCCCTTCTTGATCACGTGGTGCATATAGAGAGGAAGATCGTGCAACGATTTAAGGAGCATCTTCACCGCATCTACCATATAGATCACCACTAGAGAGGATGACGGTTAACCTTGTTCATCCACTCCTACAGATCTGAGATATTTTCAAGGATATATGATCTCCCTTAATACGTACGGTTTTCGATTTTCTATTTCGTTTTGCGCACTAATCTTTGCACGATGATAAAACCTTTTTTTGAAAAATATATGATTTTTATTTTTTGTTCTTCTACTGCACATGTGATGCTTTGATCATATTTTCCAATAGTGGTATTAGAACCAGTTTGACTTGTGCAACGATTAGTTTTTAAACTACATGTGTTGTGATGAATCGCGTAGAATTGTTTTACACATAATTGCTATAATTTTTGTCAAAGTTTTTCATATATAGAATTGCATTCTAGTTTTACACATTAGTTTGTCAAAGTTTGTAGGAATGATCCTAGAGGATAACTTGTGTGTGGATCTTGTACTTTAGTCCCTTCCAGATTTCTTTTCTCGGTTCATTATAAATTTTTATATGAATAAACTTGAGATGACTCTCCTTAAGCTCCTCAATATGTTGAGGGAGGTTGAGAGCACCATCAAGAAAGAGAAGTCAATTCTCTACGCTAGTGAGATTAAAAAGAAAAGAAAGATAAAGAAATCCCTTAAGAAGGCCAAGGGCAAGGGCAAATCGGATAAAGTAAAAGTTACTAAGGAACTGACAAAGGACAAAGGTCAGTGCTTCAATTATGGCAAATACGGGCACTAGAAAAGGAACTACAAAGAGTACCTTGTAGAGAAGGTGAAACAAAAGCTTGGAGAAGCTTTAGGTATATTCATGATTAGTCTTCATTTGTTACATTCTTATGATAACACATTGGTATTGGATACCGATAGTTCTTATCATATCTGTAATTCGTTGCAGGTTCGGATAAATCCCAGGAGATTGGCGAGAGGTGAGATTGGCCTCAAGATGGGCAATGAAGCAAAAGTTACTATAGTGGCTATTGGCGAGGTCACCCTACATCTGCTTGGTGGAGCTACTATTGCATTAGATGCATATTATTTTATTCCTTCTATTATCAAAAATATTATTTCTATTTCATGTTTGATAGTTAGTGGATAAAAATTAGTTTCTGAGAACAATAGTTACTCAATAATATTTGATGATAAGATTATCATTAGAGGAACATTACATAATAGTTTATTTATGCTAGATATTGCTCCATATATCATGAATATAAGTGTGTCTAAGAGGAAATGAGATGAGATAAACAATATATACCTATGACACTGTAAGCTAGGTCAAATCCATGAATAAAGAATCCAAAAGTTGTTGAAGGATGAATACTTAGATTCATTCGATTATGAGTCATATATGACTTGCAAGCCTTGCCTTCATGAAAAATTGACCAACTCTCCATTTAGTGGAACTAAAGAGAGAGTCACTGAGCTATTGGAACTCGTACATAGTGATGTATATGGTCCCATGTCGACTCAGGCCATAAGAAGTTATTCTTACTTTATTATATTTGCTAATAATTTCTTAAGATATAAAAATGTGTACTTGATCAAGTAAGTACGAGGCCTTCGAAAAATTTAGGGAATATAAGAATGGGGTAGAAAACTAGACTAAAAAGAGTATCAAAACTCTTTGATTAGATTGAGGTGAGTACTTAAGTACAATGTTTACCCAGTTCCTTAAGGACTATGAGATTCTATCCCAATGGACACCTTCTTATACACCTCAGCTCAATTGTATATAGAAAAGGAGGAAATGCATGCTATTAGACATGGTCTGGTCCATGATGAGTTTTGCCGACCTACTTATCTCATTTTAGGTATACGTTCTAGAGTTCACAGCTTACCTTTTGAATAGAGCTTCAACTAAGTTGATAGTGTCACCCAAATGATCAAAAAGGTCTTTGTAGCTAAGAGGGCGATGCTCCTTGAGAAAGAACACATTCTTGGTGGAGATAGTGGGAGCGTGATAGAGTTGAGTGAGGTTGGAGAACCTAGCTCAAGCACTATTTCATAGCCCGAGTCTATTCAAATACCTAGCACATAAATTCTGACTTTACATAGGTTTGACAAAGTACCTCAACCTCTTGAGAGATATGTGGGACATATAAGAAGAGAGGATGTTGAGGATATTGATCTTCAGACTTATGAGAAGGCTATTATGAGTATAGACTCCGAGAAGTGACAAGAAACCATGAATTTCGAGATGGATTCTATATACTCCAATAAGATTTGGAACCTAGTTGATGCACCTAAGGGTATCGCACCTATTGATTGCAAGTGGATCTTCAAGAAGATGATCAGAGTAAATGGAAAGTTGAAAACCTATAAAGCAAGGTTAGTGGTTAAGGGGTATCGTCAAAGTAAGGTGTTGACTATGATGAAACTTTCTTACCTGTAGTCAGGCTAAAATCCATCCAAATTTTATTGGCTATTGTTGCACACTATGACTATGAGATCAATCAAATGGACATGAAATCATATTCCTCAATGACAACTTTAAGAAGGAGGTGTATATGATACAGTTTGGGGGATTCGTGTCCAAGGAGAGTCCAGATAATGTGTACAGATTGCTTATGTCCATCTATAGACTAAAACAAGTTTCCCGATATTGAAATATAAGATTTGATGAGGCGATCAGATCTTATGACTTTATTAAGAACGAAGATGAGCCTTGTATGTACAAGAAAGTAAGTGAGAGTACTATCACCTTTTTGGTATTATATGTGGATAACATCTTGATCATTGGGAATGATATAGGAATGCTCTCAATGGTAAAAGCTTGACTATCTAGATATTTCTCTATGAAAGACTTAGGAGAAGCATCCTATATCTTGAGGATTCAGATCTATAGAAATAGATCCAAGAGGATGCTTGGCTTATCCCAATCCAAGTACATAGACATTATTGTCAAAAGGTTTGACATTAAAATTTCAAGAGAGACCTCAAAGGGACTCTCAATCACGGACTTATTCTTCGTAAACACTCATCACTTCATTTATATGTCTTTGTTGATGTTGTTTGGGTGGGTAAAATTGATGATAGAATATCTACGTCAACAGATATTATCTTTCTTGGAGCAAATCCAATCAGTTGGAGTTCCACCATTGAAGCTGAATACCGAGTCATTGCCACAATTGCTGTAGAGCTCAACTAGGTCACCAACCTACTATAAGAACTTGACAACAACTCCAAATTCAATCCTATAATATACTATAATAATGTCGGTGCTATTTACCTATGCGCCAATCTAGTGTTCTACTTATGCATGAAACACATTATCATTAACTTTCACTTCATCATAGATCAAATTGTTAGACATCAACTATATGTTTTTCACGTAAATACTGCTAATCAACTAACAGACTCTCTTACAAAACGTCTCATTCGTAAAACATTTTAATTATATTAGTCTAAGATTGGTATCATTGATAAAAGCTCAATCTTGTGGGAGTATGATAGAAAATCTTGATTTGATTAATCATGATAGAGATAATCTTAGATTTGAATAACGAATTTAATTATGATTTGAGTGATTAATTGAGGAAAATCTCTTCCTCTATAAATACTCATCTCTTTAGTAAATAAAAATTATTTCTTTCATAGTATATTCCTTAATTCAATAGACGTGGCTGCAATTGTTGCGGGTGGCCCTGCTCATCGTGCTCTCCCACACACCGCAAGCCGCTACCGATCTCATCATTCATGGTGTGCTCTTGGTGCAAGTGGATGATCGCGGTGCTTAGGGGGAGAGCACAGTGGGCAACGCTGCACAGAGGGAAGGGAGGAGGGTGAGGAGGCCACGGGCGATGAGAAAGCACGAGCAGTGAGGGAGGAGGGGGGAGGAGGAGGAGTAGAAGAAGAGAAAGAGAGTGAGAGAAGGCGACGGGTGACGACAGTGGAAGGTAGAGAGGTGATGATGGCCATCGAGGGCGAGTAGCAATGCTCTTTTTATTAAATTAATAAAAAGAGACATTCATAGATGAAAATTAATTATGAAAATGTCATTTAATAAAAACATAATAGTAAAAGTTTTTTCTAAGGTACAATGTCCATCATCGTTTAATTTTGTTAGGATCGAGTCATCAGCTATTCATAAGCTATTGAAGGAAAACGAAGCTTTTTGTCTGCATCCAGAAGCCGATTCGATGCACTCCCATAAACAAATTCACATGTCCAGAAGGAAACACATGAAAGAATTTGTCAAAGCTTATTAAACCCCAAGCAGAAAGGTCCATTTAGCTACGAGTACTGATCGACTTCCCACCAACTTGCCCCACGTCCATCATTTCCAAGTCCCAAACTTTACGTCTACTACACAGACCAAACACTAATTGATATATAGCTGGTTGTAGAACTAGCTGGAGCACTCTGTATCAGCAATCACATGCTTGAAGAGGGACCATTTGCTTTGCTTGAAGTGCGAGGCGAAGGCACTGTGGGATGACCAGGCCTACAAAGCATGCACCCAAGTAGGCACCAGCTTCGTCAGAGATCTCGCGCGAGGAGAAGACAAGATGAGCTCGAGTGTGCAGCAGAAGAGGAGGAGCAGCAGCTCGTTTTTGGCCCTCGGTTGCGTCTGCACCGACTCCACTTCGGTCTCGGTGTCGAGCAGCTTCGGCAGTAGATCTAACATGACTCTGCGATCCCCACGGAGCATCAAGGACTTGTCCTCCGCGGACACCCTCACAATGACCTCCGCATCGTCGTCCTCCTCCTACGCGGAGCACCCGGAGCCGAAGACGGAGAGGTCGGCGAGCACGCCTAGCTTCTCCGATCTTCTGCGCCAGCTCAACGCCATCGACGATAAGAGGGAAGAGAGGATGAGGAATTGGCGGAGCAGCAGCCGAGGCGGGAAAAGAGTGGAGGAGAGCGTGGTGGTGGTGAAGGAGACGGTGGATCCGCTGGGTGAATTCCGGAGGTCGATGCTGCATATGATCGTCGAGAAGGAAATCATGGACGGTGCGGAGTTGAGAGCGTTGCTCGGCCGGTTTCTTGCGCTCAATTCGCCGCGCCACCACGGCATGATCCTTCGTGCATTCGCAGAGATATGGGAAGAGGTGTTCTCCGGCTACGACCGAACCCCCGACCTCCTCCTCCGTAGGAGCCATTCCAGGCTTCCACCTCGTCTGCACTTGTGAGAAGCTGCAGCATCGCCATTCAATGGCGACGCATTATGTACATCTCTTCTCCTCTATCCTTGTCGATGCTGTAGATGCCACGGGTTGCAGTCCTGCCTGCTTCTTCTTCTCATTGCTACGACTCGTCACCGTGTGTTGGAGCACAAATAATTAATTGCCATGCGTTAACTCTATTTCCTCGAGTTCGTGCTGTTGGTTGTTTACTTTGCTTCCTGTACCCTCTTACTGTTTGACCAGTTAAGGTATCTTACCTTGTTGTTAGGCTTGCCTGTGTTTTCCGGACATGTTTTTTGTCCTTGTATGATCAATTAGGAACGAAGGAGGGAACCATACGAGAGAACACCGGTAGACCTAACCACGGTTTGGCACGGGCGGTTCTATTTCTCCAATTTCTCAAAATCAGAAATCCAGAACCTCATGTTTCAGTTTCGGTTCAAACCGTTTAATTTTTTATTATTTTAATTAAAATTTTAAAATATAAAAAATAATTTTATTTTAAATAATAAAAAATAATTTAAAATTATGAAACTAATGGTTCGAATCGAAATGGGAATCATCGATTTTGATTCTTGAATCGCTGATTTTGATAATGATAATTTTGATTTTTTAAACTTAAGAATCAAAATAAAATAATTTGGGATTAGTTTCAATTTGATTTGGAACTAATTAACCGTTAAATCGATTCGATTGGATTTCGGATCAAATCTAAGTAGGCAAATAGAAAATATAGAAACTACTCACGTATAATCTCACTGCCACACTTGAATCAACAGATCAATCATTGTTCTATCTACAATTATTGCATGTACCTGAATTGCCATTGTGTTCCATTAATATATACGATGATAAATAACTCTGCCCAAAATCTCTTTGCATTGCATAGGAACGGGACCAGTTCATGGTTGATGCGACAAATAAGAGCACGTACCATGATGACTAGCTCTGAAGAATCTTTCCACAGTAGGAATGAAGTAGACGGGACCAGTCCAAGTGAGCAGTATGGTCCTGGCGTGCAATGGAACAGCCAGTGTATATATATATATATATATATATATATATATATGTTCATTCCATTAAACAATGATAATGTGGAAGAACTTGAACTATATCTTTGATATTCTATAATACTTTTGAAACCTTTATCGCGCTCCTTCACAGTCGATATATTAAACGTCAAATTATCTTAAGACCATCTTCCCTCATCTCATACATTAGAAAGAATATTTCCTAATATACATTCACCTCTAACTCTCTCTGATCTAGACTTATCTATTTGAGTATTTATATGTCTCACTCATTTTACATCGACAAAATATACATATATTATTTAACCAATTTGGTTGCATATAAAAGATGTCAAGTTGACTCAAGTAAAAGCTATTGAATTCCGAGTTATAGACGAACATTTTACTCGAAGCATAATACAAGGACAAATGATATGGCGAGACTTGACAGCTAATCAAAACTTGACGGTTTGACATCCAATGAAACCATAGGCAATCAATTAGGACGATGTGGCATTAGCTAAGACCACATAGTTAGATAATGATGTGGTGTTGTCCATTTTTTATCGTATTTAAATGGGAATATTCCTTATTGATAATCTAGTTCGAGGCCTATAAAAGGAGGGCAACTCATCCTTTAAAGTTCTTTGTTAACTTAGCATCGAAAGATCTTGTCAGGTATATAAGGGAGTGCGATTTTGTATAATCGCATTCAGCTCAGATGTACGCACCTGCACTACAACAAAAGTGATCTTTCATTGCATATAAGGGAGTGCGATTTTGTATAATCGCAGTAATAAATCTCTAATACCAATTCATATGCGTTGTATTAACTCATCCTTTATATTGTGGTTTTCGAAAACCATAGATGAACTAAAAACTACAGTTTAATAAATGACTATAGGATAATGTGTGTTTTTTACTATAGATGAATACAAAACTATAGTTTAGTGATCGCGATCGCTGTGTTTGAAATTGGGAGAAAAAATAAATTTAAGAGAGTCACTGTTGCTGTCATCGGTGTTGTTGTTGCCGCCACTTTTAAAGTTGGGATAGAAAAAAGAGAGCAACTCAGTCACTCTAGTAATTTTTCAAAATTGAAGCTTTATTACCTTTAAGTTTGGTAGAGGTGGGTAGTGAGTTCTATCTTTTACCTTTTAAGTTTGCATGTGATACTTACATGAGTTCTTACTTGTATCTTTAAGTTCTCATGAAACAATCGTATAGTCGCTTCATATGTTTTTTCTTCAGATTACATATACCTCTGATCTGTTCATCAACATGGTTGAGGCAAACATTCAACTTATATACTAAATAGATCCATTATGTTTATCCTTAAAGGTTCATCTCTTCGATAAGCTTGGAGTGTGCCATCAAGTGAAAATAAACTAGCTTACTATCTTTCATCGCTCCTAGAAGTTCCTCAACTTGGGGGTTATTGGTCTACTTCGTTTCCAAACATTCATTCATATGCTAAATTACTCGCCAAAACAATTTCCATAGACCTTTTTTCTTTCTTGTTCTTAAGAATATTACTATCTTGTTGTTTGTCATGCAAAAAGAAATACTACATTGTTGTTTATTGCATATAAAGTATCACATATTAGATAAATGGAGGTTATGCAATTAATTTTCTTTGGCTTTCATTCTTCTAGATCTCGGAAAGGGAGAAAGAAACTATAACATAGGAAACACAGAGAGGATCTAAAAGAAAGTATGTGAGTCATTGTTATTTTATTTTGATGATACCTGTAAAATTTTCTTTAAGGAGCATTTAATTTTTCTTTTGCTTGTAAGAATATACATTGACCATAATAAAATTATGAAAAGCAAATATGTAATTATCGATCTAAAGTTAGAGAACTATAGTTCTAGAACTGAAGTTAGTAAAACTAAATTTAAATGATGTGTGTGTATCTATAGCTCTCTCTATATATATATATATATATACACACACACACAAAGATTCATTCCAGAAATGATTAATTTAAATTTTTATTGATAGTGAGTATGAATATATATACATAAAGAGATATTATAAAATACAATAATTACATAATTTTCTTAATCAATAATAAATATAAAAATATTTATCTAAATTATTTTATAATGTAGGAGATTACGTTGAGATAAATAATTCATAAATTTGAATATACAAACATATAAATTATATATTATGAAATTCCAATAATTTGAAATATCCAACACACACACACACACACACTCTCTTACACACTCTTTCGGTAGTCACATTAGTTTCTCATGGTCGTCTCTTTATTTTGAAGAACCTTTAATTAATTAAAATATTTATAACAATTACTTTGATCACTATAAGCATTATAAATATCGATAAGATGTTGGGAAACTCGTCTCATTACTGGTGCCCTCTATGACGCGAGCGCAGTCAATCGAACTCAATCTACCAAGAAATGACTCAAATGTACAAATCGGTCCCAAATCAATCGAACCCAATCCACGAACACGCACAATCGTACTACCTTATCAACTCCACTGGAAGGTATAAACTACAACTCGTCTCAATCTTATCTCGATCCGTCCGCCGTCCTCCTTGCGGCCCAAATGGCAATCGCCGCCTCCGCTTCTGCGGTACGCTTCTCGTTGCTCGCCGCTCAGCCTCCCCATCTTCCCACTCATTGGGAGCCTGCTATCCGCCTCAGCTCCACAACAACCCGGCAGGCCGTCAGGGCCTCCGCCGCCGCCGCCTCACCCCCGTCGCTCGCGTCGTCGCCGACCGGCATAGTTCTTGTGGACCGCACGGAGGCCGAGAAGGTCAACCGTCTCAAGACCGCCTTCCTGGAGAAGGTCGTCCCCCTCCTCAAAGAGGAGTTCTCCTACAAGAACATCCACGAGGTTAGGGTTTCCTCCTCAAGCTCACTCTTCTTCCTCCCCTTATCCGCTCGATTGTACTTCGTTAAAAGGCGTGGTCTTTGATGGCGTGAGTTTCTAGGTGCCCAAGATAGAGAAGGTTGTGGTGAACTGTGGAATGGGGGATGCGGAGCAGAACTCGAAGGGGTTGGAGGCGGCAATGAAAGACTTGGCGCTGATAACGGGGCAGAGGCCGGTGAAGACCAAGGCGAAGAACTCCATTGCTGCTTTCAAGCTGAGGGAGGGCGCCACTGTTGGCATTGCCGTCACCCTCCGCGGTAATGTAAGTGATCCCTCGGCCCACCTAAACTTATGTTTTTTGCTAATTGGTTTTGAACTGCAAATTTAGGAATTAGAATTCTGTAAGAAGTATATCATCTGTATAAGGATATTAATTCATAACAAATGTTTCAATATCAACTTTTCTCTGCTTGATCTCTCTTCAATTTTCTCCTTACTTTTGATAAACATCCTCTTTGACCTAAGAACAACTTTATAGCATTGATTTAGAAGTAGTTCATGGGATTTTTTGGCGAGAGAAACTCAGATTAAGGAAGTTAGCAGCAACACCCCTTAGGTAATGTAAAAAGAAACTCTTGTATGGAGTACTATGTTTTGGATAAAAGTTTCTTGTAATTCCATTAATATGTCACAGCCATAACTATGCTAAAAGTTAAATATATCAAGGACTGCAGTGCTTTATCTCTTGTGCTGGATATCGGGTGTTTTGCATAATTTTTTTGGTTCTGATTCCATGAGATGTGAGTTTGAGTTTTTGAAATGTTGCATCTTGGGCAGATAGCCTTTTGTCATGATGAATGGTTATGATTTCTTACTGCAACACTATCATGCATAGTCAATTCTTAGCTCCCAGTTTTGCGAGTTATGTATTTGATATGTTAATGTGTCCTTGATCTGTGTCAAAATGATGGGTAGCATGTCTGTTGGAAACACATGGAAAGTTTATGTATGGCCATGAATCAACATAGCTTGCAGTAATTTTTCATTAAACATTAATATAGATTAGATTGATTGTTTTTTTTTCATCTTTTTTGGGTATCGTGAACATTTTAAATCCTGTATACAGACACATGTCAATCAGGCTGTTATATCATTGATCCTGTAACAAATGCTTATTTGTAGGCACATGGCAAACCTGTAAAGCTCCTAAGTAATTCCATACATTTTAACTAAGGTTACTTGTGCCTTGTGCTATTCTTCTACATGCCAATCATACACTGTTTTTGCATTTAGCTGCTATTTGTTTCTGATACTTGTTGCCATTTTGTCATTAAATTGTGAAACATTTATTTTCTTATCCAAAAGTAGAGTTGGCAACTTAGGGAAAAATTCTTTTTTTTTACTCACTTGCCTGTTGTAGGTAATGTACTCATTTCTTGACCGACTCATAAACCTTGGGCTCCCAAGGACCAGAGATTTCCAAGGTGTCAATCCAAACAGTTTTGATGGGCATGGAAACTATAGCATCGGCTTCCGTGATCAGAGTGTGTTCCCAGAGATCCGACATGAAGCCCTTGGTAAGCAGAAGGGAATGGACGTTTGCATAACAACCACCGCAAAGACAGATAATGAGGCGCAAAGATTGCTTGCGCTTCTTGGCATGCCATTTAGACAGGGTGGAGGAGGTCCTACCGTGGTTGTGCACAAGAAGAAGAGAAAGGCTGCTCATTTTGACAGCAAATCACGAGGAAGAAAGTAGAATAGGCACTGTTCCATCCATCCTTGAGGTTTCAGTTTGTTGCTTTCTGATAAACAACAGTGTCTGTAAGGCCGACACCTGTTTCCAGGTATCTATTGTTATTTCCATGCAATGTTTATATGATTCACCCAGATTTGCCCTAGTTTAATCATTTTCATGTTTAGTGTGCTATTCATCCTGTTTCCAGCTTCTTGCTAGATTGTGAGATTAGTGCAAGTCATATATGTTTTAGCTGTAATTTTGAAGTATTGGGGATTGAATTTAACAGGGCCAGCTTCTTGCTAGATTGTGAGATTAGTGCAAGTCTTATATGTTTTAGCTGTAATTTTGAAGTACTGGAGATTGCATTTAACCGTGATTGCTGCGCTATTAAGTTCTATTCATTACATCGATCTCAAAATAGTTCATAGGTGAATGTACCTAAGCTTGGATAAACAAGACTAACAAAAAAGCCAAAAATCTTCTTTTTTGTCCCCATATGTCTTTAGTGCTTTATCTTCTTCGATTAGGATAGTTCGGTGTGTTTGTGATTCAGGTAAATTAAGCTAAATCAATCAAGAAAGTTGGAGAGGCAAGCATTATACAAGCAGCAGGTAATCATGAGGTATGTGGTTATGGAGATCTGCACACTTAACTTGCTTCTACAACTGATGATCAAATGCACACACGTATTCGATGATGAAGGGCAACTCACCAAAGGACATCGAATACCATTCGGCTGGTCTCTCAAGAAAAGGAAAAGAAGAAAACAAATAAGCATAGAGCACAGCGCAAAACAGTCCGACGGTGCACACGTCCAGCCCCGGGGAGTCTATGGCTAAATCGTCTTCTTCAGGGAAGGCGCACGGCGGTGCATGAGCTCCCTGATCTGGAAGCTCCGCACATGTCGTAGGGTTCACGTTACCCGACCCACCATGGATGTAGGATGCAGTTCCATATGGGGTACTTCGACAACACGCCTTAGACAAGTTTGGACTTTCAATTTAGATAGTTTTACCCTCTCAACAACTAAATAACAAGTAGTTCGACTAACCAAATCTTCCCAAATCTCTCTATTGCTCTTAAATCTTCTCAGTCTCTTTGACACAACAAGTTAGATATCTTTCATATATCTTCAAATCTATTTAAGAAAATAACAAGTCTTGATGGCAATTATTGCCCCCAAAGTTTTATATCGATGCGAGTATCAGACGTTTAGGAAACACATTGAGAAAAATATCATCCTCGGGCAGGTTTTGAAAAAAACAAAGTCAAATTTCTTGGTAGGCAATTAATCATTCTCAAATATTTTATTTTTTTGTTAAAAAATATAAAGGAATTAGTCAAATTTATTTCTGTTGAACATTTCATTCTCATTTTTGATAAAAAATTAGGTTTTGTTAATTATTATCAAAATATTTTAAATTCTATTGCAAAACGTGTTTCTAGGACCACTCTCACACACACTATTCATAAATTTTATAAAAAAAAATATAAATTTTATTTTGACCTTTTGATGGCTGTAAGCTATTTGTAGTGATATTTGGAGCAATAATTGGTAAATGCACTAAGAATTATTTGTCATTGTTTCATAGTCATTGAACCACATAAAAGTAAACAATTATCTTTAGAGGTATTGATTAAAGACATATTGTTCATAATATTTATAGAATAATTAGATGTATTTAAAAGAGTTAATTTAGTTTATTAATTTCTTTAATTTTCTTTGATAATGCATCATCAAATATTGCATCTATTCTTAAGTTGAAATAGGTTTGTCAACAGCTTTCGGTGATATATTTTTTCATGTTAGATTCACATGTCATACTTTAAATTTATGAGCACAAGAAGGTGTTAAATCTTTTAATATTTTTCTTAGTCCCACCAAACAAAGCAAATTTATTTTTTAGATATGTCCATAAATAAAAAAGGGATAAGATTTTACAAATTAAATGACAAAAGTTCAAAAGATTTTTAATGGATATTTTTTACTTGTTAAATTCAATATATGGATTGTTTAATATGAGTTCTGATTATAAAAATATAACGTACTTTTGTTACAAATGAAGTGAGAAATGATGTTTGTTATACTTTATACGATGTTTATTATCCAATAACTCTTCTTTCTAATTGAATTATTGGTGATATGAAAATTATGATGAGTTGAAGTTGGCTATTAGGGTAATGACTTAATTATTCTAATAGGAAGTATATTATCGATCAATCACTATCCAATAAATGTCTAAAAGATATAAAAGTTATCCCGATCTACCCACGTGAACATAGGTCCAAAACAAATAGATATAGACTTTCTCTCTTATTGTCTATATGGACAATAAGATCAAATTAAGATTATTAAAGATAGTTAAAAGTTATTCTTGAATAATATTTCATAGAATATTTCATTCTTTTACTACTATATATAAAAGTTCACTTTTAATATAGTCAATGGATCACTTTTTGACTGCAGTCATCGACCTTAAGTTATTTAACTTGGATATAAGAGGAATCATGTCGAAAAACCTCTCTCAATCTTGGTCTTTTATGCAAATGATACCTCATGAGCTCGGTGTTTTTATCTCAAATAACCCTACGTACATGGATCTGAACCACATTGGGCTAACTCGGATGTTAATAATATTTTCCCATAATATTAAACGTTAGAAGGAGGACCCAATGTTGTAGGAACACTCTCCCATTAATCCTCTTAATGAATGCTCGAGTGAAGTGGTTTTGCCCCCGACCCATAATACTTTTACTCAAGGGGGGCAATAGCCATCCTTTCTACAAATTGGTGAAAGGATTTGGGGTATTCTTGAACCTCACATAGCAAGTATAGTTGCTAAGAAGCATGATACAAGATATCGCTCTACTTTTGCCCTAGTTGGTCTAACAAAGTTGTAGTCTCCAACTCCATTGCCATCGGCACTTGTCGAAATTCCCAAATTTGATGCGATGTTGGCATCTCAAGAGCACTTGAGGCCTATTGAACCATTGGCCTAGGGGGCACTTTGGTCTATGATTGTAGAATTCAATTGACTGTACCATTCTCATCCTGTCTTACCTAAATTTGAGACCTAGTTAGCGGACTCGACAGAGGATTCTTTATGGATCCAACTATAGCAGATAAACTAACATTTAGAGAAGATATAATGAGCGTTATAACAATCAAATAGGGATACGTTGGTCAACCCTATCTTGAGTTTGTCATCATTCACCTAGAAAATATAGGCGGAACCGATTCTAGCGAACGTCTCTCTCTCATCCTTGAAAGCATTTGACAGTAGTACCTATATGATAGAACATATTGTAATATTCTACAACTATACATCATTATATAACACCTCGAATGTCCTAATATGTTATGTCGCCCCAACCATATTGAAGGTTCGACACGAGAATAGTATACTCATCGAAAGCAACTTTTCATCTTCTCTTTTGCCTAGCTAATGAGGGAGTTTGAACTTCACTTTATGCCCTTAGCTTCAGTAGCAACACTCCTTGAACTTAAGCAAGGGGAAGAAGAAATGCTCATAGATTTTATCGCTTGGTTTATAAATAAGATTCAAGGCATAATAGATATCAATCTATCACTCAAATACATACCTTCATGATGGGGCTTAAGCCATTTCGCCTTTTTTGGTCATTGATAGAAAAGCCACGAGTAACTATACCCAAGACACTTCAAATGGTTAATCAATATGTTATTGTTAAAGTAATGATCTCAAACAAGCATGAGGAGTCAACAAGAGGTTGTAGTAGGAGTAACCATAATCAGTTCCAACCCTGAGGTCATCACAGTAAAGGATAAATGAATGATCTAAGCTACCTCACCCAAGGCCTAAGCTAATCCCTCTAAATATAATTAGAACCAAAGTTTTCTTATAGATAAAGGAGAAGTAGCTCTTTAGAGACCCTTACCCGTTGAAGGCCCCATTAGCAAAAAGAGACAAGTCTAAATATTTTAGGTTTCACTGAGATTACGACCACGACACTGAAAAATATTATGACTTGAAAGAACAGATTGAAGAGCTCATATATCGAGGGCACCTCAAGTGATTTGTTTCAAAGCACCGGGAACTCTCACCCCAATCTTAAGGACAAGTGGAGAGTAGATTAATATTATCATTGGTGGATGTGCCTCGGAGGGGGGGCGGATAGTTCCTCGGGTTGTAAGGCTTATGCCCGAGCTACTATTGAAAAACACTCATGGATAAAGGGTGACCTGGAGATAACTTTCAAGGAGGAAGAGGTAGAGCTCCTTAACCTAAATCATGATAATACCTTGGTGGTCTCAATGAGGATGATCAATATAGTGGAAGAGGGTCATGATAGACACAAGTAGCCCTACTGATATTCTTTACTTTGATGCTTTTTGAAAGCTTGAGTTTTCCACTAATGGCCTTACCTCAATGACTTTTTTTAAAATAAGATTCACTAGTGGCTCCATCTTGTTAATTATAGGTGCCCTATAAGTCAATCACGTGAGTGATGACACCTGTGACATAATGCGACAATCTCTTTGCTTATTATTACTTATTTTTTATCACATATTATTTGGATATATATTGTGATGTCATTGGATCTATGCAATGAGAATTGGATCGTGATAAGATCACAATAATGGTATCGATTCACTTTTAAATATAGACCTTAAATCATCCAAGTCATAGGTTACTCGAGAAGGATATTGAGATAACCGGATAGACCTATGCGTTGTATACTCGTCTATATAATAGAGGTGGTTGGTCTCGTAGTCAGTCATGTGAGAATGCTAGAGGTACCATACAAGTACTCATTAGAGAATAAGTTCACTAATTGATCTGCTTACGAAATGATACCAGACGTCAAACAGCGATTTCATAGTCCTAGTGGTGTGTCTGATCCTTAGACTTGAGATACCAAAGATGCCTTGTATGAGTACTTCATTCTTTGACGTTGGACTTACATGTTTGAAAGTTCCAAATCTAGTATAGTCGGTTTTCAGAATGATAGTCAACCTTACGAAAATAATTGAGTGTTAACAGATGATCATTCACTCTCGGTATCGTGAGAGGAATATCCTATGTGTGCTTGCTTAGACAAAATCCCTAGTTAGGGTCATTCAGATTGAGATAGAAAGAGTTCTTTGGGAGAATCTAATTAGAGCGAGACTCGGATAAAATTTCATATGGGCTTGACATTATCACGCCCAATATACGGTATTTGGGATATTAGATGGATGAGATACTCTAGACACATGGCAATTGAGGATAAACAAGTTCGATGGATTAGATCACTTATACCATTTGGGGATTATGACATAGTGGCCTAGTACGTCTATAGTTGATGAGTTGAGCGAATTATTATGAAGATAATAATTCACTATATCAAAAGGAGTTCTGAGAAGAATAACTCACGGGCAACTTTGTTGAATCTTGAATTTTGATGATAAAATAAATTGATGAGTTTATGATTAATTCTGCGTTTTGAGTGATGTAGGACTAACTTCGATCAGAAAAGGAAAATCGATTAAAGTAGGAGGAATCGGATGTTGGGCCGGAGTGGAACATGTCAGAAGATTATATGTCGGGCTGGAAGATTGGTCGATACGTCATTAGAAGGCTTCATGCCATGAGTTCGGGCATCGGGCTAGAAGGATCAAACATTACACCAAGGAGATCAGATGTTGCAAAGGTTAATATGCCAATTGAGCAATATGTCACAAGAGATGACGATGTGCTGAAGGATCGAATGAAGCGCCAGATGAACCAATGACATGTCGGACAACATAGGATTCATGCTTGTAATCGTGTTTAGATCGAGTTAGTTTAGAACTAATTGAATTAGTTTTGGGATGAAACAATGCCAACTTAATTATGGGTCAATTGAGACTGAATCAGGGTTGAATTAGGTCTATTGTTTAGCCTATTCAATGACCTATACTAGGGTCTGGTAGTGGTACCGCCCAGACAGTCTTCCAAACTATGTTAGGTGGTGGTACTACCTCCTCCCTTTCTAGTATTGTGATCATTCAAGAAAGGTGTGAGGCTTGTAAGGGTTGTCTCCTAAACCCGTGAAAATGAGAAGAGAGTTGTAAAAGGGTGTTTGGTCTTTGCCTATTAAAGGAAGACTACTGGTGGATGCCGGTGGCCTCAACAAGGAGGAATCGAGAGTGGATGTATGTCACGACAACTGAACCACTATAAATCCGATGTGCTCATTTCCATTCTGCTTTTATTATCATTGTCATTACTTTCTAAGTCAATTGCTTAGTTCATTTACTTTAAGTCAAGTTTAAACACTCTTTTTCAAGATCGATTTTAACGAACGAATATTTTTCAAAACCGATAAATTTGTCACTGTACTAATTCACCCCCCTCCCCCCCCTCTCTCTTAGTGATGACTTGATCCTTATAATATCATGAATGTACTAATTGTTAGGATCGAGAGCACTAAGAGGGGGGGGGGTGAATTAGTGCAGCGGAAATCTTATATTAATTTATAAACCAAAAGCTGCGTTCGTTCAAAAACTATTATGATGCAAAAGCAAATTCTCAGTTTGTATCTAGGTGCAGTTTGCGTCTAAGCGCAGATTGCGTTTAAGCGCAGTTTTGCGTCTAAGCGCAGTTTTGCGTCTAAACTCAGATTTACGTCTAAACGCAGATTTACGTCTAAACGCAGATTTACGTCTAAACGCAGTTTTACGTCTAAACGCAGTTTTACGTCTAAACGCAGTTTTACGTCTAAACGCAGATTTACGTCTAAACGCAGATTTACGTCTAAACGCAGATTTACGTCTAAACTTTGAAACTCGTTTGTATACTCGCAGAAGGCAGTATGCAGTTGAAATCAAGACGTAAACGTGAACTGAAATCTGACGATTGAGCGAGGAAAGCCGATTTACGTCTGAATGCAGTTTTGCGTCTAAATGTTGAAACTCGTTTGTAAAATCATAGAGGACAGATTGCAGTTATTAATAGGATTAAAATGTAAGCGTAAACTGCAAAGAAGCTCGTTCGTAAAAGCACGGAAAACAGTTCTGCAGAATCAAACGTAAACGTAAACTGTAATGTATGAAAATACGAATTTACGTCTGAATGCAGATTTGGAAGAATAGCACTTAGAGTTTGTTCGTGAAAGCGCAGAGAGCAGTAGTGATGAGGGAGGTTTGCAGTAATGATAAAGTGCTCGAAAATAAACGCAAACCAGAGATTTAGAGTGGTTCGATCAGCCTTGACCTACTCCACTTTTGGCTTCCTCCACCGATGAGGTTGCCGACGTCAACTAGGTGCCTTCCTTCAATGGGCGAAGGCCAAACTTCCCTCTTACAATTTCTCTCCTTTTGACAGGCTTAGGAGACAACCTTTACAGACCTTTCTCTCCTCACTTTACAATTGAAAACTTGAAGAACAGAAGGAGGAGACTTAAAGGCTTTACAACACTTTTGAGCTCTTAGAATCACAGAAAAGATCAAGATTTCGGTATTGGTCTGTATCTTTTCAGTGCTGAATGGGTGGGGTATTTATAGGCCCCAACCCAATTCAAAATTCGAGCTCAAAACGATCAAATCGATCAAATCCCAGAATTCTGGGATCAGGCGGTTGCACCTCTCAACTGGAGAGGTGGCACCGCCTGGCAGAGCTCGAAGACTGAGCTCAGCCGATTGCTCTTCTCTGCCAGAGCTCGAAGACTGAGCTCGATGGTTGCATCACCTGGCAGAGCTCGAAGACTGAGCTTGGTGGTTGCATCACCTGGCAGAGCTCGAAATCTGAGCTCGGTGGTTGCATCACCTGGGAGAGCTCGAAACTGAGCTCAGGCTGATTCACCTCTCTGCCAGAGCTCGAAGACTGAGCTTGGTGAATGCATCACCTGGCAGAGCTCGAGACTTAGCTCAGGCTGATGCACCTCTCTGCCAGAGCTCGAAGACTGAGCTCGGTGGTTGCATCGCCTGGCAGAGCTCGGAACTTGAGCTCTGGCGGTGCAACCTCTTGGCTGGGGCGGTTGCACCTCCCAACCCCACAGCCCAGGCGGTTGCACCTCCTGGCTGGGGCGGTTGCACCTCCCAACCCCACAGCCCAGGCGGTTGCACCTCCTGGCTGGGGCGGTTGCACCTCCTGGCTGGGGCGGTTGCACCTCCTGGTGCAATCTGGGTCCGAATGGTTCACTCCATTCGGCCCACTTTGAATCTTTTCAGGGGCCCAATTGCCCCAAGATTAAGCTAATGGGATCACCTCCCATTTTCATGCTTAATCATCATGCTAACTACGATTAACTCTAAGACAACTTCTGCAGCTTTGCTCCGATGCGTCAATCGCTTCTTCCGGCGAGTTTCCGGCTAACTTCCGTCGATCAACCGATAACCCTCGGTGATCCTTCTGCGGACATCCGGCATACTCCTGGACTTTGCGACGATCCACTTGGCGAGTTCCGACGAGCTTCGCTTGGCAAGCTTCTGGACTTCTCGGATCTGTTCTCTCTGAACCTCCGACGACCGTCCGAACTTCCGTCGAACTCTCGAACTCCCAACGTGATCATGATCTTGACTCCGGCGCAACACCTGCTGCTTGTCTTACTCTTATCGTAGTTAATCCTGCACACTTATCTCAACACATAGATTAGATAACAAATGACAATTGACTTCATCATCAAAATCCGAGATTCAACAATCTCCCCCTTTTTGATGATGACAATCAATTGATAAAGGAGTTGTCCTTAACTCCCCCTATCTATATGCCATAGTTGAGATAAGTCAACCTTGAATTCAAGACCTAAGAATTCAAGTGACGTATTGATAAGTTAGATCAGTTAAACTTATCAATGCTCCCATCATGATGCCCATCATGATGTATCTCTTCAAGAATTATGTCAAGGCATGACATACATCATCAAGTTTGTATGATAGTGTTTGTAACCATTCATCATGTAATCATATAAAGCTATGAAGGACTTTTTACATGATGCTCACATTTGAGATTTTCTAGCAAGTTTGCATTTTCTATAGAATATCAAATCAAGATATGATGCAAACTATAGCACATGTTCACATATCTCTTGGTGATGCAAGGATGGCATAACATTGTTTATAGCATCACTCAAGTATTTGCAACTATGACATATGATTATGGCAGTTCAGTTATGACATAGTGTTTATCAATTCATATGTTTCTCCCCCTTTGTCATCAACAAAAAGCATGATAGCATTATCAAGCATATGAAGGAAGTCATGACACATATATCTCTTTATTGTTTTTGCTTGACGGAGGAAAGTCATTTTCCAAAGAGTTTTCATAAGAGTATACGGGAACATCCCATTTTTAGCATACAACCCGAAAAATGAACTTCTTACATGCATTTGGTTAAAAATATTTGTCACATAATTTGCAAAATGTTATTTGATCAAGCGTTGTCAAGGCATGTAATAGTAATAACATTCGAAAAATAATTTTAACTAGTTTAAGTATTCGGACACATCAACATTCCTAATTCTCTTCTTATGTAATCAAATTGTTCTTCACATAGGGGTTTTGTGAAGATATCAGCTAGTTGATGTTTGGTATCAATAAACTCTATGGTTACATCATGATTAGTGACATGATCTCGTATAAAGTGATGTCTAATATCAATGTGTTTTGTTCTTGAGTGTTGTATAGGATTTTTAGTTAAGCATATTGCACTCGTGTTATCACATTTAATGGGAATATCTTTAAGATTCACTTTGTAATCTTCTAAAGTGTTTTTCATCCATACAACTTGTGCACAGCATGCACTTGCTGCAATGTATTCAGCTTCGGTTGTTGATAGGGCAACCGAGTTTTGTTTCTTAGATGACCAGGATACGAGGGCATGTCCTAAAAATTAACATGATCCTGATGTGCTTTTTCTGTCTAGTTTACAGCCAGCGAAGTCCGCATCAGCATAAGCTGTTAATTCAAAATTTTCTGATTTTGGGTACCATAATCCTAGATTGGTAGTTCCATTAAGATATCTGAGTATTCTTTTGACTGCTTTGAGATGAGATATCTTAGGGTCTGATTGAAATCTAGCACAAAGTCCTACACTGAACATGATGTCTGGTCTGGTGGCAGTGAGGTAAAGTAAACTTCCTATCATACCCCTATAGGTTTTTTGATCGAAGCTTTCTCCATTCTCATCAATTTCTAACTTAGTGGAGGTGCTCATAGGAGTGTCAATGGCTTTTGAATTATTCATTTTGAACTTCTTTAGCAGACTCACAGCATATTTGGTTTGACTAATAAAGATGCCATTGCTTAGTTGTTTGATTTGTAGGCCTAAGAAGAATGTTAACTCTCCCATTAGACTCATTTCGAATTCATGACTCATAGTTTTCGAAAAGGATTCACAAAGAGATTCATTTGTAGAACCAAAGATAATATCATCAACATAAATCTGAACAATGAGAAAATCATTTTCAAAATTCTTGATAAATAATGTAGTATCAACCTTTCCTTTTATGAAATTATTTTCAATGAGAAAAGAGCTAAGTCTCTCATACCAAGCCCTTGGGGCTTGTTTTAAACCATAGAGAGCTTTAGTTAATCTAAACACATGATTAGGGTAGCCATTGTTTTCAAATCCAGGAGGTTGTTCAACATAAACTTCTTCGGAAATGAAACCATTTAAAAAAGCGCTTTTAACATCCATTTGAAATAACTTAAAATTATTGCAACTAGCGTAGGCAAGGAGCATCCTTATGGCTTCCAATCGAGCCACAGGTGCGAAGGTTTCTTCGTAATCGATACCTTCTTCTTGGTTGAAACCTTTGGCCACTAATCTAGCCTTGTTTCTAACCACGATACCATTTTCATCTTGCTTGTTTCTAAAGACCCATTTAGTACCAATTACTAAATGGTCATTTGGCCTAGGAACAAGCGTCCACACCTCATTTCTCTCAAATTGATTTAATTCATCTTGCATTGCGATGATCCATGAATCATCTTTCATGGCTTCATCAATACATTTGGGTTCAATTTGGGAGAGAAAAGCGGCGTTGGCACAAAAGTTTTTAAAAGAAGATCGTGTTTGAACCCCCTTTGATGTGTCTCCTAGGATTAGCTCCTTAGGATGAGCATCAATATACTTCCAATCCTTGGGTAAGGATGTTTTGGAAGTGGATGCAACCAAGTTGCTAGTTGGAGACGGGGTTTCGTTTAAATTCAAGGAATCAAAATTAACATCATCATCAAGATCATTTTTCTTAATTTCTGAAATCTCATTGAAAACAACATTGATGGATTCTTCAATAATTAAGGTTCTTTTATTGAAGATGCGAAAAGCTTTAGAAACCGAAGAATAGCCAAGAAAGATTCCTTCATCAGATTTAGCATCGAATTTTCCTAAGTTATCCTTTTCATTCAAGATAAAACACTTACACCCAAAGACTTTAAAATATGAGACATTGGGTTTTTTGTTATTCCATAACTCATAGGGAGTTTTGGTGAGTAAGGGTCTTACTAGGACTCTATTTAAAATATAACATGCAGTGTTTACAGCTTCGGCCCAAAAATATTTGGGTAGGCTATGTTCATTCAACATGGTTCTTGCCATTTCTTGCAAATTTCGATTTTTTCTTTCTACTACCCCATTTTGTTGAGGATTTCTTGGAGTAGAGAAGTTATGGTTGTATCCATTGAGTTCACAAAATTCTTGGAAGTCATGGTTTTGAAATTCTCCACCGTGATCACTTCTAATTGACGAAATCATAGATTCCTTCTCATTTTGAACAAGTTTACAAAACTTGGTAAAATGTCTAAAGCATTCATTTTTTTGTTTTAAGAAGTAGGTCCATGTATATCTGCTGTAGTCATCAATAATGACAAAGGCGTATTTGCTACCTCCTAGACTCGATGTAGAGATTGGTCCGAACAAGTCCATATGGATCAATTGTAAGGGTCTAGAGGTGCTTATTTGATTCTTAGCTTTGAAGCTACCCCTAATTTGCTTACCTAATTGGCAAGCATCACATACATTATCTTTGATGAACTTGATATGAGGAATTCCTCTTACAAGTTCTCTAGATGATACTTGATTGATTAGTTTCATGCTAGCATGACCTAATCTTCTATGCCATAGCCAAGCATCCTCATTCATAACGGCAAAGCACATTTCATCACATAAGTCATTGATGTCAATAGTGTATACGTTGTTTTGTTTTAATGCAATCATAGATATATTTTTGTGTGGTTTTCCAATGATGCAGGCATTAGATTCAAATCTTATAATATATCCTTTATCACATAATTGACTAATGCTCAAGAGGTTATGTTTTAGACCATCAACTAGTAAAACATCTTCAATAGAGAGGTTGGATTTGTTACCTATGGTTCCTTTGCCAATGATTTTACCCTTGTTGTTGTCTCCGAAGGTGACATATCCTTCGTCTATGCTAGAGAGCTTAGAGAATTGAGATGGATCTCCGGTCATATGCCTTGAGCATCCACTATCAAGGTACCATTTCTTGCTCCTAGCTTGCGATTGTTTAGTTTTCTACAAGAAAGAATGATGTTTAGGTACCCATTTGCTTTTGGGTGCCTCATAAATAGATCTACATTTTCTATCATGTTGCATAGAGTTTATCATGGTTCCTTTAGGAACCCAAATTAATTTGTTTGGACTTATTTTCTTGAATGGACAACAATGTGTCTTGTGTCCAGATTTGCAAAAGTTGCACTTGGTTTGGTGATGAACGTGTAAGATGGGGCCTTTTACAAAGGTAGTTGGATTTCGGTGAGGACCCCTCACAAATCCAATCCCACTTCTTTTGGGAGCATGACCCTTGTTTGTAAGGATCATGTTTAATGACTTGCTACCAACCTCGAATTTCTTCAAGGTGTCCTTAAGTAGCAAGTTTTCTTTTTGTATAGTTTCTAAATCATGACATTTGATACATGACTTTAAACTATCATGATGTTCGACTTTTAATTTATCAAACTCACAAGTAAGATTATCATGTACCTTTTTTAGCAACTTGTATTTTCTATTTATAACTTTGCATTCATCAAATAAATCATGGAAGGCATTTAATAATTCATCGAAAGATAAATCAGCATCTAATAAATCCGTTACCTCCTCTTCGATTGCCATAAAGGCGTAATGAGCAACTTGCTCGGTGTTGGATTCCTCTTCCTCAGATGCGCTCGAGTCATCCCATGTTGCTTGGAGCGCCTTCTTCTTTGTTGTTCTTTTCTTGACTTGGGGACAATCACTTTTGTAATGTCCCGGCTTTTTACATTCATAGCAGATCACTTGGTCCTTCTTAGGTTCAAGTTTATTTTTCACATCGTTTTTAAACTTGTTTCTTTTGAAGAATTTTTTAAACTTTCTTGTCAAAAGTGCCAAGTCATCATCACAGTCCTCATCACTTGAGTTTTCTCTCAAGTGGCATTCAGAAGTTTTAAGTGCCATATCCTTCCTGTTCTTTGGAAGGATGTCTTCTTGCTCTTCATGAGCTTTGCAAGTCATTTCGTAGGTCATTAATGACCCGATTAGTTCTTCAAGAGGGAAATTTCGCAGATCTTTTGCCTCTTGAATGGCGGTGACTTTAGGATCCCAACTCTTAGGAAGGGATCTTAGTATCTTATTAACAAGCTCAAAATCCGAAAAGCTCTTTCCGAGTCCTTTTAGACCGTTGACGACATCCGTGAAACGGGTAAACATGTCGCCAATGGTTTCACTCGGTTTCATTCGGAAAAGTTCAAAAGAATGCAGCAACAGATTGATTTTTGACTCTTTCACTCTACTTGTGCCCTCGTGGGTCACTTCAAGTGTGTGCCAAATATCAAAAGCAGTTTCGCAAGTTGAAACACGATTAAACTCGTTTTTATCAAGTGCGCAAAATAAGGCATTCATAGCCTTTGCATTAAGAGCGAAAGCCTTCTTCTCCAAATCGTTCCAATCGATCATTGGAAGAGAAGATTTTGAAAATCCATTTTCAACAAGGTTCCACAGTTCAAAATCCATAGAAATAAGAAAGATCCTCATTCGGGTCTTCCAGTAAGTGTAGTCCGTTCCACTGAACATGGGTGGACGTGTAATCGAATGCCCCTCTTGGTTTCCGGCGTATGCCATCTCTCTTGGGTTTTAATCCTTTAGAGAGTTAACCTTGCTCTGATACCAATTGTTAGGATCGAGAGCACTAAGAGGGGGGGGGGTGAATTAGTGCAGCGGAAATCTTATATTAATTTATAAACCAAAAGCTGCGTTCGTTCAAAAACTATTATGATGCAAAAGCAAATTCTCAGTTTGTATCTAGGTGCAGTTTGCGTCTAAGCGCAGATTGCGTTTAAGCGCAGTTTTGCGTCTAAGCGCAGTTTTGCGTCTAAACTCAGATTTACGTCTAAATGCAGATTTACGTCTAAACGCAGATTTACGTCTAAACGCAGATTTACGTCTAAACGCAGTTTTACGTCTAAACGCAGTTTTACGTCTAAACGCAGTTTTACGTCTAAACGCAGATTTACGTCTAAACGTAGTTTTACGTCTAAACGCAGATTTACGTCTAAACGCAGATTTACGTCTAAACTTTGAAACTCGTTTGTATACTCGCAGAAGGCAGTATGCAGTTGAAATCAAGACGTAAACGTGAACTGAAATCTGACGATTGAGCGAGGAAAGCCGATTTACGTCTGAATGCAGTTTTGCGTCTAAATGTTGAAACTCGTTTGTAAAATCATAGAGGACAGATTGCAGTTATTAATAGGATTAAAATGTAAGCGTAAACTGCAAAGAAGCTCGTTCGTAAAAGCACGGAAAACAGTTCTGCAGAATCAAACGTAAACGTAAACTGTAATGTATGAAAATACGAATTTACGTCTGAATGCAGATTTGGAAGAACAGCACTTAGAGTTTGTTCGTGAAAGCGCAGAGAGCAGTAGTGATGAGGGAGGTTTGCAGTAATGATAAAGTGCTCGAAAATAAACGCAAACCAGAGATTTAGAGTGGTTCGGTCAGCCTTGACCTACTCCACTTTTGGCTTCCTCCACCGATGAGGTTGCCGACGTCAACTAGGTGCCTTCCTTCAATGGGCGAAGGCCAAACTTCCCTCTTACAATTTCTCTCCTTTTGACAGGCTTAGGAGACAACCTTTACAGACCTTTCTCTCCTCACTTTACAATTGAAAACTTGAAGAACAGAAGGAGGAGACTTAAAGGCTTTACAACACTTTTGAGCTCTTAGAATCACAGAAAAGATCAAGATTTCGGTATTGGTCTGTATCTTTTCAGTGCTGAATGGGTGGGGTATTTATAGGCCCCAACCCAATTCAAAATTCGAGCTCAAAACGATCAAATCGATCAAATCCTAGAATTCTGGGATCAGGCGGTTGCACCTCTCAACTGGAGAGGTGGCACCGCCTGGCAGAGCTCGAAGACTGAGCTCAGCCGATTGCTCTTCTCTGCCAGAGCTCGAAGACTGAGCTCGATGGTTGCATCACCTGGCAGAGCTCGAAGACTGAGCTTGGTGGTTGCATCACCTGGCAGAGCTCGAAATCTGAGCTCGGTGGTTGCATCACCTGGGAGAGCTCGAAACTGAGCTCAGGCTGATTCACCTCTCTGCCAGAGCTCGAAGACTGAGCTTGGTGAATGCATCACCTGGCAGAGCTCGAGACTTAGCTCAGGCTGATGCACCTCTCTGCCAGAGCTCGAAGACTGAGCTCGGTGGTTGCATCGCCTGGCAGAGCTCGGAACTTGAGCTCTGGCGGTGCAACCTCTTGGCTGGGGCGGTTGCACCTCCCAACCCCACAGCCCAGGCGGTTGCACCTCCTGGCTGGGGCGGTTGCACCTCCCAACCCCACAGCCCAGGCGGTTGCACCTCCTGGCTGGGGCGGTTGCACCTCCTGGTGCAATCTGGGTCCGAATGGTTCACTCCATTCGGCCCACTTTGAATCTTTTCAGGGGCCCAATTGTCCCAAGATTAAGCTAATGGGATCACCTCCCATTTTCATGCTTAATCATCATGCTAACTACGATTAACTCTAAGACAACTTTTGCAGCTTTGCTCCGATGCGTCAATCGCTTCTTCCGGCGAGTTTCCGGCTAACTTCCGTCGATCAACCGATAACCCTCGGTGATCCTTCTACGGACATCCGGCATACTCCTGGACTTTGCGACGATCCACTTGGCGAGTTCCGACGAGCTTCGCTTGGCAAGCTTCTGGACTTCTCGGATCTGTTCTCTCTGAACCTCCGACGACCGTCCGAACTTCCGTCGAACTCTCGAACTCCCAACGTGATCATGATCTTGACTCCGGCGCAACACCTGCTGCTTGTCTTACTCTTATCGTAGTTAATCCTGCACACTTATCTCAACACATAGATTAGATAACAAATGACAATTGACTTCATCATCAAAATCCGAGATTCAACACTAATGTCCAAGATGAAGCGAGATGAGGTGAACAATGCATACATATAACATTATAGGCTAGGTCATATCTATGATGGAAGGATTCAAAAGTTGCTGAAGGATGGATTTAAGTATCCATCCAGTTGCAATTTGCAAGCCTTGCCTTCGTAGAAAACTGACCAACTCTCCATTTAGTGGAACTAGAGAGAGAGCCACTAAGTTACTAGAACTCATACGTAGTGATGTATGTGGTCTTATGTCAACTCAGGCTATAGTGGTTACTCCTACTTCATTACTTTCACTAACGATTTCTCTAGATACGAACATGTGTACTTAACAAAATAGAAGTCCAAAACCTTCGAGAAATTCAGGGAGTATAAGAATAAAGTAGAGAACTAGACTAGAAAGAGTATTAAGACTCTTTGATCAGATCGAGGAGGAGAATACTTGAGTACAGAGTTCACCAAATTCCTCAAGGACCATAGGATTCTATCCTATTGGACATCTCTTTATATATCATAGCTTAATAGTGTATCAGAAAGGAGAAATCACATACTATTAGATATGATGCGGTCCATGCTGAGTTTTGTTGACCTACCCGTCACATTTTGGGGATATGTTATGGAGACCATAGCTTACCTTTTGAACAAAGTTCCATCTAAATTGATAGTGTCTATACCATATGAGATATGAAAAGGAAAGAAGCCTGATCTTAAGGTTGTTAAGATTTGTGGCTACCCTACCCACATTAAAAGACACGATTCTGATAAATTAGAATCTAGGACAGAATGATGCAAGTTCGTAGGATACCCCAAGGAAACTTGTGGGTATTATTTCTATCACCTCAAGAACCAAAAAGTCTTTGTTGCCAAGAGAATAGTGTTCCTTAAGAAAGAACACATTCTTGGCAGAGATAATGAGAGCATGATAGAGTTTAGCGAGGTTGAAGAACCTAACTCAAGCACTATTTCGGAGATCGAGTTTGTTTGGGTACTTGATACATAAGTTTCAACTTTGCATAGATCTAGTAGAGTATCACATCCTCATGAGACATTTGTAGGATATATCAGTGAAGAGGATACTCAGGATGTTGATTCTTAGACCTATGAGGAGGTTATTATGAGCATAGACACCTAGAAGTAGCAAGAAGTCATAAATTCTGAGATGAAATCTATGTATTCCAACAAGGTTTAGAATATTATTAATACACCTAAGGGTATTATACACATCAACTACAAATGGATCTTCTAGAATAAGATCAGAGTAGATAAAAATGTGGAGATCTATTAGGCGAGACTAGTGGCTAAGGGGTATTATCAATGGTAAAGTGTTGATTATGACGAAACCTTTGCACCCGTAACTATGTTGAAATCCATCCGAATTTTATTAGTTATGCAGCACATTATGACTATGAGATCTAGTAAATAGATGTGAAAACCATATTCCTCAATGGTAACCTCGAGGAGAATGTGTATATGATATCTTTAGTCATAGGTGCCATGCAAGCTAATCACTTGAGTGATGACATGTGTGGCTTGACACATAGTCTTTTTTCTTTTTATTATTATTTGATATTTTATCACTTTATATTGTTTGTTGCTTGAATATATTATGATGCCCATGGATTTTTGCAATGGGAATTGGATCGTGATGAGATTACGATAATGAGACTGATTCACCTTTAAACACAGATCCTAAATAATCTTGATCATCGGTTATTCAAGAGAGATATCAAGATAATTGGATAAACTAGTGTGTTGTATACTCATCTATATGATGGATGCAACTGATCTTATAGCTGCTCGTGTGGGGACACTAGGGAGACAATATAAGTGTTTATTGGGGAATTAGTTCATTGATTGATCCACTTACGAAATGCTGGATGATTGATGATGCCTTATTATCAAACAGCGATTTCGTAGTTCCAGTGGTGTATATGATATTTAGACTTGAGACACTAAGGATTTCTTATATGAGTACTCTATTCTTTAATACCGGACTTATAGGTCTGGAGGTTCCAAATCTAGCAAAACCAGTCATCGGGAGTGATAGCTAACGTTACGAGGACTATTGGGTGTTGGTAGAGGATCATCCACTCTCGATATTATGAGAGGAATGCCTTATGTGTTCTTGGTCAGACATATCTCTAGCTAGGGTCATTTGGATTGAGAGAGAAAGAGTTCTTCGGGAGAATCCAATTAGAACGAGACTCAAGTATAAACCATATAGGTCTGATAACACCATACCCGGTATACGGTCTCTAAGATATTAGATAGATGAGGGACTATAGGTATACGGTAACTGATGACAGATAGGTCTAATGGATTGGATTCCCCTATATCGTTTTGGGATTGCAGCATAGTGGCCTAGTATGCCCGCAGTCGATGAGTCGAATTAATTATTATGGAGATAATTATTTATTAAGCTAGATGGAGTTTTGATAGGTATGACTCACGATCAGCTCGATATTGGGCCTAGAGGGTCACACACATATGTTAAGTGTTGTGATGAGTAGAGGTTTGGATATGAGATATCCGTCAGAGTCTCTATCTTATTTTATATCCATTAAGCCCCTGAATTATTGGATCCTATGGATGAGATCCAATAAGATCTAATGAGAGATTAGTAGATAGAGATCCACTAATCTAAGAGGCTTGGATAGTTGGATGGAGATTCAATACATAATAGGGTAGGATCCATTATGATTATGTTGATAGGGAACCTCTATAAATATGAGAGAATCAATGGTTTATATGCTAAAGTCTTTTTGGGTTGCCTCTCCTATTCTCTTCCGCTCTCCTCCTCAGATAGCAGGCTTGGAGACTTGAGGAGCATCGTCGTAGCCCTATTATGTGGATCACTGCTAGAGTAGAGGATGCATGACCTTCATTACCCTCTCCTAGAGATCTACAGGGATTCAGGGATATACAATCCCTAGATAACACAATATTTAATATATGTAAATTTTTGTTTTGCGGATTTTGTGCATTTGCACGACGACAAACACACATATGAGAAATTTGAGGATTTTGTTTTCATATTCTTCCGTTGCATATGTGATGTTGCCCCCCTACATTTCCCTATAGATATAGCCTAAGAGATTCGTGTCCAAGGAAAGTCTAGATAAGATGTGCAAGTTGAACAAGCTTCCCAAAGTTGAAACATATGATTTGATGAGGTAATCAGATTTTATAACTTCATTAAGAACGAAGATGAACACTATCACCTTCTTGGTATTATATGTGGATAACATTCTAATAATTGTGAATGATGTATGAATGCTGACTTGACTATTTAAACATTTCTCCATTAAAGATTTAGGAGAAGCATCCTATATTTTAGGAATTCAAATCTATAAAGTTATATTCAAGAGAATGCTTGGTTTGTCTTAGTCCAGGTACATAGATACCACTATCAAAAAGTTTGTTATAAAAAATTTCAAAAGAGGTCTCATACTGATGAGACATGAAATTTCATTTTCTCGGAGTATGTCCTTTAAAAACTCTTGAATGAAGGGTAAACATGAATATGATACTCTATGCATCTACAATAGGATCTGTATGCTATACTTACTAGGTCTGATACAATGCATACTCTAATTGTCCGAAACACTAAAATGTCATGATAGCTAATTGAATTTTTTGAATGACCAAGATAAAATGAAGGTTTCCTTCGACTTAGTTGTGATCCTCCTTAGTAGTTTACTTCAATGCGAAAAAGCTACTCATCAATATAAGACCATTAAACCTGAAAATGAATCCGCCGAAGACACCCAAGCCAGTAAAATAATGTAAACTGGTGGTTTACAATATTCATGGGAAAATAAACAATTCCGGTTGACTTGACGGTGAGTTAAAAAATTGTTTGAAGACTATAAAATAAACCTCGATTAGTTTTCTGATTAAAGAGAAATAAAGTATTCATTTAATTAGTAGTAGAAGCTTCAGTTAAAGCAAGTGTCTAGATTACCCTAAGACCTTTATATATGATTTTCTAATCGGATCAAGTAGTGACGATGGAGAATAAATAGTATCCTTTTTGTCTATCATTTCTATGGATCAAGTAGTGTATGTGTGTCATTTCATGTTCATATCATGCTGTGTCAAAGAACCTTTAGCCAATAGGTGATGAAAAGGGGTAAGAGGACTTGTCAGAGTGCTGCTGCTGTGATATCATGTTACGCTCATCTGGGATCGAAAGAGCCTTAAACCTGAATTGGTGATAATACCGGACCGAAATTGACGAGGATCACAAGAGTCTTGGTTAGCCAATTAGTGTCCAGTCGTAATTTTTGGCTTTTCACGCTGGCTCATTTCTCATATACTTTTTAATGATTTTCCATAGAATTTGGCCCAGCGTTTTGTGCTAGTCATGATTTCATTTTCTAATTGGTGTTCCTTTAATAAAACGACTCGTAGTTATTAGAATCGGATTGGATCGAATTGATTGATAAACAGTAACTCAGTGAACCAAAGCTTAGACAGACTAGTGAGCAACAAAGAGTGATAAACCAAACCTGCATATGATGCTACTATGCCCCGTACTGGTTAATTTAAATGACGATCAAAATGAAAATAAATCCTCTGAAAGCAGAGTTGTTAGATCGTAAAAGACAGTTGACTTTTACTACTGTAGCAGCTGCCTAATCGGTGCTGCAACCGTTGTCGATCCCAACTATTTAGACCTAATGCCGCCTCTACAGAAGAACAGGAGGCAGTTGCCATGGTCCACTTATAACCCAAGAACATGGCTTGCATGAACAAGAAAGCAGAGTCGAAGTACTCTACTGCGATGAAATTTAAAGTCACATTAATAAACTATTGACATGATTTTTTTGACCTATACCTATATAATATTCTCATTTATGGATTCCTTTATAATGTAGAACAAATATTTTTGGCAGAGATTTCTTTGTCCTCCGCAACCATGGGACATGAACTCCTTCATCAGTATAAACCAGAAACATAGAAGTCGAGGAGTAATATTCTCGCATGACCACCTTATGCCGCATGATCCGAACCTGCAAGCACGTCGCCGCCGTCCTTGTAATCTATCTTAATCCGTAGAAATCCGTATATCTAATTGATCTCGATGACATCCCGTAGAAAGTCCCACCGTTGACTTGTTAGTTTTATCGAAATTTAGCATTTCAAACACTATTTATGTGCAGATGCCGTGGCAGATGCAGTCCCACTGTTTCCGGTTGCTGCAGAAAATCAACGAGAACGATGGCTTCCCTACTGTGGCCGTGCAGCCTTGTCTTCTTCCTCGTTTCTACTGCGACGGTGTCGTCGGCCCTTTCCTTGCCGATACCAAGTCTCAGGTTTCAGCCGGGTCCATGGAGATACGCCCACGCTACATTCTACGGCGACGAGTCGGCGTCGGAGACCATGGGTACGTAGCTACGGATCTACCACGCGGGCTGGTCCTCGGCTTTCGTTGTTCTTTCCACGTTGCTCACCGGGGTTTCTTCCGCGTAGGTGGAGCTTGCGGGTACGGGAACCTCTTCAGCTCCGGGTACGGGATCGCGACGGCGGCGCTTAGCTCGACGCTGTTCAATGACGGATTCGCCTGCGGGACGTGCTACCAGATTCGGTGCAGAGGGTCGCCGCATTGCTACGGGAGCTTCCCAATCATCACGGTGACCGGCACCAACCTCTGCCCGCCTAACTGGGCCCAGCCCTCCGACAACGGCGGGTGGTGCAACCCCCCCAGGAGACACTTCGACCTGTCGAAGCCGGCGTTCATGCAGATCGCATATTGGAGGGCCGGCATCGTCCCCGTCATGTACCGCAGGTACGTACGTAGATGGATCTCCGCCAGCACAGGTGGCGTCGGTGTTGACGTCGCTTGGGAATCGCTGCAGGGTGCCCTGCGTAAGGAAGGGAGGGATCCGGTTCTTGCTCCAGGGTAACGAGTACTGGCTGCTGGCCTTCGTGATGAACGTGGGAGGGGAAGGAGACGTGGGAAGCATGTGGGTGAAGGGGAGCAACACGGATTGGATGAGGATGAGCCGCAACTGGGGAGCCTCCTTCCAGGCCTTCTCAAGGCTCGGGGGGCAGTCGCTCTCCTTCAAGATCACCTCCTACACTACCAGGAAGACCATCATCGCCACCGACGTCGCTCCCTCCACCTGGTACTTGGGAATGACGTACGAGGCCGACGTTAACTTCGCGTGAGGGAAGCACATAAGTGCCTGTAAAATGTAAAGCCTGTCGTGATGGTTCCTTCTACTACTTGTGTTGCCGCTTGATGTTTCCTTCTCTTACATATGACTCTTTTTGCTGGAGCTTTGATGGGGAAAGCCCAACGTTGCCAATGTTGAAGTAAAGAAGAAACTAGAAATCTCACGCTAGATAATATAGCAAACACTTCTGTGCAGCATAAGAAAAAGAAACAAACATGAACATATTCGCCATGTAAAAACAAAAAAAACTTGGTTATGATAAAAGAAGAGATCAAGGATTTGGAATAGTCATCATTAACAGGTGGTGAAAGTATAATGAAGGAGATCAAAACGACTTCACCGTTGACCTATCAAGTTGGTTGACTTTTTACCTTCACTTTTTTTTTTTATTCTTCAGCTTAGAAGTATATAATTTACAAGTGTCTACTTCTCGAAGGCTTCCCTCTCATCCTTATTGTGGTCTATCAGACAAGAACATATCCTATTAAAGTGATCTCTCTGTAAGTTCTAGAGATAATTTATTCAGGGATATTTCCTCATCCATATCCTACCAATTTTAATTTTGTGGTCAATTTACTACCATTATAATTGTAATTTCTAGACCATACGGTCTGTGGACATAGCCCTCAGATACACCACCGGGGCTTAGCATAAATGTAAACAACACTTGCATAACTCATATTATATTACCATATTAAAGCTTTTTTTGATACCTCTTATACATATATCTCTCTCCAGTTGGATGAATAAAAAATAAATATTTGGATGAGTGATGATTGAGAGGTGATGGGAAGAATCTTTTTTTTAATAATAAATCCTTATACTCAATTGCATTATCTCCACGTATTAAACATCATAAACCCCTTCTCTATTTATAAAGTTTAGAGTATACTTATAAACCAAATGTATTTAATACTGTACATAGTTTTCTAGATAAATCCTCATTCATATCTTATTTAATTACGTCACAATTATCTAAGTGACATTATAAATTCTTTTTTAGGAAAAAATTACTTTAAATCATCAAATGTTCAGCTATTTGGAGGTGAATTACCTCTCCAAAATAATAATAATAATAATAGAATATTGTCTTAAGAAATTTGCTAAAAGTGTGGGCCAAAAAAATCTGTTGGCATGGGATGTGTCTCTAGTCGGTAACAAAAGTATCTTTTGCTAGTTGAAATATGTCTTGGAATATATTTTTATGCATCCATGAGATCCTTCTTGGTTGTTGTAGGATTTGAATGAGTTGCTTGGAGTCTTATAAGGAGGAACATATGCCATCATTGGAAGCTTTCTTCGACCCTTTGTAAATTGTCCACCATTCTAAGTTGCCTACAATTCAGTTGCTATTGGTGAGGAAGTTTTGTTGGTGTAGCAATCGGCTAAGATAATGTTGTTGTGTTGATCAAATGTGGTGTAACCTACCCCTGCAAAAGGAGATAAAGGAGACTAAGAACCATCACACGAGAGAATAGCAGTGAGGTTTAGGGGTTGAAATGGGGTAAGGAGAGGGGATATTCCTTGGATTCGTTCTTTTTTCTGGTTGGATAACGAAGCTTCATTAGTTAGGGCGAGTGCCGTGACCCAGATAGTGGTGGGTTGAAGGTCTTGGTTGTGATGTTTACAGTTGTTATGGTGCTTTCATAATAACCAAAGGAAGTTTGCTAAAAGAGACCAGAAGATAGATGTTAAATGAGGGTCTAAGTCATCCCCTTCATGTAGCCATGAATCATAAGATCAATCATCAAATATGAGAGTTCTAATTTTGAACAATAAACCAAAGACTTTCTGTAAAGACACAATGAAAGAAGATATGTTTGATTGAGTCCCAACTTAATTGACACATTGAATAGATGTTGATATATTTGAGTATGATGTGGAAGGTCCATTATGAGGTGGAAGGTCAAAAGTTTTGAACTTTAGGTAGCACCAATAATACCCACATCACCTTCCAACCATTCCATATATCTTCCATTTTTCTAGGATTATCCTTTAGGTGGGTACAAGTATTACAAGTCAATTATAATCCAAGAGATTAAGGGATCCAGATCCAATAATCATCATAGGGTGTAATAGGAATGAAGATGTTAAGAACATAGCTATCAAGGTTCGTAAAAAATATGTGATGAATAAGTTGGATATTCCATAAGTTGTGTTCAATGAAGTTGGAGACATAGGTGAGAGTGTCCTGATAATTGTTGTTGATAAAAGTGGGTCATTTAAATAGTGAAATATTGGTGATCTAAGATCATTCTAAATATGGGTGGTAACACCATATTACAAAGGGATTTCTAAGGACTAATTATATATTATCTTATATAATTAATTACCTTTAGCATCCAGATCATTACACTTTCAAAAGTTACATTGTGATTTTTATACTTATGAGAGCGGGGGGAGGGGAGGTTTGTTAGAGCAACGATGTTAAATATTTTACTTTTATAAGTATAGGGATATCAACATAACTTTTAAAAATATATGAGTCAAGATGCTAAAGATAATTAATTATAGGGGATAATATGTAATTAGCTCAATTTTCAACCAAAAGTGATTTTTTATTTAGGCAAATTCTAAGGGTGAATGTGTCTATATTTGGTTATCAGGATTTTGTTCCAAAGACAATTCACATTTTTTAGAAGGGGGATAATGTGTTTAGTAGTAAATGTAGTTTTGATCTATTTTAGGCCATGAAGTCCTATACCATCATTTATCTTGGGATTTATAACCTGATCCCAACTGATTTGACATAAACTATTGTGACTTAGAGAACTATTCCAAAAGAATTTTCTAGAGTTAGTGGTAATTATATACATAAGACCCAAGTATTCATCAAGGTATATAGTGGGATGGTATTGATAATAGAATTAATAAGATTAGCTTTTTGAGCTTGAGAAATCAAATCTTTTTGCCATCCTTGGATCTTATGAAGAGTCTGGTATTGTTAACATAAGTTCCTAAGTAACTAATGGGCTAGTTGCCCTCATCAATATTAAGGAGATTTTTCAAATCACGTTTGGTGTTGGAATTGTAGTTTTTAGGAGAATAAATGATACATTTTTTTATAATAACCTAAAGGCCTATGATTTTAGAATAAGTGTTTGGGACACTAATAAAGTTATGGTATAACTTGTCATTAACTCTGAATGTTATAATAATATCATTGGAAAACATCAAGTGAGTGAACTTAACACCTTTGACATTAAATGCGGTAATCCATCCATGGTAGATAGCTTATTGAGTATATTAGAATGTATTTGTTAAGTGATTACAAAGAGTAAGGGTAAGATAAGAATACCTTAATGGATACTATGATGACTCTTAAACAAGTTAGTGGGGGTGGTCATTAATAAGATAAGAGAAACTCGACAAGGAGATAAAGGATTTAATCTATTTAATAAAAATTAATAAATAATATATTTTGGTCATGGTTAAAAATATATTATCTTAGAAAATAGAATCAAAAGCTTTAGAGACATCAATCTTTACTAGTACAAAAGGATTGCAACTTTTAGAGTCATGAATAGATCAACGTCAATTGGGATTCATTGATGATATTGGGTAGGATAATCCTAATTCTATTAGTAAGAGTTTTGGTAAGGATATTATATAAGACATTATAAAGAGCTATAGATCTATAGTCAGAAATAGCTTTGAGGATTTGACATTTTGGATATAAAGATTAAATTGGTTCTTTTCTAACTAGGATATAAAAAGGTAAAAGACTGAAATTCATTAATAAACACATTAGTAATTATGAGGGCAAGCAAGTCCTTAAAGTGTTGAAAAAATTAGATGGTGAATCTATCTAGCCTAAGACTTTTGCCTAAGCCTATAAAGAAAAGGGTAACTTGGATTTCGAGTATAGTAAATGAGACCATAAGATGATCCTAGCTAGAATTTGGGATTTTGTGAAAGTGAGGCGAACTGAGGTTGAAGGGATCTGAAATTCCATATTGGGAGCCCAAAGTTGAGAATACCTAAGAAGAAAAAATTTATATTATTTTGATAAGTTAACAAATCACCATTGTGAATTTTAACTAAGTGGATGAGGTTTTTGCGTTATTTATGCTTGACAAGTGCATAGAAGTATTTAGTGTTCTTGTCATTGTTTTCAATCTAATTATTTTTTACTTCGGTCCATAATTTAAGATGAATTATAGCGAGTCATGCTCTTGTTAGTGTACTTGGAGTTGAGTTAGATATCTATTATTCAAAGGGTTGGATTGTTACGAACTTCAAGGTCTATGTTAGTGGTAATGATTTTTCTAAGTTTAGTTTCAATATTACCTAACATTATATCACTTTATTTGGAGATGTTAGTACCAAGACTAATCAATCTATCATGAAGATAGTGAAAGGATATGGATGGTAAATTAGGATTGGACCAGGACTCAGTGACTATGGTCCTGAGCTCGGGAGACTCCATCCAACATGATTTTAAAATGAAGTATATAGTTAATTTACAATGTGAAAACAAATCAATACGATCTGAGCAACGAAAAAAAAAAAAAAAAAGAGTCAATTTAGATGTGAAACAAAAGCAGATGGGTAAATGCAAAGCTAGGAGTTATTAGCTAGTGCTTTATCAATTCTAGCAAACACTCAAGAAGGGCCAATCCAAGTATTGGATTAGGTAAAACTTGAGCCATGAAAACCTAAATCGAAAAGATTATAGGTAAACATAAAATATCAAAAAGCTAAAATAGAGCTATTTAAAAGAAAAGGTATGCCACCATTTTTTGTCCTCGCAATGCAATTGAAATCACCAAAAAATATGATAAAAATTCGAAGTCAAGCAAAGAAAGCCTTGACCAAAGTGAAATTCCGATACTTGTAATGGTGCTAGCGTAAATGGTGGAGAGAAATCATGGATGTTTACCTTGTTCCTCTAGTAATAAATGCAAGGACTAGGTATTTATATTTACAATGCAATTTTGTCAAATTTTCATGCAACAATTATACCTCCCGATCTTATAACTATCTATCTAACTTAATATATTCCAATGAAAATGATTGGTTAAGTTTATTTTTCAATAGTTTAAATGCCTCGTGCCATGAAATAATGTAATAAGAAAACACAATCGGAGTTCATTAGTTTGGTAGGAGTATAACATTTAAGAAGCCACTTCCTTTTGGTACTCCATATTATCAACTTGAGTAAAACAACTAAATATTACAGAGTAATCTCTTGAACAATTCAAATCACCTTTATCTCTTGAACAATTCTAACAACTAAATATATTCCAATGTAGCACATAGTAGCACTATAAAATCAAATCACCTTTATTGACTAAAAATTGCATCTCTGAAGTCACAAAATTTTGCTGTTTGTGATCATATTTAGAGATAAGAAGACTCAATAAATATAGAAATTTAATTTATATTGAAATAGTTAAACTATTTGTGATCATATTTAGAGATAAGAAGACTCAATAACTATTTAAATTAATTATTTGTGATCATTAATTTAATTTATTCTTTTATAAGCCTAATATGTGTTTCACCTCTTGATACAATAAACTTCTTCGTGATATCTTAATAAGTTTAATTTTAATATTCTTTTCCCTTAAACTTGTTCCATCTAACATATCAAATTTCTTTTTAAGTTATTGAAATACTTTAAATTTGAGAGGTTTTGTGAGTATATTAGTCATTTGTTCACTTGTCTTGATATAAAGTAATTTTACTTTTTTATTTTTGATATGATCTCTTATGAAATAAAATCTTGTGTCAATATGCTTTTATGGTAGACTGCATCCTTGGCTAAGATAATAGTTGAGTAGTCTTCTTAGCCGTAGTCCATGACAAATACAATAAGATGTTATTATATATTTTTCTTGCACAACTTGATAGGTCAAGATGAAATACAAATTCGGTTGTACTCTTCTGATCGTAGCTTCCAGCTCAATCATTGTCACTATATTTAATAAGCTTCAATCTTTTAGATGATGAATAGAATATGCCATAGTCAAATGTCCCTTTAATATATCATAAAATTCTTCTAGTGGCCTTTAAGTAAGATGTCTTAGGAGCTTTCATATATCTACTTATTAAACCCATTCTAAATAGTATATCAGGTTGAGTACTTAAATATCTTAAATATCCAACTAGATTTTTATAATAAGTTGGATTAATTGATTTACCTTTACCTTTCTTAATCAACGTGGTGTCATATTCCATAAGTATACCAATAAGGTGATAATCTTTCATGAAAAATTTCTTTAGGATCTCCTTTGTCTAATTTTTTTATAAGATAAAAATTTTTTTATTATCTTATATAACTTTGATACCGAAGAAATAAGTCATTAGGCTAAACTCGGTCATCTCAATCTCTTTCTTTGTAGAGTGTTTAAAATATTTAATCATGAAGATACTATTGGTTATAAAAATTTAATCATCCACATGTAGGCATATAAATAGGATATCTCCATCACAATTAAATTTCTATAAAGGGTATGTTAATGTGGATATTTAATAAAATTTATTTTGAATAAAATAAGCATATATTCGAGAATTTCTTGCTCATAGTATTTGTTTAAGCTCATAAAGAGCTCTTGTATATTTTATCTTCTTATTCATAAATAATAAAAAACTAGGAGGTTATTGAATATATATCTCTTCTTCAAGAAATCTATTAAGAAATATTAATTTAATATTTATTTATAAATTTTTTTAATTCATTTGTGTTGCTAGGGAGATAAATAATCTTATTATCTCTAGTTGAGTAACTGATGTGAATACTTTTTCATAGTCGATCGTATATTATTATTTGTCTTTCTTTGTAACTAATTGGTTTTTGTATTTCTCCACCTCTACTTGTGTATTTTTTTTTATTTTGAAGATCCACTTATTATCAATCTCTTAGTGGCCTTCTGGAAGTGTAGTAAGCTCCCATGTATCATTATTATTAATAACACGAATTTTCTCATTTATAGCTTATCATCATTTTTCTCCTTATTAACTTCTTGGAAGGTTAATAGATCATATTTTATAAAAAGATAAAATAAAGAAAGCTCATCATTAAAAGTAATCAATCCTTCGAGTCATATCATATAGCTCCTGAATCGTTCTTATCCGTCTTATAATCAAACTTTTTAAACCATATGACATAATTGATCTAGTTAATGATTTAAACAAAGATTCTTCGGTACTTGCTTGTATTATATCATTCTCTTCTGTAGCTTTCTTATGTTGCTCATCATTTTTTAAGTTTTAAATATATTATTCATCAAACTCAATATCTCTCAACATTACAACTTTATTTGTAATGAATTATAGAGTTTGTAACCACTAAAATTCTAAGTATAACCTAATAAAATGTATTTTTGACTTTTATATTTATGTTTTATTCTCTTTTCTTCTGGTATCTTCGAAATGCAATACTTCCAAAAATTCTCAAATAATTAACTTTTGGTTTCTATAAGCTCCATACTTCTTCTAGTGTACTAATTCACTTTGTCAGAAACCTATTAATTAAATAAACTACATAAGCAATAGCATCTCTCCAAAATTATTTAGGGATTCTTCTTTACTTTAATATACATCAAATCATATTAAGTATAGTCCTTTTTTTTTAGATACTATTTTACTGAGGTGTATATGTCATGATGAATTGATATAAAATTTTATTATATCTATAAAAAATTTTAAATTTATTTGATATATATTCCCCACTCTTATGTGTTCTTAAATATTTAATTTTACAACCACTTTATCTTTTAATCATATTCTTAAATTCTTTGATTTTGCTCAAAATTTTTATCTTTTTCTTTAACATATAAAATCAAGTTTTACTACTATAATCATCAATAAAGATAAGAAGATACTTACTTCATCTGAGTGATATTGGACTAATATGGTCACAAACATTTAAGTGCACCGGATCAAGTTGATGTCATGCTCTTTTTAGTTTTTTTAAATTGAAAGACTTCCTTTCTTACTTGCCCATGATATACACTTCATATAATTTTGATGGATGATTAATTTTTTTATGATCCTTTCCCCATATTATACTTATCTAGAAGTTTTAAAACCTTAAAATTGAAGTAAGTATATCTAAGATGTCATAATGAAGAATTGTCCCCTCAGTTTTAAAACAATTTGACTAATAAAAAATGTATAATATAGAGGAAATATAAGATTCATTGTCATTTTCACATGTGAGATTAATATTTTATTTTTATCACAAATTAAAAGAGCCATATTTTTATCTCAATATTATAACCTTTTTCAAGTAATTACCTCAAGTTTATAATATTATTTTTCATATTAGTAATATAATAAATATCTAAAATACATAATTTTTTGCCATTATTAAGTCTAAGAAAAATTTTACCTTTGACTTTTATTGGTCTTTGATATAAATCACTAAATGTAATGTTATTGAAATAATTTATATCTATTTCAGAAAATAATTCTTTGATGCCACATATGTGACATAAAGCTCCTATATCTAGATACCATGTCATAAACTAATTTTCTTTCAAATTATCATAAGTCATGAGTAAAACATGATTTTTCATTCTTTTCTTTCTAAATAAAATTTACTTTATCACCTTAATTGTTACAATAAAATTTATTTTTTCTACGAAGAATCAAGTGTTAATCCATCATGTTTCAAATGTAACTTCTTAGCCTAACGATATTCCTTCTCTTAATGATAATGTAAGTTTTTACAGTAGCATCTGAAGAGATAGCTCCAATATCATCTTGATAATTAAAATAGTTGGCTAAAATATTATATTAGTAATAATTATTATTCACTTGCTTATGATATTTGGAATAATATATGATCAAGCATTATGGTAGTTTTGATATTAAAACTTATGATTAATAATAACAAGTTCACGGACTATATAAGTAATTGGTTTGTGAAATGTTGCCTAGTTCTTTTAATGCCATATAGAAAGCTTTTTTTTAATACTAATTTTGCTATATTATTCAATAATTTAGATAGTATCATATGATTGTTAAAATTTAGATATTGTTTCAAAATATTTTACTAACATGAATTTTATTTTATTTTTTTAGCCATTGTTATCAAAGAGACTATAGTTAGAGATATGTTGATATTAAACATTTAATCATACCTCCTCTTTATAATCCAGTACATCTTGCATCTCCTTTGAGCTAATTTTTCTAATATCATAAAAAATAAATTATAATGCATTATGCATTATTATTATCTTACTATGTGATAAATAAAAAATAATAAAATAAAAGTCTCTAATACTATCAATAAAATTGATATGATTAGATGTCAACTTGAAGAAAAATATCCCAAATTAAATTCTAAATATCAACTTTGAGCAATTAAAGATTGTCCATGATAAGTATTATTATATCAAAGAGTGCTCTCTTTCTATTTCTAGAAATAGAAACATTCAAGTTTACAAGAAAAGAAGTTTTGACATCACTATTACCATATGAAATCATTATATTGCATAAATTTTCCAACAAGATGGATATTTTTATCGATATAATTCAATTATATAGTTTATTATTATAAATGTGAATTTCTTGTAATATGGGTAGATTTTTAATTTCCTTGACAAATACAAACCAATGTACATAACACTCACTCTATTAAAGTATAATTATATTATTAGCACCTATGTTTTGATGATGAATAACTTATTTGCCAGTTAAATGAATAAATTCTCATTTTAAGTTACTAGTACGTATAAAGTCAAAACATTCTTATAAAAAAAAATTGTCAATACCTTATGATTTGCCCATGGTTAAATAATCTTAGTTTATTAGAATATGCTCATCTTGAAATTTAAGTTGTTGTAATGTGGCAAAACTAATATTTAAGATATTTTAATATAATATCAATTTTTTCTTATTAGATTTTGACTAAGTTTGACTTTTTACTTCGCTCCATTCATTATATAATTGATTATTAAAATTCATCTTGTTTATTTAGCATAACGGTAAAAAATTAACAAAACAAAAAAATATATTTTCATAAATATTTTTAACTTTGCTATACAATCATGATAATATTATATTATGACTCAAATTATCATGATATACTTGATGTTTAATGAAAAGTTTTATGCTTTTGATTTTAAATAATGAACAAATATCTCTAATAAGTCAAATTGACAATAATTTCATCCACATTTTGATATTTTCATCAACTTTTGTTTAATTGGAATTAAATATTTTAATATAATTTTTTTCAAAAATATTAAAATTTTATTTCATCAAGTAATTACATGCCAGAAAAGTAGCAGAAGATAGATACACAGTAAAAGAATCTTCCATAATTAGCCTCCTCACATAGGTCAAACCCAATAGATATAATTTGACTTTTTGAATTCCTAATTCTCTTAGTCAATGTTGTTTCTCGAATGTTCCTTTTTTTTCTCTCATTGAACGAGGATTTTCAACTACTCAGAAAAGATTACTATTGCACCCACTTGGGTTCAATTTTCAAGTCTACCTACCTATTGAGTTTTTATACGCAAAAATTTTACTTCAAATCACATCTTTTTCAAAATTTATGACATCATTTGATCCCCTACTCGAACAAAGTTTGCTCACGTGTGTATTCTAATGGACTTTAGCAATCCACTCCCACAAGGTATTTGGCTCAAAGTTGATACCAACAAATTCCCTTTGAGAATTTGTCCAACTTTTATTTTCACTATGACCTTATTGAGCATAAAAATGGCCATCGTCTCTTGTAATCTCCCTCTAAAACTGTTGTATTTTTCATAATTTATATTGGAGCTTCCTCTTCTACTCTCTTGTCCCAGATGACCCCTACAAAGAACCTTGGATCCGAGTTCAGCGACAAACTAGGATCCAACTCAACCGCTCCACTTCTGATAACCCAATCCTTCTTCGGTCCCACGTTCCTCCAACCCACAGCACCACCCAAATTTCCTCGTCACAGCATGTCCCTTCCTATTTATTCTAAGCGCTTCGATCGCCATCTTCTGCGATTTCTATTTCAATTCCCAAAACACGTCATTTCCTTTTTCCTCTAACCCTTCCTCTTCACCGCAGTCCAATCAATCCGACTCTCACATGCAATCAATTCCAATAGAATCTTCCCTATTATTCCAATCCAAAAGACTTTAAGTTTCGCTACCCCTTCCAATCCTGCAGCATCTATCACAACATTAAATCAACCTTTTCAACCTCCCCAATCCACTCCAAGCAATAACTCTCGTGACGATTTTAATCTTCTTACCTCTTCGGGCAATCATGTGGCAATCATTCCATCTTACTCACACACCCTCTTCCTCACTATCGGGTCCTGTGCATCTCATGGTGGCCGACGGTTCCTAAAGCCTCCCAACTCCTTTCCTTTCTCTGCTCAACCCGATCCTCCATAGCTGCAATCTTCTTCACCATCCATTCCAGAAGGAGCTCTTTCACCTCAAGAAACTTTGGTAGCCAATGTTGCGGAGGCTTTTAGCAAGCCGCTGATGCTGCTGCAAATTGAGGGAAGTTCTCTGCCTGATGACGATGATGATGACCCTGAATCGATGAGATTTTACGAGGAAGAAAGCCCCAAAGCTCGCTAGAAACCTACACAGATTACTTCTCTGCCACCTCACTGCTCTTATACACACCAGAAAACGAAGAAAAAACAGTAACTCTTCCTAATGCCAAGAGAATAGATCCTCTACTTCTGCTTAGCATTTTTATATTATCTTGGAATTGTGAGAGGCAATGAGTCAATGCGCCAGTAAACACCTCTCCACCTCGCTCCTCTAGGGAAGTATGGAACTACTATGGACATACTTAGAAATCAAGAGCAAACAGCGAGACTGGTTGAGCTACTTTTTTAGACTTCTGTCTCTAATACCCAATTATACGTCAACCCGGTCAATAATGAAAACATCAGTTTTGACTCACAAAGTTAGGCAGTACGCTTTCCCATTAAGTTAGGTTAGAAGTTTTTTGACGAATGAGTTTAGTTGTAAGGTTGGAAAATCTTCTTTTCTTTCCTCATCCGTGTTTGATCTTAATACCGAGAAATCCACTATTCGGAAATCCTCTCTCCTATAAACAGGAGAGGAACATGTTAATGCATTCAAGCTTTTTCAATAGTTATTTTTATCTTCTATTCATCATATCCCTTACCTCTACAGAGCAGAGAAAGGGGGGACTCTTTCTCACCGGACTCACTTTCCCGTTGGACTCTCCTCTTCATCCGTTGTACGGTCGGTGCGTGATGCCTTCGCTGCTACCCCAGTCGCTGCCGTGATCACACCCAACGTCGCCATCAAGTGCGGCCACAACAATGAGAGCCTATTTTGGTGCGGCCGAATGCTTGCCCTTGGTAGTGGATCCCTCTCCAACTCCTGCCCGCTCCATCCCTCTTCTCCTCCATGTGGCCTTCTTCTTCACCGGTGCTTCTTGCATCGACCCTAGGCTCAGGTTGTTCGTCGTCGTAGTATCGTTTTCATCAGGCTGTGATTTGCATCAATCGCAGCCCGTTGCCTCACTGTTAACTATCGATCCTCAGCTCCTGCTAAGAGCAAATCGCTGTAGGTTTCTTCACCAAATTGTTATAGCTTTCTCTTCTGTTATAGCATCGTTGTAGCTTCATCCTCTACTATAGCTTCCTCTTCTATTATAGCATCGTTGCAGCTTCCTCTTCTACTGTAGCATCGCTGCAGCTTCCTCCTCTGTTGCAGCTTTCTCCTTTACTATAGCTACCTCCTCTACTACAGCTTTCTCCCCTGCTGTAGCATCACTGCAACTTCCTCCCTTGCTGTAGCATCACTACAACTTCCTCCCCTGCTATAGTATCGCTACAGCTTTCTCTTTTACCACGGCTTCTTCCTTTGCTACACCATTGCTATAGTTTTCTCCATTGTTACAGCTTTCTCATCTGCTGCAATCGTCGTCGTCGTAGTCGTAGTAACATCAACAGCAGCAGTAGCAGCGATCTGCTCTTACCCTACTCACGAAGCCTCTCGCTCGTAAACTGTTTGCTTTACATCGATCCAAGATTGGTATCCTTGACAGAAGCACTATCTTACGGGAGCATGATAGCAAATAAGATTTCCCCAACTATACGAGGAAATTGAGGAAAATTCGAGGGAAATCCTATTGGCCTTGCTTTAAAATTTCTATCTTAGATACTTTGAATGCCTTTCATGCCCCCTCTCATCTCCTTCAAAAGTTAGACTAAAACCTATTTAGTCTTTATTCCCAAGAAAAACAAGCCATCCATGATAATATTCTCATTGTTAACCAATTAGCTCACTTTATGTTTAGATCCAAATTTAACCCCCTCCAATCCTCAATAAGTTTGACATAAACAAGGCTTTTGTCTCGATATGTCTTAGGTAGCTTTAAATGATAACCTTATTTGTCTAAACATTTTCTCATCATTTTCTTTTATGATTATGGCATGTGTTTCCTTTGCAAATTTTACATGTTTAATTAATGAAAATTTCTCTACTTGGTTTCGTAACAATAGGAGGGTTAGACAAAGGATCATATCTCTCCTTATCTTTTCATCCTTATTTTAAAGGTTTTGGGATTAGACAAGGGGATTAGATCTCCCCTTATCTTTTCATCCTTGTCTTGAAAGTTTTCTATTCCTTGCTAAACCATCTAACCTTCAAAAATATACTCACTCTTTTTAACATTGAAGGGATCAAAATTTTTTATTTAATATTTGCTGAAATTTTTTATTTAAGATTTGCTAATATTATTCTCCTTTCTTTCCGCATGAATCAAAAATTTTATTCTCAACTCATAGTGTTGAATTTATTTTTCTTATTTTCTAAACTTAACATCAATAAATCAAAATTTGAAATTATTTTCTCTAAAAACTATATCCCACAAACTATATAGTTTATTTGAAATTAAGGAGGCGAGTTGGATCCTAAAATATTTTGGGTTTTTATTAACCCAATCAAAATCTATGATAGATGATGACAATCTTATTGATAAATATCCCAGGAATAATTCAGGGACGACAAAAATGCATGATATCCTAGGATAAATATCCTAGGAAGAATTCTTGTAAATTCTGTTGTTAATGCTATTCTTACACATATGCTTATGAGAGTCTCCACAAATTTATTCGTAGAATCAAGAAAATCACTTATAAATTCTTTTGGAATATAAATAACTCTCATAATATTGCATCACTTTTTTTAAAGAGTAATGGAGGTTTGGGTATTCATGAATTCAAAGTTGTTAAGCTTATCAAGTGAATTTTTCCTATTTCCTTATTGCCAAGTACGGCTCCCTTTCCCTTTTATGGATTTTTGGATCAATCAAAATAGATTATTTTGCACCCGTCATTCCATATTGCAATCAACTTGGTGTCGTGCTCTTATTGTATCTAATGGTTACATTATTTAACATAAGTTTGAGGAGACCTTTTGCCTTTTGGTGCCCAAATAAAAACTAACCATCATAGTTACTGTGCTAAATAGTGATGGGTCTTTCAATCTTTCCTCCAAGTTGGCTAGTATAGGTTATATTATTGTAATCACTACTAGATTCATTATTGTTATCGATGAAATTTTTTCTAGATTTTCTCTCCTAGTATTGTTGAATAGTTATTTTTTAATATCTCTCGAGAATTATTCAGAAAGGCTATTAAGTCATTTGGATCAATAGAAAAGCTCACATATTAATCAACTTGGTGCTCGTAGAAGTTCTCCTAGAATAGGGTTGTTATCTTCCTACAAACTTTTATTCAAACATGTTACTTGACATATTTTAAGTTGAATAAATAATTTATGTTTTACTTATTAAAAAAAAGGCAAAACATAGCTTATACTACTTCGCTCCCTGTAATATGGGTGATTCACCCCTGAACATAACCTTCAAAATTTTTAGGTGTGATTCCATCGAAAAGAAGAAATACTTTTCATGGGTGATTCTCCCCTTCATGGTTGCAGAACTCCCCATCGTTACCGTTAACTCACGTACCAATAAAGTTGGTCTCAGGCATGCCATTTTAAATGCACGCTTTAATAGACCCACAAGGCTTCCGCAGGCAAAACAAAAATGTATACTGGGTTCTGCCTGCCCAATTATTTCTTTGCGCGCATTTCCTTTCAACAGAAAGCTAGTCACATACCCACTTGGTAGTCTCATAGCTTCTTCACCCATCACCAGCGACTTTTGAGAGCCGAGACATCGTCTTCTGAGACGTTTGCTTCCAAGAAATGACGAAGCCGTCCCGGCCCCCATCCTTTCCCACCCTAAGTTCCACCGGCTGCAGGCCCGAAATAGTGGCTGTTGGGATCCAAGCGTAGCAGTGGAGCGTACTGTGCGAGCTGACAGCTGCTTTAAGGGAAAGCTGAACAACCTAAACTCACCATCTAAATGGCAAATGCCCGGCCATCACCACCACCGATATCGCCCAAGAGAACAATGGAAAGGAATTAGAACGAGAAAAGCACTGAGATCTGAGCCGAGCATTTACGAGCTGAGGGTTGAAGACTTGGACGGACGGAGGACGGACCGGGGGAGGACAGCGGAGACACGTGACGAGCGACACGGCCTTTTGTGCCGTCCTGAGCCGGGCGACGATCGCGAGACCCTCTTCGCACTGCTTACGTGGCGGCATCATGAGCCGCGTGATGTACGGTAGCGTACGGTGGACGGCCGACGAGGTGAGTTTTCCTGTCTCGACCCGTGTCGGGAACAGGTTTCTGGTCCTGTGAAGATGCGGATCGCGCATGTTTCTTGTGGACCCCGCGCGGTTCGCAAGCAGTGAGTCGGTGTTTGCTGTCCAACCCTCTCGAAAGCCATCAGCTAGGTGTGGTCCCTTGCCAGGACGACACGGGTGCAGATCCTGTGTCTCGATCTAGCCACCCAACACGAAACGAACGTATAAAGATAGCAGCCCAGCGGAGCCCCTAGCCGATAACTAATAAAACAGAATCTCTCATGTTTGGTCTTTGGGACGCCACCGAGACAGCAACAGAAACAGCAAATCATGGGCGACGGAACTGACAACCTCGGTCGACGCTAAGTTGGGAATCTGAGCTCTTTCCCCAAATAATTTACTCCAATTACTGCCGATTCCCACAAAAAGAAAGACGTGGCTTCAATAGATCCTTTCCTTGTTTTGGTTCCAAATTTTCTTCCTCATATTTACTTTAATGAGGTCCAAACAAAAGGACGGCGGATGGTGTTTTTCTGGGTCCATCATCCAACTGCTTGTATTCTTCTTCTTTTTCTAGGGTCGTCGTAGGGAAGAGAAAGAGGTGGACCTTGTCGTTCCCAGTCGGCCATTATTTCCCCCTGAGAACAAAAAGAAGGTCTTGCTCTTGATCTTGCCATATCTTGTGAGATCCGGTAGATGTTATCCCTTTTTGTCCTTTAAGATCGCTGACATCGATCCATGTTTTAGTGAGAGGGGGGAGAGGGAGGAGGAGAATCGCCGACCATCGTCATGGTGAGGGGTAAGACGGAGATGAAGCGGATAGAGAACGCGACGAGCCGGCAGGTGACATTCTCCAAGCGGAGGAACGGGCTGCTGAAGAAGGCCTTCGAGCTATCGGTGCTGTGCGACGCCGAGGTCGGACTCATCGTCTTCTCTCCCCGGGGGAAGCTCTACGAGTTCTCCAGTTCCAGGTGCCGTTAACCTAATCACCGATCCCCACTCTCTCTTCACCTTTGATGCGTATTTAAGCCTTTTCCTTGTCGAGTTCATGGGTTTCTTGATGATTAATAAGCCACAGCATGAAACAAAAAGCCGCATAAATCTACTCTTGATCGCTGCTTTGTGCGTAGCAACGGCTGACCCCAAGTTCGTCGTCCTTTCCGACCGTTTCCCCCTCTTCAATAGGTTTCAGAATCTGAGGGTTGCTATATATATATATATATCTTCCAATGCAGCTTCACATTTCTTCATCCTCCCACTTTGATCATCCTAAAATATAGACCTTCTCTTTTACCCAGTACTGCACTTCTTCTCTGGAGACATGTCGAGCTTTCAATCTCGACATCTCTAGATTCTCACATATTTATGGTCTCCAAATTTGCCTTCCAGTAGCGGAAGGAGGCCAATTTATGCCTTCATTCCTATTAATAAAAATGGTAAAGTTTTTACTCGATTATCGTACGAACTTCTGTACGATTTCTTTACTATGGAGTGCAACAGGTTCATTGTGTTACCTTTGACAACAACAATATAAATTAACATACGGACAAATTAAATTTACATGGTAGTACAAGCCAGAAAGATTGCAAGAAACCAATAGTAAGATGGCATTATTGGAACAGATGCCTTGTACATGTAGATGCCCAAGAGAAACATTGGCACTTGTGTAAAGATTGGGAAAATAATCACAACCAAAAATGTCGCAGCCGAAGACTGGAGAAGTTATATTACTCTACAAGTACATGAGACTAATGCCACCATTTAATTCTTTGTTCATTCTAGTGTAGAAATAGTATGGTCAAATAATATTAATAATTGAAAGGTATGACATTAGAAGCACATACTTCATGCATGTCAGGAAGTTGATTCTGTAGGGCTACAGGTTTTTCTTATGATATGCCTGAAGCTAGTGATTAGAGAAACGAAAATTCACATGAATACATGCTTAAGTTTTACATCTTCCATTTGTTTTTTTTGTTTTCACATAGGATCTGTATATGTATGGGAAATTCAAGTCTGCAACAAAATTTGTTCACGTTATTGGCTTGTGCTATCTCTAACAAAGTCAAAGATATGTAACCAATGACATAAACACTATATATGCTTATACATGGTCTGCTGGAAATTAATAGCAATCATGGTAGAAAGTCACTAAAAACCCTCCACAATATCAGATGGTGAAAGCGGCAATCCTAATTAAATGATGTGATTCATGTTATTCACATGAATCATTTTGATTTGGTGCAGATAGCATTTAAACTGTCTGAATAGAACTTTAGAATGGATCTGTCTTTTTGTGCAAAGCATGTCATTTGGGTTCCTATATGCATCTAAAACCCATGGATTATATGATACATTTTTTTTGGCTAGTGTAGTAATAAATCTTTAGTGCTCCAATATATCTTCTTTTATCTCGATGCTGTTAAATGACTAATATGCATTTGCTATAATGCATGTAATAAGCGATTATAAGTCACTGAAAAATACTATCCTTTGGAACCTTACCATGGTTCAAAATTGTGTAGATTATGTTTGTGTCGACATAAGCAAATGTCGGAGAAACTAAAACAAGGGATGATAATTTTTTATATGTCGAAAATACTATGAATTATGTGCAAACTAGAAGCAAGTCATGAGCCCTACAGCAAAAATCTTGTTCTTATAGAACTACACATTGTTGTTGCATTTTGGACAAATTGATTTGATGTGTTCTTGTCGTTGCTAATGCTCACTTCGTTTAAATAGTGTCTGATCTAGAAAAGTGCAATTCTAGCACGTTCAAGCATCTTCAAAACTTTCGATATAACGAGGCCGATTAGATTTGTTTAAGCTGAATTATGATAAAGCTCAGTATGTCTCGAATTCATCTTGAGCTAAACTCATGATTATCTCAAGTACTTCCATTGTTGGAAACCTAATTACAATCCAAAAATTTACACCATGATTACTAGTTAAAGCAAGGAACTAAGTTTTTGCAAGTAGAAGGTTTGAGTTGAGGAGACATGGTGTAAAATAAAACGAAGAATTCTTATTGTTAGGAGAAAAACAAATCTCGTAATACTATATTCAAAGAAGCTAGAAAGAATAAAATATTAATAAATAGAGATTTATATGATTCACACAAACTAAACTACATCCAAGTCGTCGTAGATCTTCGCTATAGATAAAAAAAATTACAAATATGAAAAGCCACTTAGTCCTCATCAATCTCTAACTCTCAACTACTTCGGCTTATACTCCACGAACACTTAATAAGAGAGATCTTTTCTATTTATAGTGTGTGTACAGTAAGAAAAGAAAATCATATATAATCTACTAATCTAAACAGTCCTAACTAGTTATTAACAGCCCTTAATTTATAGCCATAAATCAAAAAAATAGTTATAACCTCATTTACCAAAGTCAAAAGATGGCTGTTAATAACACTTTTGCTAAGTCAAAGATGACTTTTGACAATCTCCCATTTGAAAATTGATTTCAGTCACGCCTTGACACTTGATCAATACAGCAGCTCAACATTTCTCTTACTTGTGTCGGCCAACCAAAGTTTAACATAACTTCAGTTTATTAATGGTCAGTGTCTTGATTAGCGTATCAGTAGAGTTTTGATTTTCTTAAATCTTCTCAAGCTTAAGGGCTTTGTCTTCTAGCAGTGTCCAAATGCTTCATTTGGATATGCTTTATTCTAGCATGGGAAAGACAAATTGTTTGTTAATTGAGCTATACTCTAGCTATCTAAATATATGACACTTTCCTTTTATTTCTTATCAAGTTCTTCCCAGAAACATTGAAGCCAAACCATCTTCTTACTAGCTTTGAGAGCAACAATTTTCTACAGTTGAGATGCCCGTTGTTGTACCCTCAAGAGTATATACATACCTTGTAGTGCTCTTTTTATTGTCGATGTTTCCAACTAAGTCTTTATCAACAAAACCTTCTAATATCAATTCTCCACTTCTAAAATTTGTCATATGTATGGTACCTTATAGATATCTAAGTTTTTGATGACTTTTATCTTGCTAGGGTTATTCATATATTTACTCACTACTCGCTGTGCAATGTTTGATCTGGTATAAACCATATCATACATCAAACTTCTAATAACCAAGATACAGATAACTTTCTACACATATCCTCATTTCTTCTCGGTCTTTAAAGATTATTCTTTTAAAAGTTTGAAGTGGGCACCTAAAGGTACCAAAGTCCTTGCTTCCCTGTCTTTAGTAATCCTACTCCAAAAATATGCTTGGCAACTCCTAGATTGTCATTACAAAAGTTTTTGATAATTCTCACTTTAAATTATTTATCTCTTATATGTCACACTTGTAATGAGCATATCATCTACATATAAAAGTAGAATAATGAAGTTATTATCAAACCACTTAATATAGTAATAATGATATGGTTGATATTCTATAAAATTGCTACTACTCATGAAGCTATCAAGCTTCTTAAACTATTATCTCTGAGCTGGTTTCAGCCCATGCTAACTCTTCCTTAGCTTACACACTATGCTTTCTTTGCCTGCAATCATGAAGTCTTATGGTTGTTTTATATAAATTTCTTCCTTCAAATCACTATAAAATAATATTATCTTTACATTTAATTATTTAAGATGTAAATTCTCTATGGCTATAATTTTCAACACTAATATGATAGTTGTTAACTTCACTAAGGGAGAGAATATCATAGTGTAATTGATATCTTATTTCTATTGAAATCCTTCTACCACTAACCTCGTTTTGTAATGTTTGCTTCCACCATGTTCATTTTAATCCTATGAACCCACTTGTTATGCAAAGCTTTTTTTTTCTTATAGATAGTTCAGCCAACTCCCACATCTAGTTCGACATGAGTCCATCTAATCTTTCATGGCAAAGTCCCATTTGATTGAATCTATAACCTGAATTACTTCATCATTTCACCGTTATTAGTCAATAACAAATAATACAAAGAAGGTGAATAATGTTATACTAGTATAGAAATTCTTGAGGAACACCTTAATACTAGTACTTCTAGTATTGGAATGCATGATTTTTCTTAGGGAACTTCACCCATAGGACTCTATCGATCCTCTAACTGTACTTTCTTTTCAAAGATCTCCCCAAACTTAATATATTCATTTTTTTTATGTTAGGTTTGGCATTAGTGTTGGTAGCTTCTGCATATAATCTGTTCTTGTATATTGCCTTATTATTAAATATGTCATCCCTGCTTCGGATGATTTGTCGATTTTCATAGTCCCAAAACTGATAGCCAAACTCATCAGTGTCATAGCTAATAAAAGCACATTTTCTAGACTTTAGGTCAAGCTTGCTTCTTTCAAATGAATCAATATGCACATAAAAAATACAACCTAACACTCTTACATATGAAATGTTTACCTACTTGCCACTCCAAACTTCCTTTGATAATCTTTCACCTAGAGAAACTATGGGTCCATGATTGACAAGGTAAGTTGTTGTACTGACAACTTCAGCCCAAAACATCTTTGGTAAGCCTACATCTATTCTCATGCTTCTGGCACATTCATTCGAAGTTTTGTTATGCACTCTGCTATTCCATTTTGTTGGGTTTTCTAGGAATAGTTATTTCCAGTTTAACTCCACTAGTTGCATAAATTTCTTTAAGCCTATGATCTCTATACTTTCCTCCTTTGTCAAACTTAGAGTAGCTTTACCCTCCAAACTTGTTTCACACTCTATTAGCATTTTCAATTTCTTGAAAACAACATAAACTCTATATATATATTCTTTTTTCAAAAAATAAACTAATACAATAGAGCAAAAATCATCACACAGTAAGACCAAATCTTTTTAACGTGGAAAACCCAATGTGGGAAAAACCATGGGACCATAGTCCACCTCAAACTTTCACTATCAATAATAATGATAACAGATTTACAGTAGGTCTTCTCTAGAATAACTAGAGGATCAGAATAACATCAAGATCATAGATGTTGGCTCAAGAATAGCATATCTTCATCATATAGGATGGATCTCCTCAAAAGAGAATTCTAGGTCTCACAAAGTGGGTATCACAGGAAAGTACCTTAGAGAGGGTAAACTGTAGATCAACACCATTAGGATTGTAGAGTTTGCTGCAAGGATTCTCCATATAAAATTTAGGTCGAAACTAACAACGTTTGGCCACCGATCGTCAAGCAGAAAACTCAAAAACCTAATCTTTCTCTCTCCTCTTTCCGCTACACGCTGCAATCTGATCTATTTTCCTCACCTTCTCTCTCCTCTTTTTAATTTCTTTCATTTGCTGATTTAGGCTCAATAGGCCCAATTATCCAAGCCCACATTGTTAGGATCGAGGGCACTAAGAGGGGGGGGGGTGAATTAGTGCAGCGGAAATCTTACAGCGATTTTAAAAACGAAAGCTGCGTTCGTCCGATAAAAAACGATTTCGATATAAAAGCAGAATCACAGTGCAGTTTGCGTCTAAGCGTAGTTTGCGTCTAAGCGCAGTTTGCGTCTAAACACAGTTTGCGTCTATGCGCAATTTGCGTCTAAGCACAGTTTGCGTCTAAACTCAGTTTTACGTCCAAACGCAGTTTTACGTCTAAACGCAGTTTTACGTCTAAACGCAGTTTTACGTCTAAACACAGTTTTGCGTCTAAACGCAGTTTTACGTCTAAACGCAATTTTGCGTCTAAACGCAGTTTTACGTCTAAACGTAATTTTACGTCTAAATGTAGTTTTGCGTCTAAAAGCAGTTTTGAACCTTGAAAAGCGTTTTACGTAGAAAGCAATTTGCAGTTATAAATGGAATCCGAATGTAAGCGTAAACTGCAGTGTGAAGATCGTACGAAAACACGATTTACGATTGAATGCAGATTCTGAAAGATCAGAGCTTAGAAACTCGTTCGTAAAGGCGCAGAGGGCAGTAGCAATGTAGGAGGTTTGCAGTAATGATAAAGTGCTCAAGGTAAAAGCAAACCAGAGATTTAGAGTGGTTCGGTCAGTCTTGACCTACTCCACTTTTGGCTTCCTCCTCCGACGAGGTCACCGACGTCAACTAGCTGCCTTCCTTCAATGGGCGAAGGCTAACTGCCCTTTTACAGTTTCTCTCCTTTTGACAGGCTCAGGAGACAACCTTTACAGATCCTTTCTCTCCTCTCTTTACAACTCAAGACTTGAAGAACAGAAGGAGGAGAACTTTAGGACTTTACACAAATTTGAGCTCTTAGAATCACTGAAAAGATCAAGAATTCGGTGTGGATCTGTATCTTTTCAGTGCTGAATGGGTGGGGTATTTATAGGCCCCAACCCAGTTCAAATTTGGAGCTCAAAACGATCAAATCGATCAAATCCCAGAATTCTAGGATCAGGCGGTTGCACCTCTTGACTGGAGAGGTGGCACCGCCTGGCAGAGCTCGACGACTGAGCTCAGGCGATTGCACCTCTCTGCCAGAGCTCGAAGACTGAGCTCGATGGTTGCATCACCTGGCAGAGCTCGAAGACTGAGCTCAGTGTTTGCACCGCCTGGCAGAGCTCGAAGTCTGAGCTCGGTGGTTGCATCACCTGGCAGAGCTCGAAACTGAGCTCAGGCTGATGCACCTCTCTGCCAGAGCTCAAAGACTGAGCTCGGTGGTTGCATCACCTGGCAGAGCTCGAGACTGAGCTCAGGCTGATGCACCTCTCTGCCAGAGCTCGAAGACTGAGCTCGGTGGTTGCACCGCCTGGCAGAGCTCGAAACTTGAGCTCTGGCGGTGCTACCTCTTGACAGAGGAGGTTGCACCGCCCAGTCTAGCTCGAAGACTGAGCTCTGGGCGGTTGCACCTCTTGGCTGGGGCGGTTGCACCGCCCAGCCTCGCAGCCCTAGCGGTTGCACCTCCTGGCTGGGGCGGTTGCACCGCCCAGCCTCGCAGCCCTGGCGGTTGCACCTCCTGGTGCAATCAGGGTCCGAATGGTTCGCTCCATTCGGCCCAATTTGAATCTTTTCAGGGGCCCAATTGCCCCAAGATTAAGCTAATGGGATCACCTCCCATTTTCAAGCTTAATCATCGTGCTAACTACGATTAACTCTAAGACAACTTCTGCAGCTATGCTCCGATGCGTCAATCGCTTCTTCCGGCGAGTTTCCGGCGAACTTCCGTCGATCATCCGATAAACCCTCGGTGATCCTTCTGCGGACATCCGGCATACTCCTGGACTTTGCGACGATCCACTTGGCGAGTTCCGACGAGCTTCGCTTGGCAAGCTTCTGGACTTCTCGGATCTGTTCTCGCTGAACCTCCGACGACCGTCCGAACTTCCGTCGAACTCTCGAACTCCCAACGTGATCATGATTTTGACTCCGGCGCAACACCTGCTGCTTGTCTTACTCTCATCGTAGTTAATCCTGCACACTTATCAAAACTTCGATCGAGACAATTAATCCTAAGCAATTAACCAAGTTGTCCGACATGTCATTGGTCCCTCGACGCTTCGTCCGATTCTTCGGCGCATCGTCCTCTTCTGCAGCCTATTGCCCAATCGGCCAGTTGACTCCGCAACTCCGATATCCTTGGCACAATACCCGCTCTTCTTGGCCCGATGCCCGAGTCCACGGTCCGAAGCCTTCTGTCGATACGTCGACCGATCCACCGGCCCGACGTCCAATCTTCTGACACGTTCCTTCGGCACAACATGATTTTCCTGCTTTAATTGTCTCATCCTGATCGAAGCATCCCGCATCACTCAAAACGCAGATTAAATCATAAACATATATCAAGTAGTTTCATCATCAAAATACGAGATTCAACAATCTCCCCCTTTTTGATGATGACAACCACTTGATGACGGAGTTAAACTTAACTCCCGGAGTTTAAACAAACTCCCCCTATCAATATGCCATATTGATAGAACCTTGAATTCAAACTGAATTCAAGTCATTGCAATATTCATCATGAATACTTGCAACACGTCAACATGAACATATGCATAAACTTTATGCATCACATGTCATGTCATCAACATACTTTCATCAACATACTTCTCCCCCTTTGTCATCAACAAAAAGGAGAAGTATCACAATCAAGTGTTTGTGATATTGATTCAACTCATTGCATGAAAAACATAGTATCAAGTTTTATCATCATGCAATCTTGGAGCTAGAAGATTTAGCAAGTGTTACATCATGCTTAGAACATTCATGCTATCAAGTTTTAGATATGCAAGTTTTATAGCATATAAGATAGCACTTTTGGTAATGTTCAAGATAGCAAGTTCTACATCATGCAAGCTAGCAAATTAGAGATGTTCAAGAAGGCAACTCTTGCTTCTTGAAAATTTTGCTCACTTTGCTAGATGCGCAAGTTAGCATTTTTGCCTCTTGAGATAGGCAAGATAGCACATTTGCTTCTTTTGAGATAGCAACTTTTTGCTTCTCTTTAGACCAACAAGCTAGCAATTTTTACGATATACAAGTTTCACAATATATAAGCTAGCAAAAATTTTGAAAGCAAATGCAAGATAAATTTCTTGTGTAAGCTCATGATTCTTGCTTCCTATTGCAATGTGCAAATTGCAAGTTTTGCTTCTTGAGATAGTGATGTTCAAGAAGACAATTTTTCTTCTTGAAATAAGCAAGTTAGCAATCTTTGCTTCTTAAAATAGGTAAGCTAGCAAATCAAGTTTTTGCATCTTCTTGACTTGTACAAGCTAGCTATCTCCCCCTTTGTCATTGTAAAAAAAAGAAAGAGAGAATACAGTTTTGTATTTCTTTTTCCTTTTACAATGATTTCAAAATCATGACAAAGGATGAATAATCAAGTTATGAATGTCAAGACAATTTTTCATCATGAATATTTTATCATTGCATGCATCATTATCATAAGTTGAAGTATTACATGCATGATATCATATCACCATTCATAATTACATTAATGTTTCAATATAACAATTTCTTCTCAAAATGTGTAACTTGGCACTCATAGCATTTTAAATCATGATTTACATCATATGCAATACATCGTATCATAATTAGAAAGAACAAGTATTGCATGCATAATTGCACATCATAAATGTTTCATATCATGATGGTATCAATTTTGTCAAATTATATCCTACCATGCATGATCAAAACTTCTCCCCATTTTATCATTGAAAACAAGAAGAAAGTAGGGGGAAGAGCATAAAAGTGTTAAATATTTCAATCATTTCAAGGCATTTACATCATAGATCAAATCATGATTCGTGATTCATCATAAAGCAAGTTAGTTTTCAATCATCACATAAGGCTTTTAAGGAATTTTTGAAACATAGGAGAATGATTAATTTAAGCGTACAATGTTTCAATCCAATTCAAGTCATGAATATCAATGCTTTCATATTGTGAGTATCAATTCATGAATACCATAAGATATTATTTGTGACTTCAATTTTGCAAGATCAAGATTATGATTTAGATAAAACTTATTCAAATTAAATCATTAACTTGAAGTTCATAATCAAGTCATTAAAATTAATTTCGAGATTCATAAAATATCATGAAATCATTAATCTCGATCAAATGGGAAAAGCATTTTTTAAGAGATTCCTTTTCATCTAAGCATGCCTTAGTCTTTATATGCCAAATTAAGATAAGCATGAAAGTTCAAGACATAAGGCAAATAAATCTTGTATTATGAAATATACGATATCAAGGCTCATGATTCATTCGAAAAGATATAGTACAAAGAGCAACTTGAAACATTCTTATCAAGATCACATTTTAAAATATTCCAAGTTTCAAGATATCAATATGACACTTCATTGAATTGCATTTCATTTGAAGGACTCCTTTTTGATAAATGTAGGGAGCATAATGAACGATCTTGATTTATAAAGAGCTCCATGTTATAATTACCAAGATCATGATTTTAATGATTATTCTCTTTAGCAAAGAATCACAAAAGCACTTTATTTTTGCATAAGAAATCTCATTGTATTATGATTTATAAATTCTTTTTCTGCACATGAATCATAGGAGATATGAACGTGAAACAAATCTTTGCAAGCAAAAACACTATCATTCATATTTCAAGATGGAATTTATAAGCAGGAATCATTTCATCAAATCCATTTTAGAAAAATATTTTTCATAAGTGTATGAGAGAGTCTGATTGTTAGGATACCAATTGTTAAGTGAATCCAAAAATGAAATTAACACTTTCATATATTCAGACATGATTTTTGCTATAGATCTTAAAATTTAGTCAAGAAGATCAAACAAGCTCATGATCATGGATAACTTAAAATCACATGCATAAAATTGTTAATAACCATTTCATATTAGATCTTTATGCATTACTTTAAATCAAACGTGATTTCATTCAACAATGTTAATCAAACATGATACACATTATTACTTCTTAACCATGATCAAAATCATTTTGTTTGTTTATCATAAAATATGCAATATTATTTTCGAAATTATCAGCATGATCATAATTTTTGTATTTTTATTTTTAAACATGTAATTTTCAAGAAAATTAATTCTAAACTAAAAAAGAAAATATATCATGAAAGCATCAAGTAATTTCAAAATAAACCAAAGGCATTTTAATTACCTCAACGTCGTAGGCTGGTAAGGCGTATTTTGTCGCCTCGCTTTTGTTGACTTTCTTGTCTTCAGATGAGCTCGATTCATCCTAATTTTTGTTCTTCTTCTTGCGTTTAAAGCAAGTAGTTCCATTCTTTTTGCTTTTTAATTTTCGTTTCATTTGTAGTTTAAGTTCACCATCACTTGAGCTTACGCTCGAGTGGTCTTCAAATGTTCTATGTCCCAAATCCTTCCTGTTCTTTGGAAGGTTGGTTTGTTCATCATTGTCCTCATCACTTGAGTCATCGCTCAAGTGGCATTCATTTGTCCAGAGTTCCAAATCCTTCCTGTTCTTTGGAAGGTGATTGTGTTCAACATGTTCATCATGTGCATTGTGCACCATTTCATATGTCATCAATGAACCAATTAGTTCTTCAAGTGGTAAGTTGTTTAGATTTTTAGCTTCTTGTATTGCAGTTACTTTTGAATCCCACTTTTTAGAAAGAGAACGCAAAATCTTGTTTACGAGTTCAAAATCCGAAAAACATTTTCCAAGAGCTCTTAAACTATTGACGACATCCGTGAAACGGGTGTACATGTCGCCTATAGTCTCGCTTGGTTGCATTTGAAAAAACTCAAAATCATGCAATAAAAAGTTAACTTTCGAGTGTTTGACTCTACTAGTTCCCTCGTGCGTGATTTCAAGAATTCGCCAAATGTCAAAAGCCGTTTCACACGTAGAAATCCGATTGAACTCATTTTTGTCCAATGCGCAAAATAAGGCATATTCATAGCCTTTGCGTTTAAAGAAAAATTCTTCTTCTCCAAAACCGACCATTCGTTCATCGGTTTGGAGGGAAGTTGAAAACCGTTTTCAATGATACTCCATAAGTCTAAATTCGTAGAAATCAAGAAAACTCTCATTCGAGTTTTCCAATAAGTGTAGTCCAATCCGTTAAACAACGGTGGACGAAAGACCGAAAAGCCCTCTTGAAGAGCCATTTCTCTCAGGTGTAAATCCGAAATGAGAAATACCCCGCTCTGATACCAATTGTTAGGATCGAGGGCACTAAGAGGGGGGGGGTGAATTAGTGCAGCGGAAATCTTACAGCGATTTTAAAAACGAAAGCTGCGTTCGTCCGATAAAAAACAATTTCGATATAAAAGCAGAATCACAGTGCAGTTTGCGTCTAAGCGCAGTTTGCGTCTAAGCGCAGTTTGCGTCTAAACACAGTTTGCGTCTATGCGCAGTTTGCGTCTAAGCACAGTTTGCGTCTAAACTCAGTTTTACGTCCAAACGCAGTTTTACGTCTAAACGCAGTTTTACATCTAAACGCAGTTTTACGTCTAAACACAGTTTTGCGTCTAAACGCAGTTTTACGTCTAAACGCAATTTTGCGTCTAAACGCAGTTTTACGTCTAAACGTAATTTTACGTCTAAATGTAGTTTTGCGTCTAAAAGCAGTTTTGAACCTTGAAAAGCGTTTTACGTAGAAAGCAATTTGCAGTTATAAATGGAATCCGAATGTAAGCGTAAACTGCAGTGTGAAGATCGTACGAAAACACGATTTACGATTGAATGCAGATTCTGAAAGATCAGAGCTTAGAAACTCGTTCGTAAAGGCGCAGAGGGCAGTAGCAATGTAGGAGGTTTGCAGTAATGATAAAGTGCTCAAGGTAAAAGCAAACCAGAGATTTAGAGTGGTTCGGTCAGTCTTGACCTACTCCACTTTTGGCTTCCTCCTCCGACGAGGTCACCGACGTCAACTAGCTGCCTTCCTTCAATGGGCGAAGGCTAACTGCCCTTTTACAGTTTCTCTCCTTTTGACAGGCTCAGGAGACAACCTTTACAGATCCTTTCTCTCCTCTCTTTACAACTCAAGACTTGAAGAACAGAAGGAGGAGAACTTTAGGACTTTACACAAATTTGAGCTCTTAGAATCACTGAAAAGATCAAGAATTCGGTGTGGATATGTATCTTTTCAGTGCTGAATGGGTGGGGTATTTATAGGCCCCAACCCAGTTCAAATTTGGAGCTCAAAACGATCAAATCGATCAAATCCCAGAATTCTGGGATCAGGCGGTTGCACCTCTTGACTGGAGAGGTGGCACCGCCTGGCAGAGCTCGACGACTGAGCTCAGGCGATTGCACCTCTCTGCCAGAGCTCGAAGACTGAGCTCGATGGTTGCATCACCTGGCAGAGCTCGAAGACTGAGCTCAGTGTTTGCACCGCCTGGCAGAGCTCGAAGTCTGAGCTCGGTGGTTGCATCACCTGGCAGAGCTCGAAACTGAGCTCAGGCTGATGCACCTCTCTGCCAGAGCTCAAAGACTGAGCTCGGTGGTTGCATCACCTGGCAGAGCTCGAGACTGAGCTCAGGCTGATGCACCTCTCTGCCAGAGCTCGAAGACTGAGCTCGGTGGTTGCACCGCCTGGCAGAGCTCGAAACTTGAGCTCTGGCGGTGCTACCTCTTGACAGAGGAGGTTGCACCGCCCAGTCTAGCTCGAAGACTGAGCTCTGGGCGGTTGCACCTCTTGGCTGGGGCAGTTGCACCGCCCAGCCTCGCAGCCCTGGCGGTTGCACCTCCTGGCTGGGGCGGTTGCACCGCCCAGCCTCGCAGCCCTGGCGGTTGCACCTCCTGGTGCAATCAGGGTCCGAATGGTTCGCTCCATTCGGCCCAATTTGAATCTTTTCAGGGGCCCAATTGCCCCAAGATTAAGCTAATGGGATCACCTCCCATTTTCAAGCTTAATCATCGTGCTAACTACGATTAACTCTAAGACAACTTCTGCAGCTATGCTCCGATGCGTCAATCGCTTCTTCCGGCGAGTTTCCGGCGAACTTCCGTCGATCATCCGATAAACCCTCGGTGATCCTTCTGCGGACATCCGGCATACTCTTGGACTTTACGACGATCCACTTGGCGAGTTCCGACGAGCTTCGCTTGGCAAGCTTCTGGACTTCTCGGATCTGTTCTCGTTGAACCTCCGACGACCGTCCGAACTTCCGTCGAACTCTCGAACTCCCAACGTGATCATGATTTTGACTCCGGCGCAACACCTGCTGCTTGTCTTACTCTCATCGTAGTTAATCCTGCACACTTATCAAAACTTCGATCGAGACAATTAATCCTAAGCAATTAACCAAGTTGTCCGACATGTCATTGGTCCCTCGACGCTTCGTCCGATTCTTCGGCGCATCGTCCTCTTCTGCAGCCTATTGCCCAATCGGCCAGTTGACTCCGCAACTCCGATATCCTTGGCACAATACCCGCTCTTCTTGGCCCGATGCCCGAGTCCACGGCCCGAAGCCTTCTGTCGATACGTCGACCGATCCACCGGCCCGACGTCCAATCTTCTGACACGTTCCTTCGGCACAACATGATTTTCCTGCTTTAATTGTCTCATCCTGATCGAAGCATCCCGCGTCACTCAAAACGCAGATTAAATCATAAACATATATCAAGTAGTTTCATCATCAAAATACGAGATTCAACAATCTCCCCCTTTTTGATGATGACAACCACTTGATGACGGAGTTAAACTTAACTCCCGGAGTTTAAACAAACTCCCCCTATCAATATGTCATATTGATAGAACCTTGAATTCAAACTGAATTCAAGTCATTGCAATATTCATCATGAATACTTGCAACACGTCAACATGAACATATGCATAAACTTTATGCATCACATGTCATGTCATCAACATACTTTCATCAACATACTTCTCCCCCTTTGTCATCAACAAAAAGGAGAAGTATCACAATCAAGTGTTTGTGATATTGATTCAACTCATTGCATGAAAAACATAGTATCAAGTTTTATCATCATGCAATCTTGGAGCTAGAAGATTTAGCAAGTGTTACATCATGCTTAGAACATTCATGCTATCAAGTTTTAGATATGCAAGTTTTATAGCATATAAGATAGCACTTTTGGTAATGTTCAAGATAGCAAGTTCTACATCATGCAAGCTAGCAAATTAGAGATGTTCAAGAAGGCAACTCTTGCTTCTTGAAAATTTTGCTCACTTTGCTAGATGCGCAAGTTAGCATTTTTGCCTCTTGAGATAGGCAAGATAGCACATTTGCTTCTTTTGAGATAGCAACTTTTTGCTTCTCTTTAGACCAACAAGCTAGCAATTTTTACGATATACAAGTTTCACAATATATAAGCTAGCAAAAATTTCGAAAGCAAATGCAAGATAAATTTCTTGTGTAAGCTCATGATTCTTGCTTCCTATTGCAATGTGCAAATTGCAAGTTTTGCTTCTTGAGATAGTGATGTTCAAGAAGACAATTTTTCTTCTTGAAATAAGCAAGTTAGCAATCTTTGCTTCTTAAAATAGGTAAGCTAGCAAATCAAGTTTTTGCATCTTCTTGACTTGTACAAGCTAGCTATCTCCCCCTTTGTCATTGTAAAAAAAAGAAAGAGAGAATACAGTTTTGTATTTCTTTTTCCTTTTACAATGATTTCAAAATCATGACAAAGGATGAATAATCAAGTTATGAATGTCAAGACAATTTTTCATCATGAATATTTTATCATTGCATGCATCATTATCATAAGTTGAAGTATTACATGCATGATATCATATCACCATTCATAATTACATTAATGTTTCAATATAACAATTTCTTCTCAAAATGTGTAACTTGGCACTCATAGCATTTTAAATCATGATTTACATCATATGCAATACATCGTATCATAATTAGAAAGAACAAGTATTGCATGCATAATTGCACATCATAAATGTTTCATATCATGATGGTATCAATTTTGTCAAATTATATCCTACCATGCATGATCAAAACTTCTCCCCATTTTATCATTGAAAACAAGAAGAAAGTAGGGGGAAGAGCATAAAAGTGTTAAATATTTCAATCATTTCAAGGCATTTACATCATAGATCAAATCATGATTCGTGATTCATCATAAAGCAAGTTAGTTTTCAATCATCACATAAGGCTTTTAAGGAATTTTTGAAACATAGGAGAATGATTAATTTAAGCGTACAATGTTTCAATCCAATTCAAGTCATGAATATCAATGCTTTCATATTGTGAGTATCAATTCATGAATACCATAAGATATTATTTGTGACTTCAATTTTGCAAGATCAAGATTATGATTTAGATAAAACTTATTCAAATTAAATCATTAACTTGAAGTTCATAATCAAGTCATTAAAATTAATTTCGAGATTCATAAAATATCATGAAATCATTAATCTCGATCAAATGGGAAAAGCATTTTTTAAGAGATTCCTTTTCATCTAAGCATGCCTTAGTCTTTATATGCCAAATTAAGATAAGCATGAAAGTTCAAGACATAAGGCAAATAAATCTTGTATTATGAAATATACGATATCAAGGCTCATGATTCATTCGAAAAGATATAGTACAAAGAGCAACTTGAAACATTCTTATCAAGATCACATTTTAAAATATTCCAAGTTTCAAGATATCAATATGACACTTCATTGAATTGCATTTCATTTGAAGAACTCCTTTTTGATAAATGTAGGGAGCATAATGAACGATCTTGATTTATAAAGAGCTCCATGTTATAATTACCAAGATCATGATTTTAATGATTATTCTCTTTAGCAAAGAATCACAAAAGCACTTTATTTTTGCATAAGAAATCTCATTGTATTATGATTTATAAATTCTTTTTCTGCACATGAATCATAGGAGATATGAACGTGAAACAAATCTTTGCAAGCAAAAACACTATCATTCATATTTCAAGATGGAATTTATAAGCAGGAATCATTTCATCAAATCCATTTTAGAAAAATATTTTTCATAAGTGTATGAGAGAATCTGATTGTTAGGATACCAATTGTTAAGTGAATCCAAAAATGAAATTAACACTTTCATATATTCAGACATGATTTTTGCTATAGATCTTAAAATTTAGTCAAGAAGATCAAACAAGCTCATGATCATGGATAACTTAAAATCACATGCATAAAATTGTTAATAACCATTTCATATTAGATCTTTATGCATTACTTTAAATCAAACGTGATTTCATTCAACAATGTTAATCAAACATGATACACATTATTACTTCTTAACCATGATCAAAATCATTTTGTTTGTTTATCATAAAATATGCAATATTATTTTCGAAATTATCAGCATGATCATAATTTTTGTATTTTTATTTTTAAACATGTAATTTTCAAGAAAATTAATTCTAAACTAAAAAAGAAAATATATCATGAAAGCATCAAGTAATTTCAAAATAAACCAAAGGCATTTTAATTACCTCAACGTCGTAGGCTGGTAAGGCGTATTTTGTCGCCTCGCTTTTGTTGACTTTCTTGTCTTCAGATGAGCTCGATTCATCCCAATTTTTGTTCTTCTTCTTGCGTTTAAAGCAAGTAGTTCCATTCTTTTTGCTTTTTAATTTTCGTTTCATTTGTAGTTTAAGTTCACCATGTTAGGATCGAGAGCACTAAGAGGGGGGGGTGAATTAGTGCAGCGGAAATCTTACAATGATTAAAAACCAAAAGCTGCGTTCGTTCAAAAACTGTTATGATGCAAAAGCAAATTCTCAGTTTGTATCTAAGTGCAGTTTGCGTCTAAGCGCAGATTGCGTCTAAGCGTAGTTTTGCGTCTAAGCGCAGTTTACGTCTAAACTCAGATTTACGTCTAAACGCATATTTACGTCCAAACGCAGATTTACGTCTAAACTCATATTTACGTCTAAACGCTGTTTTACGTCTAAACGCAGATTTACGTCTAAACGCAGATTTACGTCTAAACGCAGTTTTACGTCTAAACGCAGATTTACGTCTAAACTCAAAAACTTGTTTGTATACTTGCAGAAGGCAGTATGCAGTTGGAATCAAGATGTAAATGTGAACTGAGATCTGATGATTGAGCGAGGAAAGCCGATTTACGTCTGAATGCAGTTTTACGTCTAAATGCTGAAAATCGTTCGTAAAATCGTAGAGGACAGATTGCAGTTATCAATAGGATTAAAGTGTAAGTGTAAACTGCAAAGAAGCTCGTTCGTAAAAGCACGGAAAACAGTTCTGCAGAATCAAACGTAAACGTAAACTGTAATGTATGAAGATACGAATTTACGTCTGAATGCAGATTCGGAAGAACAACACTTAGAACTTGTTCGTGAAAGCGCAGAGAGCAGTAGTAATGAGGGAGGTTTGCAGTAATGATAAAGTGCTCGAAAATAAACGCAAACCAGAGATTTAGAGTGGTTCGGTCAGCCTTGACCTACTCCACTTTTGGCTTCCTCCACCGATGAGGTTGCCGACGTCAACTAGGTGCCTTCCTTCAATGGGCGAAGGCCAAACTTCCCTTTTACAATTTCTCTCCTTTTGACAGGCTCAGGAGACAACCTTTACAGACCTTTCTCTCCTCACTTTACAACTGAAAACTTGAAGAACAAAAGGAGGAGACTTAAAGGCTTTACAACACTTTTGAGCTTCTTAGAATCACAGAAAAAGATCAAGATTTCGATGTAGGTCTGTATCTTTTCAGTGCTGAATGGGTGGGGTATTTATAGGCCCCAACCCAATTCAAAATTCGAGCTCAAAACGATCAAATCGATCAAATCCCAGAATTCTGGGATCAGGCGGTTGCACCTCTTGACTGGAGAGGTGGCACCGCCTGGCAGAGCTCGAAGACTGAGCTCAGGCGATTGCTTCTCTCTGCCAGAGCTCGAAGACTGAGCTCGATGGTTGCATCACCTGGCAGAGCTCGAAGACTGAGCTTGGTGATTGCATCACCTGGCAGAGCTCGAAACTGAGCTCGGTGGTTGCATCACCTGGCAGAGCTCCAAGCTGAGCTCAGGCTGATGCACCTCTCTGCCAGAGCTCGAAGACTGAGCTCGGTGAATGCATCACCTGGCAGAGCTCGAGACTGAGCTCAGGCTGATGCACCTCTCTGCCAGAGCTCGAAGACTGAGCTCGGTGGTTGCATCGCCTGGCAGAGCTCGAAACTTGAGCTCTGGCGGTGCTACCTCTTGGCAGAGGAGGTTGCACCGCCCAGTCTAGCTCGAAGACTGAGCTCTGGGCGGTTGCACCTCTCGGCTGGGGCGGTTGCACCTCCCAGCCTCGCAGCCCTGGCGGTTGCACCTCCTGGCTGGGGCGGTTGCACCTCCCAACCCCACAGCCCAGGCGGTTGCACCTCTTGGCTGGGGCGGTTGCACCTCCTGGTGCAATCAGGGTCCGAATGGTTCACTCCATTCGGCCCACTTTGAATCTTTTCAGGGGCCCAATTGCCCCAAGATTAAGCTAATGGGATCACCTCCCATTTTCATGCTTAATCATCATGCTAACTACGATTAACTCTAAGACAACTTCTGCAGCTTTGCTCCGATGCGTCAATCGCTTCTTCCGGCGAGTTTCCGGCCAACTTCCGTCGATCAACCGATAACCCTCGGTGATCCTTCTGCGGACATCCGGCATACTCCTGGACTTGCGACGATCCACTTGGCGAGTTCCGACGAGCTTCGCTTGGCAAGCTTCTGGACTTCTCGGATCTGTTCACGCTGAACCTCCGACGACCGTCCGAACTTCCGTCGAACTCTCGAACTCCCAACGTGATCCTGATCTTGACTCCGGCGCAACACCTGCTGCTTGTCTTACTTTTATCGTAGTTAATCCTGCACACTTATCTCAACACATAGATTAGATAACAAATGACAATTGACTTCATCATCAAAATCCGAGATTCAACAATCTCCCCCTTTTTGATGATGACAATCAATTGATAAAGGAGTTGTCCTTAACTCCCCCTATCTAAATGCCATAGTTGAGATAAGTCAACCTTGAATTCAAGACCGAAGAATTCAAGTGACGTATTGATAAGTTAGATCAGTTAAACTTATCAATGCTCCCATCATGATGCCCATCATGATGTATCTCTTCAAGAATGATGTCAAGGCATGACATACATCATCAAGTTTGTATGATAGTGTTTGTAACTGTTCATCATGTAAACATATAAAGCTACGAAGGACTTTTTACATGATGCACACATTTGAGATTTTCTAGCAAGTTTGCATTTTCTTCACAATATAGAATATCAAATCAGGATATGATGCAAACTATAGCACATGTTCACATATCTCTTGGTGATGCAAGGATGGCATAGCATTGTTTATAGCATCACTCAAGTATTTGCAACTATGACATAGACATGATTATGGCAGTTCAGCTATGACATAGTATTTATCAATTCATATGTTTCTCCCCCTTTGTCATCAACAAAAAGGCATGATAGCATTATCAAGCATATAAAAGAAGTCATGACACATATATCTCTTTATTGTGTTTGCTTGACGGAGGAAAGTCATTTTTCGAAGAGTTTTCATAAGAGTGTACAGGAACATCCCATACAAATCGAAAAATGAACTTCTTACATGCATTTGGTTAAAAATATTTGTCACATAATTTGCAACATGTTATTTGATCAAGCGTTGTCAAGGCATGTAATAGTAATAACATCCGAAAGATAATTTTAACTAGTTTAAGTATTCGGACACATCAACATTCCTAATTCTCTTCTTATGTAATCAAATTGTTCTTCACATAGGGGTTTTATGAAGATATCAGCTAGTTGATGTTTGGTATCAATAAATTCTATGGTTACATCATGATTAGTGACATGATCTCGTATAGAGTGAGGTCTAATATCAATGTGTTTGATTTTTGAGTGTTAAGCTTTTGATATAGTAACACAATCATTTCAAGTGCAGTATTCTACCATATTGCATAACAAGATTTTTATTTCAGCAAGTGTAGCATTGTATCATACTGCATAGCAAGATTTTTATTTCAGCAAGTGTAGCATTGTATCATATTGCATAGCAAGATTTTTATTTCAGCAAGTGTAGCATTGTATCACATAGCAAGATTTTTTGTAGCATTGCATCACATGGTGAGATATCAGCTCGTACGATGCAAATTTTTGTTTGATATCTTGATACATAGTAATCATATTAGTAATAGCAACCATATCAATGTCATACTGCTGACTTAACAACTTACATTGGTATGTTGCTTCATATTTTTCAAGGCATAGGCTTTTTAAACCTTTTTAGTTTCAGTGCAAAAACCGAGATAAACAACAAGAGATGTTTGCAAATATGCTTACACAAACAAGGATAACCATATCAGGGTAACATATGTACAGCATATCAGGTAACCATAAAGACAAAGTCTTTCATGAATAACATAAGGAGTTTACAACATGTCATATCAAAAACATCATATGTTCATACAAGCTTATTCATGAGGTGGAAGATTAAAGTGCCTAAGTAAAGAGTCAAATTGTCGATGGATTTGCTGCAGCTCGGTTAGGATTTGATCTTGTCGAAGTTCAAGCCGTTCTTGTCTTTGTTCAAATCGGTCCATCCGAATCCCGATATCTTCGATGGATGATGTGTGAGTTTGCTCAACCGGATGTGTTTCCTCAAAGGGACAGATCGGAGGAGAGTGGGTACTCCTAAAGACTGGGGTTTCCGGCTCTGGTTCAGGTTCAAGTTGAGGGGGATCAGTTCTTCTAGGCATTCTAACCCAGTTACCGTTTCTATAGTGACATCTTAGTCGGTGAAGTAGATTTTTGTTTATTATGCTGAATCTATCTGATTTCATTACTTCTTCTTCTAGTGGTATTTGAATGTCATAAGCTTTCATTATTCTAGTAATTATTCCACCATATGGGAGCATCATATCTTTTGTAGATAATTCCAACATGTTTTGTTGGATCAGATAGCCAAGACAAATGTCACGTTCTTTCATGATTAGGTACATAATTCCTAATTCCAATTGACTCACTTCATCATGATGGTATTGCTTAGGAAGAATTATACTAGTCATGATATGATGAAGTATCTTAGTGTTAAAGGGCATTAGATGTTCACAACTTTTAGGAATAGATTCTATGTTAGGATTGGCAAGGATTGTTCCTAAGGCTTCAACGTAGGATGTTTCAATAGTTTTTTCATCCCATGATCCTTTAAAGTAAAGTCCTATGCTTTTCATGGGAATACCTATCATATCACAAATGAATCTATCAGTGATTGAGATGTGTTGTCCTAAGAGATAGGTTGATATCCTTTCTTCATCATCTATTTGCATGTTGTTGTAAAACAATCTAACTAGTCTAGGATAAATAGGTTCGTTGATCTGCAAAATGGGAAGTAGATTTAGGTTTGCAAACCAATGGATAGTCTCTACATCTCTTAGTTCATTCAGATCTACGTATTTTCCCTTATTGATGCTTCTTAGTTCGAAGGAGAGAAATTTTTCAGCATGGTTTTTGGAATCAAAAAGAGTGAGATCAAACTCTTCTACAACTCTCCTCTTTCCCTTGTCCCTTGAGGATCTTCTAGATCCCATTACTACTGCTGTTTAGAGGGATGATGATGAGCTAGAGTAAATGAAGAACAAAACAGAATTTAGGAGCTTCTTAGAGAGTACCTTTGTGAAATCTTCAAGAGAAGGAAGGATTCTTGATGTTTTGCTCCGAAATGAGAGGTATTTGGAAGGCTTAGAGGAGTGAAATGGGAATGGAGGAGACTTGGAAGAGTAGAGGAGGAAATGGGGGTGAGTTGTGGTCGGTTCCTTAGCCGGCCCTAACGTGATTTTAAAGGGCAGAGCTTGCTGGCGGTTGCACCTCTGGCTGGAGCGGTGCAACCTCTGGCAACCCGTGATGGCTGGAGGTGCCACCGCCAGCTGGAGAGGTGCCACCGCCTGCAGCAGGTGAGCACCTAAGATGATTTGATTAGGGAGTCTTTGCCTTGAGGAGAGTTTCAGAGCAATTAATGATTTCGTATGAGTTTTTTTTTTTTTTTTTTTGAAGCTCTTTGTACGATCAAGATAGATCTTTTAACGTGCATACGTATGTTTGTTTGGTATCCCTTTTAAGATCATGACATATTTAGTTTCTACAAGAATTAATTCGTAGATGAATGGGTTTTGAAGATCAGGGGGGGTATGTGAATTTGGATATCATATGTTTCTAATAAGGTTGTATCGTTTTTGTGATTTCACAACTTCCACTTGTTACTTAAGCGTTGCGAGTTCCTTTTTGATTCTTGGTTTATGACCATTGAGAGTCAAGGAGCAAAAAATTATTTCTTGCTCCGGCCTAGACTTTTAATGTTTTTATAGGAAGGGATGATCTTTAGGAACCCATTTGCTTTTGGGTGCCTCATAAATAGATCTACATTTTCTATCATGTTGCATAGAGTTTATCATTGTTCCTTTAGGAACCTAAATTAATTTGTTTGGACTTATTTTCTTGAATGGACAATAATGTGTCTTGTGTCCAAACTTGCAACAAAAGTTGCACTTGGTTTGGTGTTGAACATGTAGGATGGGGCCTTTTACAAAGGTAGTTGGATTTCGGTGAGGACTCCTCACAAATCCAATCCCACTTCTTTTGGGAGCATGACCCTTGTTTGTAAGGATCATGTTTAATGACTTGCTACCAACCTCGAATTTCTTCAAGGTGTCCTTAAGTAGCAAGTTTTCTTTTTGTATAGTTTCCAAATCATGACATTTGATACATGAATTTAAACTATCATGATGTTCGACTTTTAACTTATCAAACTCACAAGTAAGATTATCATGTACCTTTTTTAGCAACTTGTATTTTCTATTTATAACTTTGCATTCATCAAATAAATCATGGAAGGCATTTAATAATTCATCGAAAGATAAATCAGCATCTAATAAATCCGTTACCTCCTCTTCGATGGCCATGAAGGCGTAATGAGCAACTTGCTCGGTGTTGGATTCCTCTTCCTCAGATGCGCTCGAATCATCCCATGTTGCTTGGAGCGCCTTCTTCTTTGTTGTTCTTTTCTTGACTTAGGGACAATCACTTTTGTAGTGTCCCGGCTTTTTACATTCGTAGCAGATTACTTGGTCCTTCTTAGGTTCAAGTTTATTTTTCACATCGTTTTTAAACTTGTTTCTTTTGAAGAACTTATTAAACTTTCTTGTCAAAAATGCTAAGTCATCATCACAGTCCTCATCACTTGAGTTTTCTCTCAAGTGGCATTCAGAAGTTTTAAGTGCCATATCCTTCCTGTTCTTTGGAAGGATGTCTTCTTGCTCTTCATGAGCTTTGCAGGTCATTTCGTAGGTCATTAATGACCCGATTAGTTCTTCAAGAGGGAAATTTCGCAGATCTTTTGCCTCTTGAATAGCGGTGACTTTAGGATCCCAACTCTTAGGAAGGGATCTTAGTATCTTATTAACAAGCTCAAAATCCGAAAAGCTCTTTCCGAGTCCTTTTAGACCGTTGACGACATCCGTGAAACGGGTAAACATGTCGCCAATGGTTTCACTCGGTTTCATTCGGAAAAGTTCAAAAGAATGCAGCAACAGATTGATTTTTGACTCTTTCACTCTACTTGTGCCCTCGTGGGTCACTTCAAGTGTGTGCCAAATATCAAAAGCAGTTTCGCAAGTTGAAACACGATTAAACTCGTTTTTATCAAGTGCGCAAAATAAGGCATTCATAGCCTTTGCATTAAGAGCGAAAGCCTTCTTCTCCAAATCGTTCCAATCGATCATTGGAAGAGAAGATTTTGAAAATCCATTTTCAACAAGGTTCCATAGTTCAAAATCCATAGAAATAAGAAAGATCCTCATTCGGGTCTTCCAGTAAGTGTAGTATGTTCCACTGAACATGGGTGGACGTGTAATCGAATGCCCCTCTTGGTTTCCGGCGTATGCCATCTCTCTTGGGTTTTAATCCTTTAGAGAGTTAACCTTGCACTGATACCAATTGTTAGGATCGAGAGCACTAAGAGGGGGGGTGAATTAGTGCAGCGGAAATCTTACAATGATTAAAAACCAAAAGCTGCGTTCGTTCAAAAACTGTTATGATGCAAAAGCAAATTCTCAGTTTGTATCTAAGTGCAGTTTGCGTCTAAGCGCAGATTGCGTCTAAGCGTAGTTTTGCGTCTAAGCGCAGTTTACGTCTAAACTCAGATTTACGTCTAAACGCAGATTTACGTCCAAACGCAGATTTACGTCTAAACTCAGATTTACGTCTAAACGCTGTTTTACGTCTAAACGCAGATTTACGTCTAAACGCAGATTTACGTCTAAACGCAGATTTACGTCTAAACGCAGATTTACGTCTAAACGCAGTTTTACGTCTAAACGCAGATTTACGTCTAAACTCAAAAAACTTGTTTGTATACTTGCAGAAGGCAGTATGCAGTTGGAATCAAGATGTAAATGTGAACTGAGATCTGATGATTGAGCGAGGAAAGCCGATTTACGTCTGAATGCAGTTTTACGTCTAAATGCTGAAAATCGTTCGTAAAATCGTAGAGGACAGATTGCAGTTATCAATAGGATTAAAGTGTAAGTGTAAACTGCAAAGAAGCTCGTTCGTAAAAGCACGGAAAACAGTTCTGCAGAATCAAACGTAAACGTAAACTGTAATGTATGAAGATACGAATTTACGTCTGAATGCAGATTCGGAAGAACAACACTTAGAACTTGTTCGTGAAAGCGCAGAGAGTAGTAGTAATGAGGGAGGTTTGCAGTAATGATAAAGTGCTCGAAAATAAACGCAAACCAGAGATTTAGAGTGGTTCGGTCAGCCTTGACCTACTCCACTTTTGGCTTCCTCCACCGATGAGGTTGCCGACGTCAACTAGGTGCCTTCCTTCAATGGGCGAAGGCCAAACTTCCCTTTTACAATTTCTCTCCTTTTGACAGGCTCAGGAGACAACCTTTACAGACCTTTCTCTCCTCACTTTACAACTGAAAACTTGAAGAACAGAAGGAGGAGACTTAAAGGCTTTACAACACTTTTGAGCTTCTTAGAATCACAGAAAAAGATCAAGATTTCGATGTAGGTCTGTATCTTTTCAGTGCTGAATGGGTGGGGTATTTATAGGCCCCAACCCAATTCAAAATTCGAGCTCAAAACGATCAAATCGATCAAATCCCAGAATTCTGGGATCAGGCAGTTGCACCTCTTGACTGGAGAGGTGGCACCGCCTGGCAGAGCTCGAAGACTGAGCTCAGGCGATTGCTTCTCTCTGCCAGAGCTCGAAGACTGAGCTCGATGGTTGCATCACCTGGCAGAGCTCGAAGACTGAGCTTGGTGATTGCATCACCTGGCAGAGCTCGAAACTGAGCTCGGTGGTTGCATCACCTGGCAGAGCTCCAAGTTGAGCTCAGGCTGATGCACCTCTCTGCCAGAGCTCGAAGACTGAGCTCGGTGAATGCATCACCTGGCAGAGCTCGAGACTGAGCTCAGGCTGATGCACCTCTCTGCCAGAGCTCGAAGACTGAGCTCGGTGGTTGCATCGCCTGGCAGAGCTCGAAACTTGAGCTCTGGCGGTGCTACCTCTTGGCAGAGGAGGTTGCACCGCCCAGTCTAGCTCGAAGACTGAGCTCTGGGCGGTTGCACCTCTCGGCTGGGGCGGTTGCACCTCCCAGCCTCGCAGCCCTGGCGGTTGCACCTCCTGGCTGGGGCGGTTGCACCTCCCAACCCCACAGCCCAGGCGGTTGCACCTCTTGGCTGGGGCGGTTGCACCTCCTGGTGCAATCAGGGTCCGAATGGTTCACTCCATTCGGCCCACTTTGAATCTTTTCAGGGGCCCAATTGTCCCAAGATTAAGCTAATGGGATCACCTCCCATTTTCATGCTTAATCATCATGCTAACTACGATTAACTCTAAGACAACTTCTGTAGCTTTGCTCCGATGCGTCAATCGCTTCTTCCGGCGAGTTTCCGGCCAACTTCCGTCGATCAACCGATAACCCTCGGTGATCCTTCTGCGGACATCCGGCATACTCCTGGACTTGCGACGATCCACTTGGCGAGTTCCGACGAGCTTCGCTTGGCAAGCTTCTGGACTTCTCGGATCTGTTCACGCTGAACCTCCGACGACCGTCCGAACTTCCGTCGAACTCTCGAACTCCCAACGTGATCCTGATCTTGACTCCGGCGCAACACCTGCTGCTTGTCTTACTTTTATCGTAGTTAATCCTGCACACTTATCTCAACACATAGATTAGATAACAAATGACAATTGACTTCATCATCAAAATCCGAGATTCAACACACCATCACTTGAGCTTACGCTCGAGTGGTCTTCAAATGTTCTATATCCCAAATCCTTCCTGTTCTTTGGAAGGTTGGTTTGTTCATCATTGTCCTCATCACTTGAGTCATCGCTCAAGTGGCATTCATTTGTCCAGAGTTCCAAATCCTTCCTGTTCTTTGGAAGGTGATTGTGTTCAACATGTTCATCATGTGCATTGTGCACCATTTCATATGTCATCAATGAACCAATTAGTTCTTCAAGTGGTAAGTTGTTTAGATTTTTAGCTTCTTGTATTGCAGTTACTTTTGAATCCCACTTTTTAGAAAGAGAACGCAAAATCTTGTTTACGAGTTCAAAATCCGAAAAACATTTTCCAAGAGCTCTTAAACTATTGACGACATCCGTGAAACGGGTGTACATGTCGCCTATAGTCTCGCTTGGTTGCATTTGAAAAAACTCAAAATCATGCAATAAAAAGTTAACTTTCGAGTGTTTGACTCTACTAGTTCCCTCGTGCGTGATTTCAAGAATTCGCCAAATGTCAAAAGCCGTTTCACACGTAGAAATCCGATTGAACTCATTTTTGTCCAATGCGCAAAATAAGGCATTCATAGCCTTTGCGTTTAAAGAAAAATTCTTCTTCTCCAAAACCGACCATTCGTTCATCGGTTTGGAGGGAAGTTGAAAACCGTTTTCAATGATACTCTATAAGTCTAAATTCGTAGAAATCAAGAAAACTCTCATTCGAGTTTTCCAATAAGTGTAGTCCAATCCGTTAAACAACGGTGGACGAAAGACCGAAAAGCCCTCTTGAAGAGCCATTTCTCTCAGGTGTAAATCCGAAATGAGAAATACCCCGCTCTGATACCAATTGTTAGGATCGAGGGCACTAAGAGGGGGGGGGGTGAATTAGTGCAGCGGAAATCTTACAGCGATTTTAAAAACGAAAGCTGCGTTCGTCCGATAAAAAACGATTTCGATATAAAAGCAGAATCACAGTGCAGTTTGCGTCTAAGCGCAGTTTGCGTCTAAGCGCAGTTTGCGTCTATGCGCAGTTTGCGTCTAAGCACAGTTTGCGTCTAAACTCAGTTTTACGTCCAAACGCAGTTTTACGTCTAAACGCAGTTTTACGTCTAAACGCAGTTTTGCGTCTAAACGCAGTTTTGCGTCTAAACGCAGTTTTACGTCTAAACGCAGTTTTACGTCTAAACGCAGTTTTACGTCTAAACGCAGTTTTGCGTCTAAACGCAGTTTTAGAAAAGCATTTTACGTAGAAAGCAATTTGCAATTATAAATGGAATCCGAATGTAAGCGTAAACTACAGTGTGAAGATCGTACGAAAACACGATTTACGATTGAATGCAGATTCTGAAAGATCAGAGCTTAGAAACTCGTTCGTAAAGGCGCAGAGGGCAGTAGCAATGTAGGAGGTTTGCAGTAATGATAAAGTGCTCAAGGTAAAAGCAAACCAGAGATTTAGAGTGGTTCGGTCAGTCTTGACCTACTCCACTTTTGGCTTCCTCCTCCGACGAGGTCACCGACGTCAACTAGCTGCCTTCCTTCAATGGGCGAAGGCTAACTGCCCTTTTACAGTTTCTCTCCTTTTGACAGGCTCAGGAGACAACCTTTACAGATCCTTTCTCTCCTCTCTTTACAACTCAAGACTTGAAGAACAGAAGGAGGAGAACTTTAGGACTTTACACAAATTTGAGCTCTTAGAATCACTGAAAAGATCAAGAATTCGGTGTGGATCTGTATCTTTTCAGTGCTGAATGGGTGGGGTATTTATAGGCCCCAACCCAGTTCAAATTTGGAGCTCAAAACGATCAAATCGATCAAATCTCAGAATTCTGGGATCAGGCGGTTGCACCTCTTGACTGGAGAGGTGGCACCGCCTGGCAGAGCTCGACGACTGAGCTCAGGCGATTGCACCTCTCTGCCAGAGCTCGAAGACTGAGCTCGATGGTTGCATCACCTGGCAGAGCTCGAAGACTGAGCTCAGTTGTTGCACCGCCTGGCAGAGCTCGAAGTCTGAGCTCGGTGGTTGCATCACCTGGCAGAGCTCGAAACTGAGCTCAGGCTGATGCACCTCTCTGCCAGAGCTCGAAGACTGAGCTCGGTGGTTGCATCACTTGGCAGAGCTCGAGACTGAGCTCAGGCTGATGCACCTCTCTGCCAGAGCTCGAAGACTGAGCTCGGTGGTTGCACCGCCTGGCAGAGCTCGAAACTTGAGCTCTGGCGGTGCTACCTCTTGACAGAGGAGGTTGCACCGCCCAGTCTAGCTCGAAGACTGAGCTCTGGGCGGTTGCACCTCTTGGCTGGGGCGGTTGCACCGCCCAGCCTCGCAGCCCTGGCGGTTGCACCTCCTGGCTGGGGCGGTTGCACCGCCCAGCCTCGCAGCCCTGGCGGTTGCACCTCCTGGTGCAATCAGGGTCCGAATGGTTCGCTCCATTCGGCCCAATTTGAATCTTTTCAGGGGCCCAATTGCCCCAAGATTAAGCTAATGGGATCACCTCCCATTTTCAAGCTTAATCATCGTGCTAACTACGATTAACTCTAAGACAACTTCTGCAGCTATGCTCCGATGCGTCAATCGCTTCTTCCGGCGAGTTTCCGGCGAACTTCCGTCGATCATCCGATAAACCCTCGGTGATCCTTCTGCGGACATCCGGCATACTCCTGGACTTTGCGACGATCCACTTGGCGAGTTCCGACGAGCTTCGCTTGGCAAGCTTCTGGACTTCTCGGATCTGTTCTCGCTGAACCTCCGACGACCGTCCGAACTTCCGTCGAACTCTCGAACTCCCAACGTGATCATGATTTTGACTCCGGCGCAACACCTGCTGCTTGTCTTACTCTCATCGTAGTTAATCCTGCACACTTATCAAAACTTCGATCGAGACAATTAATCCTAAGCAATTAACCAAGTTGTCCGACATGTCATTGGTCCCTCGACGCTTCGTCCGATTCTTCGGCGCATCGTTCTCTTCTGCAGCCTATTGCCCAATCGGCCAGTTGACTCCGCAACTCCGATATCCTTGGCACAATACCCGCTCTTCTTGGCCCGATGCCCGAGTCCACGGCCCGAAGCCTTCTGTCGATACGTCGACCGATCCACCGGCCCGACGTCCAATCTTCTGACACGTTCCTTCGGCACAACATGATTTTCCTGCTTTAATTGTCTCATCCTGATCGAAGCATCCTGCGTCACTCAAAACGCAGATTAAATCATAAACATATATCAAGTAGTTTCATCATCAAAATATGAGATTCAACACACATATGGGCTGGACTCAACAATTCTCCCCCTCCAGCTTATATGGTGGGTTGTACCAAGCCCGTTCTTCGCCTACATACTTCAAGCTTCTCCTTAGGCAAAGACTTTGTCAACATATCCGAACCATTATCATTAGTATGCATATTTTCCAACTGTAATTCTTTCAACTCAAGCACATCACGAATCCAGTGATATCTCACATCAATATGCTTGGATCTAGAATGGTATGTTGAATTCTTGGAGAGGTGAATGACACTCTGACTATCACAGTAAATAGTATATCTTTCCTATTTCAAGCCCAATTTTTGTAGAAACGTTTTCATCCATAAAGCTTCCTTGTAGGCTTCAGTAATTGCTATATATTCTGCTTCTGTGGTTGATAGAGCAACACACTTCTGTAACTTTGACTGCCAAGAGACTGCTCCTCCTACAAATGTCATCAAGAATCCCGAAGTGGACTTCCTGGAATCAGTATCACCTACCATGTCTACATCTGTGTAGCCTTCTAACACAGGTTTATCACTGTCAAAACATAAACACAACCTGGAAGTACCTCTTAGATATCAATATCCATTTCACTGCTGCCCAATGTTCCTTTCCAGGATTAGAGAGAAATCGGCTGACAACTCCAACTGCATGAGCTATATCTGGCCTAGTACAAACCATAGCATACATCAAACTGCCTACTGCATATGAGTAAGGCACTCTGGACATTTCTTCTTTTTCTTTCTCACTTGTAGGACATTGTTTCGAACTCAGCTTGAAATGACCTGTAAGTGGAGAACAAACTGCTTTGGCTTTACTCATATTGAATCTTTCAAGAACCTTTTCAATGTAAGTCTCCTGAGATAGCCAAATCTTTCTTTTCTTCCTATCACGAAGAATCTTCATGCCAAGTATTTGTTTCACCGATCCTAAGTCTTCCATGGCAAAAGACTTACTTAGCTCTCTTTTAAGCTTTCCAATTTTTCCAACATCATGGCCAACAATCAACATATCATCAACATATAGCAATAAAATAATAAAATCATCATCTGAAAATTTCTTCATAAACACACAATGATCAGATGTGGTTCTATCATACCCTTGGCTCATCATAAAGGAATCAAACTTCTTATACCATTGTCTAGGTGCCTGTTTGAGTCCATATAAGCTTTTCCTAAGCTTACACACCATATTTTCTTTTCCCTTGACTTTGAAACCTTCTGGTTGCTTCATGTAAATTTCTTCTTCTAAGTCACCATGAAGAAATATTGTTTTTACATCAAGTTGTTCAACTTCTAAATTCAAGCGGGCAACTAAACCAAGAACAACTCGGATAGAGGACATTTTTACAACTGGAGAAAATATTTCTTCAAAGTCAATACGTTTCTTCTGACTGAATCCTTTCACAACTAGTCGTGCCTTGTACCTTTGTTGTGAGCTATTATTTTCAGTCTTCAATTTATAAACCCACTTGTTCTTGAGAGCTTTCTTCTCTTTAGACAATCTTACCAAGTCATAAGTGTGGTTCTCAAGCAAGGATCTCATCTCTTCTTGCATGGCTTTAACCCACTCATTCTTATTCTCATGTAGAATAGCTTCTTGGTAAGTTTCTGGCTCTCCCCCGTCAGTAAGCATAACATACTCATGTGGAGGATATCTAGTAGAGGGTTGTGGCTCTCTAGTAGATCTTCTCAATGGAATCTCAACTGGTAGTGGAGATGCTGGTTCAGCATCATCAACTGTAGGTGTATCATCACTGGTATTCTCACCACAATCTTCTTGTTCATCTCCCCCATGATCATCATGAACTATAGGTGAAGGAACTGGACCCAAACTCCAAGGAATATAAACAGAGGTTTCTGGCTTCTCAATATTATCACCATCATCAAACAATTGGTCTTCAAGAAACACAACATCTCTGCTTCTAATAATCTTCTTATTCACTGGATCCCATAATCTGTAACCAAACTCTTCGTGACCATATCCTAAGAAGATATATGCTTTTGCTTTACTATCAAGCTTGGACCTCTCATCTTTGGGAATATGAACAAATGCTTTACACTCAAAGACTCTCAAATGATTATAAGATATATCTTTTCCTCTCTATACTCTCTTTGGAACATCACCTTGCAGAGGAACTGATGGAGAAAGATTTATCAGATCAATTGTAATTCTCATTGCTTGCCCCCAAAATGACTTCGGTAACTTGGCGTGAGAAAGCATACACCTAATCCTTTCTTCAATGGTTATGTTCATCCTTTCTGCCACACCGTTCTGTTGAGGAGTTTTAGGAACTGTTTTCTCAAGCCTGATTCCATGAAACCTACAATAATTCTCAAAAGGACCCCTGTACTCGCCACCATTATCTAATCGAATACACTTTAGTTTTCTGCCAGTTTCTCTTTCAACACTGATATGAAACTCCTTGAAAGCATCGAGTACCCAGTCTTTAGATTTCAAAGCAAAAGCCCACACTTTTCTAGAATAGTCATCAATAAAAGTAACAAAATAAAAAGCACCTCCAAGAGTTCTAGTTTGCATAGTACAAACATCAGTATGAACTAAATCAATAACATCTGATCTTCTAGATTATGGATATGTCTGAAATGCAACTCTATGTGTTTTTCCAGCTAATCAATGATCACAAGATTTAAGAGATGTACCTTGCAACTCTAGTAAGAACTGCTTTCTAGCAAGAGTTTGAAGTCTCTTCTCACTGATATGTCCAAGCCTCTTATACCAAAGATCTATACTTTCACCTTTTTGATTTGCATTAATCTCTCCTTTATGTAGCTTAGCTTCCATGACATAAAAAAAGAGTTAATCTTCTTTCCTTTTGCCACAATAAGAGAACCTTTAGTGAGTTTCCATTTGCTTTCACCAAAATAATGTGCAAAACCCTCATCATCAAATCTACCTATAGATATCAAGTTAAGACGAATATCTGGAACATGCCTTATATCTTTGAGTATCAATTTGCTCCCAATACTGGTCTCCAAGCAAATATCTCCAATACCCACAATCTTAGATGTACCACTGTTTCCCATTCTGACATTACCAAATTCACCAGTAGTGTAAGATCTAAAGAAATCACCATGAGAAGTGACATGAAATGAAGCACCAGAGTCAATTACCCAATTACTGTCCTGAGCTACAAGACTAACATAACCTTCATCACAAACAATAGTGATATTACCTTCAGCAGCAACTGTATTGGTCTCTTTTTCTTTTTTCTTCATTTCATTCTATTCTCGCTTCCAAAACCTACACTCTTTCTTCATGTGACCTGGCCTGTTACAGTGAAAACATTTGATATCTCTTCTAGACTTGGATCTTCCTCTATATCCATATGAATTTCTGCTATGACTTCTTCCATGTCTTTCTTGTTTTTCAGTAACAAATGCCCCAGAAGAAGATTCACCCTGTTCTTTCCTTCTGGCATCTTCATTTAGCAAACTGTCTTTAACCATATCAATAGTTAGAGTTCTCTCTGGCGTGGAGTTGCAAATAGTCACCACATATGTTTCCCAACTTTCTGGTAAAGAGTTGAGAAGTAACAATCCCTACATCTCATCATCTATATTCATTTTCATAGCAACTAACTTGTTTCCAAGACTCTGAAATAGGCTTATGTGCTCAACAATGTTACCACCATCTTTATACTTCAAATTTACAAGCCTTTTGAGGAGAGAAATTATATTTCCCACTGTCTTTTTCGCAAAGATGTTTTCTAACATTTGCCAAACAACATCAGCTCTGGTTTCATCAGAAAAATGCTCATGCAAGTTTATATCCATCCATCTTCTAATATAGGCAATATCTTTTCTATGTTGAACTTCCCATTCTTCATCGTCCATAGTAGAAGGTTTATCTTTAACCTTGATGAGCTTATACAAATCTTTGCAATAAAGCAAATCTTCCATAATACGCCTCCAAGTGGAATAATTTGATGAGTTCAATTTAATCATACCATCTAACTGCTCCATTTCAACCACACAAGAAAACTAGCACCAAACAACCTGTTGCTCTGATACCACTTGTTGGGAAGAAACCTGTTAAAGCGGAATAATTCTTTCCCTCTTTGTGTATTAAATTAGGTTCCTCATCAAAATATCAACTTGATATCCAAATGAAAATATCAACCAGCACAGCATAAACAATAGAGCAAAAATCATCACACAGTAAAACCAAATCTTTTTAACGTGGAAAACCCAATGTGGGAAAAACCACGGGACCGTAGTCCACCTCAAACTTCCACTATCAATAATAATGATAATAGGTTTACAGTAGGTCTTCTCTAGAATAACTAGAGGATCAGAATAACATCAAGATCATAGATCTTGGCTCAAGAATAGCATATCTTCATCATATAGGATGGATCTCCTCAAAAGAGAATTCTAGGTCTCATAAAGTGGATATCACAGGAAAGTATCTTAGAGAGGGTAAACTGCAGATCAACACAATTAGGATTGTAGAGTTTGCTACAAGGATTCTTCACATAAAATTTGGGTCGAAACTGACAACGTTTTGTCATGGACTTAGCTGGTTTTGCCTAAGTCGTGCGACACCCTTACGTTTCCATCCGCAAAGGTCAGCCTCCCCGAAGCCTCCTATTGTCCCTTAGGACCACCAAAAGAGAGAACGGGTTAGAGAGAACGCCTCAATCGGGATCCACAAGCAAACATCTTCGAAAAATACTTCATAGACAATGCAAATTACAAACAGACTTTACAAGCTCTGAACAGTGGCACAACAAAGGGTAAAGTGGTCCATTATAGATCGAAAATCTCTCGCACGTGTCCACATGACACAACATTTATTTACAAGCCTAAAGAGGCCACCAACCCAACTAAAATGGGACTATCAAGCCTTCGGCCGCCCCTCTACATGCTGTACAAGGCATGAACATGCCAAAAGACACGGACATACATAAGCATTACTTCAAACATCCTGTTTCGAAGTTTGTCCGTGACATTCTCCCCCACTTATTCCTTCGACGTCATCGTTGAAGCCTTTGTCGACATTGCAACTCCTCGCATTTGCTGAGTCTTCAATCTTTTGCTCCAGCTACAATGCGCCTCTTGGCTCCTAGCTGCTCTCCGCTGTTGTTTTTGAGTAGTCGAACCTTTGATCCGCCATGATACTTCAACTCACCAATGACTCTGACTCTGGTGTGGGGTTGGCTGAGTTGTGTTGATCCTTGTTGATTCCTGCGGATCCCCCAGATGAAGGAAAAGACCATCCTTACTGCGCTAGTCTCTCAAATGCCTCATGCTGCTTGAATTGGATGGATGCTTGTTGGAGCTTTAACGAGCATCGTTGATACCGGGGAGGGTAAAATTGCAGAATGGATTTTGAAAGAACACTGATAGAATAGTTATCCAGATAGAAAATGTCACAGAAGGTAATGAACGAACTCTTGAAGAAACTTCGGTAAAACGTAAAATAGTTCACCACCAAGTTTAAAAATCAAAAGGGATACAGAAGATCACCACCATAATGATAATAAGCAAGGATACAGAACTGAAAGCAAAAGACTCACCACTCAAGGACACTTCCAAGAGATACAGAGTTCACAAGAGCACTCCAAGAGAGCTTCTGCCAATATCCTTTGTTTTCTAAAAGTCCTTTCTAAGTCCTAAACACCAAAATAAATACTAGTGCATGAAACAACCCTTCATGCATAGGAAATTTCGAAATTAAATGTTTACAGCTACTAACCAACTATTTTAATGCACTCATTGGTAATGAAGAAATGTTCACAGCTGCCAACCAACTCCTTTAATGCATTCCTTTGTCTTGAAGAAAAGCACCTTGAAATAGCTTTAACTTTGTGCAGAGAATATGCTGATGAGCTATATTAGAGTGTGCTGAGATAAAGATTATGAAGCATCATTATTGGCTGAAAAAGATACTAGATCATAATCAAGGCTCATATAATCAGATTGTAGTAAATTAGACACTCCCGTGTCAATCTCCCCCGGTTAAATGAAACTTGTCCTCAAGTCTTTGTTTGATTCATCAACATGATTATAAAAAGGACTCAAATTAGCCACATTAAATGTTGGGGATACTCCGTAATCTTTAGGTAGCTCTATCTCATAAGCATTTCGACCAATTCTCTTAAGCACCTTGAATGGACCATCAGCCTTTGGTTTCAATTTTCCAAATTTTCCCGGCGGAAACCTCTCCTTCCTTAGATGAATCCAGACCAAATCACCTGTATTAAACTCCACAAGTTTTCTGTGTTTGTTAGCAGCTTGCATGTACCTCTCATTTTGTTTCTCAATGGTTGCTTTCACACCCTCATGTAGCTTCTTTATCTGCTTAGCTCTTTCATCAGCATCTCCACTAAATTGCTTTGTTGTAGAATGAGGGATTAAGTCCAAAGGACCAGCAGGATTAGCACCATAAACTACCTCAAAAGGACTCTTACCAATACTATGATGCATAGAACGATTGTAGGCAAACTCAATTTGTGGAAGAATGACATCACATTGCTTAATATTCTTCCCAACATAGCTTCTAAGCAAATTTCCCAAGCTTCGGTTTGTTACCTCAGTTTGCCCATCGGTTTGTGGATGATGCGAGCTGCTGAAATTCAAAGAAGTACCCAACTTCCTCCAAAGAGTTCTCCAAAAATGACTAACAAATTTTGAATCTCGATCAGATACCATAGTTCTTGGAATACCATGCAATTTAACAATCTCCTTAAAATATAAATCAGCAATATGAGATGCATCATTTGATTTATTGCATGGAACAAAGTGAGACATTTTTGAAAATCTGTCAACAACAACCATGATAGAATCCTTGTTCTTTTGAGTTCTTGGCAGTCCTAAGACGAAATCAAGACTCACATCCTCCCATGGAGCATTTGGCACTTGCAATGGAGTGTACAAACTAGAATTTTGACTTCTTGTTTTTGTCAAATGACACAATCGGCATTGCTTCACATGTCTATCCACATCTCTGAACATTTTAGGCCAGTAGAAATTTGATTGAACAAGGGCTAAAGTCTTGTCCCTGTCGAAATGTCCTCCCAAAACACCACCATGAGCTTCAGCTAGAATTACTTGTCTCAAAGAACAAGATGGAACACATAAAGCATTAGCTCGAAAAAGAAAACCATCAAAGATCGAAAATTGTTGACAGGAACCTGATTTGCAATTCTGCCATATCGAGCCAAAATCCACATCATTCTCATATAGATCTTTGAATGTGTCAAATCCAACCACTTTGACTTCCATTGCTGATAATAAAGAATGCTTTCTGCTCAATGCGTCAGCAACTACATTTTGAACACCAGATTTGTGCTTGATTGTAAAGTTGTAAGATTGTAAGAACTCCACCCAAGCTGCATGCCTCTTGTTTAGCTTGTGCTGATGATTAATGAACTTTAATGCCTCGTGATCAGAATATAGAACAAATGGCTTGGCGAGAAGATATTGACTCCAATGAGACAAAGCTCGATAAATCGCATAAAACTCCTTATCATAAGTAGAGTATTTCTTTCTCGTATCATTCAGCTTTTCACTAAAAAATGCAATGGGCTTTCCGTCTTGACTCAAAACAGCACCAATTCCCACATTAGATGCATCACATTCAACTTCAAACACATTGTCAAAATTTGGTAGAACTAAGATAGGAGCTTCAGTAACTTTTCTTTTCAAAAGCTCAAAAGCATCATTAGCCTCATTAGTCCATTTGAATTTATCACATTTCAGACATTCGGTGATTGGAGCGACAATAGAGCTGAAACTCTTGATGAATCTTCTATAAAAAGATGTTAAGCCATGGAAACTCCTCACATCATGTAATGAAGCAGGTGTTGGCCAATTAAGAATAGCTTCAACCTTGCTTTGATCCATCATGATTCCATCTTTTGAAACAACATACCCCAAAAACACCACACTAGAAGTAAAGAAATCACATTTCTTTAGATTAGCATAAAGTTTTTGCTGCCTCAAAATAAGAAAGATCTCTTTCAGATGACTCATATGCTCCTCTTCACTCTTGCTTGGAATAGGAAAGCGATAGTCCACTGTGATTTTGTTGATGGTGCGACTGTCCACGCACATTCTCCAAGAACCATCCTTCTTAGGCACTAACAAAGCAGGAACCGCACAAGGACTCATGCTCTCCCGGATTAACCCTTTTTTAACCAATTCATCAACTTGCCTTTGAAGTTCTTCATGCTCCTTGGGACTCATTCTATATGCTGCCTTATTAGGTAGAACAGCCCCAGGAATAAGATCAATGTGATGCTGGATATCTCTCAAGGGTGGAAGGCCATGTGGAATCTCTTCCGGTATAACATCTTGAAATTCTTCAAGGATTGGTTGCATGATTTTCGGTGTCTCCTTATGTTGTTCGTTCTCCTCTACTACCATTAGGGCCAAAACATGACCGCCCTTGTCCAATTCATATCTGCATTCTCTATAAGAAATAAAAGCACTAACTTCCTTCTTTGGCGCACTGATTTCGGAAGGTTGTAATGGAGCTAAGATAATCTTCTTTTCATTCACTTTAAAAGAATAAGTATGTTTATAACCATCATATAACACTCTTCTATCATAATGCCAAGGTCTTCCCAATAGTAAATGACAAGCATCCATAGGGGCAACATCACACCACACTTTATCTTTATAATACTTGCCAATAGAAAATGAAACTAAACATCTTTTAGTTACCTTGATGTCATTTCCTTTTTGCAACCAACATAATTGGTATGGATGTGGATGAGAGATCGTATCCAACTTCAGCTTTTGCACCATCTCCAAAGAAACCACGTTCTCAAAACTGCCACTGTCGATGATCACCAAGCACACCTTGCCAAGAGAAGTGCATTTAGTGTGAAACACATTTTTTCTCACCCAACTTTCATCGTCGGCCACATATGACACTTGTAAACTACGTTGCAATACAATAGACAAACCATGATCAGCATAAGTAATCTCTTCCTCATCATCATCGTATTTTGGTTCGTCGTCAGCTTCATCTTCGCCTCCATCACTATGATCTTCAACCAAAGTTACAATCCTCCTATTTGGACAATCCGAAGCAATATGCCCAAAACCATGACATTTGAAGCATTTTCGGCCACTTGGGGTAGAAGAATTAGATTTTTTTTTGTTGCCAGCAGACTCTTCACCCTTTTCTTGCACCTTCGATATCACCTTGCTTTGGACAGTAGGCTTGGAACTTCCTCCTTTTGTGTAGCCTTCTTTTGAGCCATACCGAAAACTCTTTTCAAACTTCTGTTGCTTTTCAACTTTTAATGCCAGCTTGCTCACATCATTTAAAGACCAATATGGCTGTAGCTGAACAACTTTAGAAATCTCATACTTCAGACCTCCTAAGTATCTTGCAATTGTTTGCTCTTCCGGTTCCACAAGCTCTCCTTTTAACATCAAATTATCAAATTCTGCAGTGTACTCCTCTACACTAAGATCTTTTTGCTTGAAATCATGTATTTTGAGAAAGATCTCTTGTCTATAATTATCAGGTAAATATTTTCTCTTTAGCTCCCTTTTCATTTTCTCCCATGAAACGATCTTACTCTTCCCCTCACGTTCTCTTTGTTTCTTCAGATTTTCCCACCAAAAAGATGCATTTCGCCTGAGTTTGAGTGCCACAAGTTTGACCTTCCTTTGTTCTGGTGGTTCATGAAAATCGAAAATTCTTTCTACTGTATTAAGCCAATCGATAAAGTCATCAACATTTATTTTACCTTCAAATTCAGGAATATCAAATCTGGGATTATATTTATTCTGCCACTCGTCTTTGACTTCATTTCTTCTCCGACAGCTTCTTGACTCCCTTGGAAGATGAGGTGTTTCATCATCAGAAGTAAACTCTCGAGCATCATTTTCATGCTGGTTGTGTCTACTTTGAAGTTCGTCGATTATTTCATTTTTTTCTTGTAGGCTACGCAGCAATTTTTGTAGCTGCAGCCTCAACGACTCAGCGTCATCTCCATGGTCGCTACCTTCACCAACTACACCTTTTCCATTCTGCCTTGCCATGATCTCTAGCCTTTAGCTCTGATACCAAACTGATACCAGGGAGGGTAAAATTGCAGAATGGATTTTGAAAGAACACTGATAGAATAGTTATCCAGATAGAAAATGTCACAGAAGGTAATGAACGAACTCTTGAAGAAACTTCGGTAAAACGTAAAATAGTTCACCACCAAGTTTAAAAATCAAAAGGGATACAGAAGATCACCACCCTAATGATAATAAGCAAGGATACAGAACTGAAAGCAAAAGACTCACCACTCAAGGACACTTCCAAGAGATACAGAGTTCACAAGAGCACTCCAAGAGAGCTTCTACCAATATCCTTTGTTTTCTAAAAGTCCTTTCTAAGTCCTAAACACCAAAATAAATACTAGTGCATGAAACAACCCTTCATGCATAGGAAATTTCGAAATTAAATGTTTACAGCTACTAACCAACTATTTTAATGCACTCATTGGTAATGAAGAAATGTTCACAGCTGCCAACCAACTCCTTTAATGCATTCCTTTGTCTTGAAGAAAAGCACCTTGAAATAGCTTTAACTTTGTGCAGAGAATATGCTGATGAGCTATATTAGAGTGTGCTGAGATAAAGATTATGAAGCATCATTATTGGCTGAAAAAGATACTAGATCATAATCAAGGCTCATATAATCAGATTGTAGTAAATTAGACACTCCCGTGTCAATCGTCTCGCAAACTTCTGAAGTTTTGGGGTCTTCCTCCACAACATTTGCTCATTGACTCTTCTTTCACTTAGTTGTCACATCCAAGTAGGTTCGCATCACTTCCGCTTTCAATTGACATTTCATTGGGAAATGAAGCGGACAATCTACTCTCAATAGCACTGATCACCAATGGTGAGGATTTGACAACTATTGTCTTCCATTATCTTCGAAGGGTCTTTGAACTTATGCATAGCTCCTTTACTGGATAGATAAGAGAATTGGGGTACTCGGTTTCGCCCATTCTCTTAAGAGTTGAGAAGGCAAAGGTTACTTGACTTCACTCGCCTCCTCGAGGTTGTACTTCATGCATTGAGCTGGTTACTAGCCTTCGCTTGCTCTTTGCTCACACTTCTGAAGCACTTGAAGTGTTTGCACTCCTTGCGTTGAGTTAGTTACTGTGATTCACCTTCTCAATGCCATTGAACTTCTGGAATGCAGGAAGTTTTCACCCCGACTTGGAGTAATATTCTCTCATAGGTTTGGTCGCCTCTGGGATTGTACCGTCTTCTCCATCAACCCTGCCGCTTACTCCACTGAGTAGCAAAGGTATAGCACCACGTACTGCCTGCTTCGTTCCTTGGTTATGCACTCTTGCATGACCCGAAGTCCTTCACTTTCGGCTATCTTGATGAGAAGCACATTGACACCGGTCTTACGAAGTTCTTCGGCCTCTGCCCTTCAGCCTTGTCTCGGTACTTGGAGATTGCCTCTACATGCTCCACCTCCTTGGCCCCTTTCACGACCAAGCGCTCTCCCTCCATGAGAGCAAGGGATCAATGACTTTCACGGAAGTCCCACCTCTGCGGTACCATGGCGCTGCCATGCCCATGGGCCTACTATCCGTCGCCTCGCATCTACATCCCTTTTTTTCACAATCAATAGATATGTCTCCATGACACTCCTCCGAGTTCACCTCCATTCTAACTGATTGCTTGACTTTGGGTAGCTAAGTCCCTCTGGACTCGTCGTTGCTTCCTCGCCCCTTTCGACTCCCTACTTCAACACCTCTGTGTTCTCCAAGCAGTCTGTTTGGTCGATGGAAAGACAGACTGTAACTCCCATGCATGGCTTCTGCCATCACGTTGTAGGGTTTGCACCACTTCTGTTCTCCTTAGCTTCCTTGGTAGCAACGTTCGCTTACTCGACCTTGTCCTCTGACTTACCGGGCTCCCTTAAGCGAATATAAGCTCTAGAGCAGTCCAACTCTCCAGCTGCTTCGATCATACCTCTGCATGATCAAGTCCCTCCCATGGGACTCACTGGTACTTGCATTCGAACTTTTTCCTTAGTGGAACACAGCCCCCATATGTTGATGACCAAGGTTTTTATCCGATGCAAAATTCGATGCACGCCCGGAAGACTCGCCTCTGCGGTACCATGGCCTTCACTCCTTGAATCCATAGCCCTTCTTGCCGTCGTGTTGTTCACCGAAGTGGAGCTTCCAGTAGCTCCTGATCATACCTCCATATGATCTAGTCCCTCCCGAGACTATGTCGTGTGTATCGCATTGCCACGAACTGTTCCACCATGATCCGCTGCACCATGTCGCCTCCTGGTGACATCTCCATTGCATTCTGATCCTTGTGGAATGAACTCGAATTGTGAACCCTCCATGTGTGGCCTCTGTCAATACATCGCAGGGTCTCCTCCACCTTCGATTTTGTTCGCTCATTTGACAATCGATCTTCATCCACCCACTCTTGGGTCACACCTAGATGAAGCACCACTCTAGGACAGTCCGTCGCCTAGTAGCTACCGAAGTCCACCGACTTCACTGTAATTTGTGCACTATTGTCTGGATCCTGGGCCTCTGCCCCTACCAGCACAATCTCCGCTGCGCACCGCTTCCTTCATGGCAACTTGAATGGCAACACTATGGCATATTCTTCAAGAGTACCCGCCTCCGCGTCCTCTTGCCCCGTGCTAAGGCCTTCTGAACCTAACTTCGTCTCCGTAAATTGAGTCGCCTTAGTTCCTCCATCAAATGCTTTTCCGAGATAAGGTGCATGTGCCCAAAAGCTCCCTTCTTCTTCGGCACCATGCAAGATGAGTCCGCTCCGTCAGAATGAAGGACCCATGGAACAACATGATCCTACTCTTGCCTCTGCAAGAGTTCATGTCCTTGACCTCTGTCTAAGGAAAGCAGTGTGCCTCTGCTCCATGTTCCAACTTCTATGCTGGCTCCCTTCATGCGGCTTGGGTACTTCTCCACATTACACCCAAGTTGCTCCGCTCCTCGTTTTTGCATTGAGTCGATGGTGGCCCTCGCACCCACCATTCCATGGGTCAGCTCTCCCTTGAGTCCGATCTCCATATCGACTCCAAGTGTGCCTTCATTTAAGTTGCTTTGGGTCGTTCCCCCACTTGATCTCGCAATGCATCCAATGCATTCTCTCAAGCGAGATCATGCAACGACTCCTCACCGCTTGCTCAGTCCATCGAGCTTCGTGGAGTTGTTGTTTGTTGAGGTACTCCTCCTCAACTTGTGAGGTTCATCTCACATGATTCTCCCTCTGGAGAGCCGGGACTTATCCCTCCTGGATAACTGTACCATTGGAGCAACATCTCTCTTCGTTTCAGAGACCACCATCCCCTTGGACTACTCCGATCTACTGAACAAACTGTTCATTGATCTGCCTCCTGCAAACGCACTTGCTAGATTGCGACTCCACGTCAATACAGCCCTCGCTGCACTACTCAAGGCCTAGCAATATGCTGAACTCATTACACACTTCAACCTCCTACGGACGTATCCTTCACATACCGAAGAGAAAGTTTCAATGCTCCATGGCGCCGAGTTTTGGTTGCCTTGGGATGGCCACGAACATTCTATCGTCCGCATACAAGCCCATGCATGAGTACCAAATTCTTCGAGTTAGCAATTCCCCTCACCTCTGTGAGCTTTGCATAACTCTTTTGGTCGTTGAGCAACTCATTCCACCTTGCATGGTCTCATCCTTTACCAAGCGCCTCGCTTGGCTTGAGCCACATCAAGTATGGTTGTCAACGTTGAGCCGTAGCTCAAACTCAGCCATCCCAACCTTTGTGCGCTCCACATTCTTCCAAGCTTGCTTGTTCTCGTGGTGCCTCTTGCGCGAAGGGTTGGCCATTCCTCTGAATGCCAATCTCGGATGCCCGCTCCTCTGGGCGACTCCTTTTCCCTACATCTCCATGCCCGTTTTCCCCCAAACGGTCGCACGTGTGCTGACTGCCCTCAACGCAGCCCCGCTAGGTCCCCCACGTTTACATGCTAAGTGTTTCTATGAGTGCTTGTCCCGCTCTGATACCATCTGTCACGGACTTAGCTGGTTTTTCCTAAGTCGTGCGGCACCCTTGCGTGTCCATCCGCAAAGGTCAGCCTCCCCGAAGCCTCCCATTATCCCTTAGGACCACCAAAAGAGAGAACGGGTTAGAGAGAACGCCTCAATCGGGATCCACAAGCAAACATCTCCGAAAAATACTTCATAGACAATGCAAATTACAAACATACTTTACAAGCTCTGAATAGTGGCACAACAAAGGGTAAAATGGTCCATTACAGACCGAAAATCTCTCGCACGTGTCCACATGACACAACCTTTATTTACAAGCCTAAAGAGGCCACCAATCCAACTAAAATGGGACTATCAAGCCTTCGGCCGCCCATCTACATGTTGTACAAGGCATGAACATGCCAAAAGACACGGGCATACATAAGCATTACCTCAAACATCCTATTTCGAAGTTTGTCCGTGATAGTTTGGCCACCGATCGTCAAGCAAAAAACTTAGAAACCTAATATTTCTCTCTCCTCTTTCCTCCGTCGCACGCTGCACGTTGCAATCTGATCTATTTTCCTCACCTTCTCTCTCCTCTTTTTAATTTCTTTCATTTGCTGATTTGGGCTCAATAGGCCCAATTGTCCAAGCCCACATATGGGCTGGACCCAACATACCTTTCTGATAAAGTCATTAATGAAGGTGACATAGCATAATGAGCTTCCTGAGATATGATTCTTGTGATGATCCCCATACATCTATATAAACCAACTCTAACTTTCAAATTTGTGAGAAACTAGCCCTTTTTTTATATTGAAAATATAGTCCTCACATAGACCAATGTCTATTGATTTCAAATACTAAAAGCTTCCCCGTTGATATAGCAGAACTTCAAATATAGTCTTTGGTGCCAAAGTTTGGATAACTCATCTGACCCTACCATTGCCACTACAATGTGATCTTTTCTTTCATCTTAGACCTAATATAAAGAGTCCCATCTTTATTACTTGGGCTAACACCAAGCTCCCTTCGTTATCTTCCATACAATACTCTAGAAGGTTGTGCAATTTGAAAGTTCAATGGAAATAAAGTTCTAATTTAAAAGTTTTAACTAGTGCTTTCGAAATAAAGTTCCAATTTGAAAGTTCGATCAAAAAATACATATAAAAAATACGTTTAACTTAGAATGTGAGTAAGGATAGTTAGCAATTAAATCAATTAGTAATAGTGGTTTGATCATCTCGACTTATGTATACTCATGATTCTTCTTTCCTTGAGGTGATCGGCTTTCACTATCGATCATTTTTTCAATGGACGAAGATCAACTACCCTTCTTACAACTTTTTCTCCTTTTCACAGGTTTAGGATATAACCTTCTCACATTTCTTTTACAAGAAGATCTCACACTTCTCTTATAATAATTTCTAAACTCAATGAGGAAGAGATTTAACACATTTCAAGAGAGTTTACACACTTAAAAGCATAAGTTTTTATGCTTTCACTAAGCAAGCATGGTGGGGGTATTTATAGACCCCAAATGACTTAAAAAATAAAGTCAAAAATTTAAATCCCTAGGTTTTCAGGGTATTGGCGATACTACTGCGTGCGTTGGACGGTACTACCACTTGATAAAGCCTAGGATCCAAGGCTCTTGTGGTACCACTGCTTGCTTGAATGGTACTACCGCTTGACAATCATGAGAGATCAATTTGATGATGGGGTATATAAGTCATGAATACATAAACAATGAGAAATTAAGATAATGATTCATTTGAATGAATATAAAAAAAAAATCATATGAGAAGAATTTATGTATTTAAAAGATTCAACATGCCTAATTCTCTTCTAATTAAATCGAATTATTTCTCATTTAATAGTTTAGTAAAAATATATATATATTAATATTTTATGTCAATAAAATCCAAATATATATCATGATGATTAACATGATCCCTAATAAAATAATGTCTAATATCAATATGTTTAGTCATAGTGTTGAATAGGGTTCTTTGTTAAACAAATTGTACTAGTATTATCATATTTTATATAGATATTTTTCAAGTAAAGTTCATAATCTTCTAACGTAGTCTTCATCTAAATTACTTGTGCACAACATGCACCTACCGCTACATATTCGATTGTAGATAATGCAATATAATTTTGTTTCTAAGAAGATCAAGAAACAAGTGCATGACCTAGAAATTGACATATTCTAGAGATACTTTTTCTATCTATTCTACTTCCTACAAATTCAACATCAGCATATACAATCAAATCAAAATTTTTAGATTTTGGATACCATAATCCAGTTTCTTTTAAGTATCTAAAAATTATTTTAACTAATTTATAATGAGATTGTTTAGGATTGAATTGAAATCTTGCACAAAGCCCAATACTAAACATTATATTATGTCTAGTTGTAGTAAGATATAGTAAGCTATCTCATACCTCTACAAGTCTTTTGATCAAAGCATTCTCCTTCATTGTTCATGTTTAATTTGGTAGAAATTATCATCGGTGTATTAATAGCCTTAGCACCATCCATGTGAAACTATTTTAGTAAATCCAAAGTATACTTAATTTAACTAATAAAAATTTCATTACTTAGTTGCTGCAATCCTAAGAAAAATATCAATTCACCCATTAAACTCATTTCAAATTCTTGACTCATACTTTTGGCAAATGATTCACATAAAGATTCATTTGTAGAATCAAAAATAATATCATCAATATAAATTTAAATTATAAGAAAATTATTTTAAAATATTTAATAAATAATATGATATCAACCTTATTTTTTAAAAAAATATTTTAAATAAGAAAAGAACTAAGCCTTTTATACCAAGCCCTAAGGGCTTGCTTCAACCTATAGAGAGTCATAGATAACTTATAAATATGGTTTGAAAAAAGAACATTTTCAAATCCGAGTGGTTGCTCAACAAAAACTTCTTTCGAAATAAAACCATTAAGAAAAGTACTTTTGACATTCATTTGAAATAACTTAAAATTTTTAAAACATGTATAGACAAATAGTATTATTATAGTTTCAAGTCTTACCGTAGGAGCAAAGGTTTCTTTATAGTCTATACTTTCTTCTTGGTTAAAACCTTTGACCATTAATTTAGCCTTGTTTTGAACCACGATACCTTGTTCATCTTACTTATTCCTAAAAACCTATTTAGTATCAATCACAAAATAATCATTAGATCATCTTGCTTATTCCTAAAGCCTTATTGTTAAGGGGAGTAGAAAGTGGAGTAGCTTCCTTTCTATGATAATAAAAGAGGGAGTGTCCAAACCTTATTTCTTTCAAATCAATTTAATTCTTCCTCAATTTAAAAAACCCATGAGTCATCTTTGAGTGCATTGTCAATGTATTTATGTTCAATTTAAGATAAAAAAAAGTAGTATTTACATAAAAAAATTTAAATAAAAAATACGTTTGAACACCTTTTGATGTATCTCCATGATTAGCTCCTTTAGGATATACATCTACATACTTCTTTTCCTTGGGTAAAGATTCTTTGAAAGTAGATGTATCCAAGTTACTTTGGAAAGAAGAATTCTCATTCATATTCAATATATCAAATTTAAAATTATTATCAAAATTATTTTTCTTAAATTCTGGAGACTCATTAAAAAACAATATGGATAGATTCCTAAATAACTAAAGTTTTTTTATTGAAAACTTGATAAACTTTAGAAACCGAGGAATATCTAAAAAAATGCATTCATCAGATTTTGTATCAAATTTTTTGAAGGCATCCTTTTCATTTAAAATAAAATATTCATAACCAAAAATTTTAAAATACGAAATGTTGGGTCTTTTATTAATTTACAATTCATAAAGAGTTTTAGATAGTAGTAGTCTTATGAGAACCTTGATCATAACATAGCATGTTGTGTTAACGGCTTTGGCCTCAAAATATTTGAGTAGGCTATGTTCATTAAGCATAATTCATGACATAGCATGTCATGTTAATGGCTTCGGCCTCAAAATATTTGGACAGCCTATGTTCATTAAGCATAGTTCTTATCAACCCTTATAAACTCCTATTCTTTCTCTCAACAACTCTATTTTATTGTAGATTTCTTGAAATAGAGAAATTATGGTCATACCTATTTGAATCATAAAATTCTTGAAAATCATGATTTTTAAATTCACCATCATGATAACTACGAATAGAAGAAATCATAAAACCTTTTTCATTTTAAATTTATTTACAAAACTTTATAAAATATTTAAAATAATCACTTTTATATGTCAAGAAGTATGTTCAAGTATATCTACTATAATCATCAATAATCACAAAATCATATTTTCTACCTCCTAGGCTTATAATATCAATTGATCAAAATAAATCCATATAAATTAATTACAATTGTCTATAGGTACTCATTAGATTTTTAGGGTTAAAGCTACTCTTTATTTATTTACGTAGTTAGCATGCATCACAAACTTTAACTTTGACAAATTTAATTCTTGACATTCCTCTTATATGCTCTTTAGTTGCAATTTGTAAGATCAATTTCATACTTGTATGACCTAATCATCTATGCCAAAGTCATGCATCATCGTTTAAAACCAAAAAATAAGTTTCATCATGAAAATCATCAAAATCAATAGTATACACATTATCGGTTCTTAAGAAAATCATAGATTTATTTTTATATGGTATCTATATCATGTAAGCATTAGATTCAAATTTAATATTATATCTGTTACCATACAATTGACTAATACTTATTAAGTTGTGTTTTAAGCCATCTACTAATATGATATATTTAATCAAAAGATTTGATTTGTTACCTATATTTCCTTTGTCAGACAATTTTTTCTTTGTTGTTGTCTCCAAAGGTGACATATCCTCCGTCTTGACTAGTGAGCTTTAAGAAATATATTGGATCTTCAGTCATGTGCCTTGAGCATCCACTATCAAGATATCATTTATTACTCCTAGCTTTCGATTGGAGACATATATATAAGAAAGAGGGGTTTGCTTTAGGTACATATTTAACTTTGGGTCCTTCATGGTTAGATATACCTTTCTTGACTTTTGGCATTAAATCATTTATGGTTCCTTTAGGAACCTAAACTAATTTATGAGAGTTGTATTTTTAAAATGAATATGTATAAGCATAATGGTCACATCTTTCATAAAAATTATATTTAACTTTAGAGGGAATATGTAATGCAGGTCCTTTTACAAATATAGTTGACTTTTGTTGAGTGTTACTACTCACAAAGTAACAAGCATGTTTAATAATTTATTTTTAATTTTAATTTTTTTTAATATTTATTGTAATTACATGTTTTTCTTTTTAAATGAGTCTAACTCTTCACATTTAGTGCAAGATGTTAACAAGCAATTGTCATACTCATTTTTTTAATTTATCAAATTCACTAGAGAGATATACACGATCCCTTTTTAGCAATTTATATTTCTTACCAATTATTTTGAATTCATTATATAAATCCAAAAATGCATCAAGCAATTCATCATAAGATAAGTAGGATCGTAAAGGCACTAAGAGGGAGGGGATGAATTAGTACTTTAAAAAAATTTTGATTTGAAAGTTCGATCAATGAATCTGTATCGAAAATGTGATTGGCAAAAAGTGCGAGTAAGGATTGCTTAGTAAGTAAATCAGTATATAATAGTAAATCAAGGCAAAAGAAGAAATGCAAACTGATTTATAGTGGTTCGGTCGTCCCGACCTATGTCCACTCTCGATTCTTCATCCTTCGAAGCCATCGGTTTTCACTACTGATTTTCTTTCAATGGACGAAGATCAACTACCCTAGTTATAACTCTTTCTCTTTTTCACAGGTTAAGGAGAGAACCCTTGCACCCCTCTTTTATAATAGAACTCTCGTCTCCCTTAGAATAACTTCTAGACTCAAGGAGAAAGAGACTTGACACTTTTTAAAAGTTTACAACACTTTAATATCATAAGCTTTTCATACTCTTGCAAGCAAGTATGAGAGGGATATTTATAGACCCAAATGACTTTAGAAATGGAGTCAGAAATATAAATCCCTGGGTTTTTGAGGTACTAGTGGTACCACCGCTTGCATTGGGTGATACCACCACTTGCATTGGACGTACCACCACTTGCCACCCTAAGCACTAGTAGTACTACCACGGGCGATACCACCACTTGACAAAGCTTGGACGACTGTATTCTGGTAGTACAATTATCAATCTAGGTAGTACCACCGGTTGACACTAGGCGGTGCCATCGTTGACCCTGACGGTACCATCATCGAGTTTTCTTGAGAAATATATTTTGTACTTTCTAGCTCACAAGTAGTTCCACCACCTGGCTTGGTTGTGCCACCGCCTGGCCCAGCCTCAGGTCATTGAGTTTGCCTTCTAATAGGCCCAATTCAATCCTAATTTAGGCTTGATTAGCTCATAATCACCCAAAACTAACTTAATTAGATACTTAAACTACTTCGATCATGACACAACGATTATAATCATGAAGCCTACATTATTTGACATGTCATTAGTTCATTCAGCACTTTGTCTGAACTTCCGGTGTGTCATCCTTTCCTTTGGCGTATTGCCCAATCTATTAGCATATTGACCTCCCGTAACATCCGATCTTCTTGGTGCAATGCCTGATCCTTTTGGCCCGATGCCCGATCTCTGACATGATGGACTTCGGCCCAACGTTTGATTCTCTTGCTTCAATCGATATCCCTTTCCATGATTGAAGTTTATCTTATGTCACTTTTCTCAAATGATCATTACTTCATAGACTCATCAATTGATTTCATTATCAAAATTTGGGATTCAACAATCTCCCCTTTTTTATGATGACAACCAATTGATGATGAAGTTTTAACTAAACTCCCCTTGTTTGTATGCTATTTTGAAATAAACTTGAATTTAGAAACCGTTAACCTTTGAATTTAAGTCAAAACAATTTTTAATGATAGTGACTTTCTTTGTAAAGGTCATATGTAACACATCATAATTAAAATATCATTGCATGCATCATAATATCAAATCATGAGTTAAGATATCATTGCATGTATAATTTCAAAACATTAAATTTCAAATTATCACTTCTCCCCCTTTGTCATCAACAAAAAGGAGAAAAGTGTAAAAGGAGAAAAGTGTAAGTTTTTACTTCTCTTTGAAACGTGCAAGCTAGCAAGTTTTTTTTTTTCTTTTTATGTGTAAGCTAGCAAGTTTTTGCTTCTCTTTAAGAAGTGTAAGCTAGCACTTCTCTCTCTCTCCTTTGTCATTATCAAAAGAATGGAAAGATACAATTGTACAAAACTTACATCAATGTTCCAATCATAATATGAAAGAAATTAATATCGAAGAATTCATGCATTTGGAAGATTCAGCATGCCTAATTCTCTACTAATAAAATTAAATTATTCCTTATTCAATGGTTGAGTAAAAATATCTACTAATTGAAGTTTTGTATTAATGAAATATAAAGATATATCATAATAATTAATATGATCCATAATAAAATGATGTCTAATATCAATATGTTTAGTCCTAGAGTATTGAATGTGGTTCTTTGTTAAACAAATTACACTAGTTTTATCATATTTTATAGGGATGTTTTTCAAGTAAAGTCCATAGTCTTCTAAAGTGTTTTTTATCTATATTACTTGTGCTCAACATGCACCTACCACTGTATGTTCAGCCTCGATTGTATATAATGTAATAGAATTTTGTTTCTTGGAATACCAAGAAACAAGTGCATAACCTAGAAGTTGACATATTCAAGAGATACTTTTTCTATCTAATCTACATCCTACAAAGTCAGCATCAACATAAGCAATCAAATCAAAATTTTAAAATTTTAGATATCATAATCCTATATTAGAAGTTCCTTTTAAGTATTTAAAAATTCTTTTAATTATTTTATAATAAGATTGTTTATGACTGGATTAAAATCTTATACAAAACTCAATACTAAACATTATATTAGGTCTAGTTATAGTAAGATATAGTAAGCTATCTGTCATACCTCAATAAATCTTTTGATTAAAGCATTATCATTCATTATCCATATCTAATTTAGTAGAAGTGATCATTGGTGTGTTAATGGCCTTAGCACTATCCAAGTGAAATCATTTTAGTAGATCCAAAGTATACTTAGTTTGACTAATAAAAGTTCTATCACTTAGTTGTTTAATTTACAATCCTATCGTACGAAAAATATCAATTCATCCATTAAACTAATTTTAAATTCTTGGCTCATACTTTTGGTAAATGATTCACATAAAGATTTATTTGTAGAACCAAAAATAATATTATCAAAATAAATTTGAATAATAAAAAAATTATTCTCAAAATATTTAATAAATAATATGGTATCCACTTTACCTCTCAAAAAATTATTTTGAATAAGAAAAGAACTAAGCCTCTTATACCAAGCCCTTGGGGCTTACTTCAACTCATAGAAAGTCTTAGATAAGTTATAAACATGGTTTAGAAAAAGAACATTCTTAAAGACGACTGATTGCTCAATATAAACTTCTTCAGAAATAAAATTATTAAGAAAAGTACTTTTGACATCTATTTGAAATAACTTAAAATTTTTAAAACATGTATAGGTAAGGAGTATCCTTATGGCTTCAAGTCTTGCCACAATAGAGAAGGTTTATTCATAATCGCTAATTTCTTCTTGGATGAAATCTTTGGTCACTAATATAGCATTGTTTCGAACCATAATACCTTGTTCATCTTGCTTATTTGTAAAAACTCATTTAATATCAATTATAAGATGATCACTAGGTCTAGGAACAAGCATCCAAACCTTATTTCTCTCAAATTAATTTATCTTTTATATATTGTAAAAATCCATAAGCCATCTTTGAGAGCATAATCAATGCATTTAGTCTCAGTTTGAGATAAAAATATAGAATTTGCATAAAAATTTTTAAATGAATGATAAGTTTGAACACATTTTAATGTATCTCCAATGATTAGCTCATTAGAATATGAATCTATATACTTTCATTTCTTGAATAATGATTATTTGGAAGTAGATGTATCCAAGTTACTTGAGAGAGGAGAATTCTAATTCAAATTCAATGTATCAAATTCAAAATCATCATCAAAATTATTTTTCTTAAATTTGATAAAATCATTAAAAATAATATGGATAGATTCTTTAATAACTAAAGTTCTTTTATTGAAAACTCGATAAGCTTTAGAAATATAGGAATATCTAAGAAAAATACCTTCATCGAATTTTACATCAAATTTTTCTAAGGCATCCATTTCATTTAAAATAAAATATTTAAAATAAAAAACTTTAAAATATGAAATGCTTGGTCTTTTATTGTTCCATAATTCATAAGGAGTTTTAGATAATAGTGATCTTATGAGAATACTATTCATGCCATAGCATGCCGTGTTAATAGCTTCGACCCAAAAATATTTAGGTAAGCTATATTCATTAAGCATGGTCCTTGCCATCTCTTGTAAACTTTTATTTTTTCTCTTAACATCTTTATTTTGTTATGGATTTCTTAGAGTAAAGAAATTATTGTCATACCTATTTGAATCATAAAATTTTTGAAAATCATGGTTTTTAAATTTACCACTATGATCACTACAAATAGAAAAAATCATAAAATCTATTTTATTTTGAACTTGTTTGTAAAACTTCGTAAAACATTTAAAATAATCACTTTTATGTGCCAAGAAGTATATCCAAGTATATATACTAAAATAATCAATGATCACAAAAGTATATTTACTACCTCCTACACTTGTGACATCAATTAATCCAAATAAATCCATATGAATTAATTATAGCGATATAGAGGTACTTACTTGATTTTTAGGTTTAAAGCTAATTTTTATTTATTTAACTAGTTGGAATGCATCACAAACTTTATCTTTGACAAATTTAACTGGTATTCCTCTTACAAGTTCTTTAGTTATAATTTGTGAGATAAATTTCATACTTGCATGATCTAATCTCCTATGCCAAAGCCATGCATCATCGTTTAAAATCAAAAAATAAGTTTTATCGTAAAAATCATCAAGATCAATAGTATACATATTATTACTCCTTAAGATAATTATAGATTTATTTTTATGTGTTATCTCTATAATGCAAGTATTAAATTTAAATTTAATGTGATATCCCTCATTACATAGTTGACTAATTCTTAGTAAGTTATGTTTTAAATCATCTACTAATAAAACATCTTCAATCAAGAGGTTTAATTTGTTACCTATATTTCCTTTGCTAATAATTTTTTCTTTGTTATTATCTCTGAATGTGACATATCCTTCGTATTGGCTAGTAAGTTTAGATAAATGTGTTGGATCTCCCGACATGTGTCTTAAGCATCAACTATCAAGATACTATCTCTTGCTCCTAGTTTTCAATTATAGACATATCTACAAGAAAAAAAGGTTTGTTTTATGTACTCATTAACTTTGAGTCCCTCATGATTAGATCTATCTATCTTGACTTTTGACATTAAATCATTTATGGATCCTTTAGGAACCCAAACTAATTTATGTGAACTATATTTTTTAAATAAATATTTATAAGCATACTGACTATATCTATTATAAAAATTATATTTAACTTTATGAGAAATATGTAATGGGGTCTTTTAACAAATATAGTTGGCTTGTATTGAGTGTTACTACTCACAAAATCGATTCTTTCCTTTCTATATACATAACATTTGTTAAAAAGAATCATGTTTAATGATTTGTTTCTAATTTTATTTTTTTTAATATTTGTTATAATAACATATTTTCCTTTTTAAATGAGTCTAATTCTTCATATTTAATGCAAAATATTAACATGCAATTGTCATACTCATTTTTTAATTCATCAAATTCACTAGAAAGAGAAATATGATCCTTTTTTAGTAATTTATATTTCTCACTAACTATTTTAAGTTAATCATACAAATCATGAAATGTATCAAGTAATTCATTATAAGGTAAAGACATTTCAGTTGAGTCACATACCTCATTGCTGAAAGCTATCAATATGTAGTTCGCCACCTCATCTTCATTGGTTTGCTCTTCGTTTTTTGACGCACTTGATTCGTCCCAAGTTATCTTGAGTGCTTTCTTCTTCTTTTGTATTATCAGCTTCTTCTTCAGTTATGGATACATATTTTTGAGTTATGGATACTTATTTTTGAAGTGTCTTGGCTTTTTATATTCATAGCAAATGATTATGTTCTTTTTTAGTTCATTTTTATTTTTATAGTCTTGTTTTATAGGATTTGTTTTGTTTCTTTTTATGAACATTTTAAATTTTCTTGTGATGAGTGTCAAGTCATCATCATCGCTTGAGTTTTCACTCGAGTGATCTTCTTTAGTTCTAAGTGTAATATCCTTCTTGTTTTTTTGGAATGTTGTCCTCATATTCGTCATGTGCCTTGCAAGACATTTCATAGGTCATTAATAATCGTATGAGTTCTTCAAGATGAAAGTTGTTCAAGTCCTTTACTTCTTGAATTACAATTACCTTTGAATCCCAACTTTTTAGAATGAATCTTAAAATTTTATTAACTAGTTCAAGATTAGTATAACATTTACCAAGAGCTTTCATACCATTAACAACATCCGTAAAATAGGTATACATGTTACCAATGGTTTCACTTGATTTCATTCTAAATAATTCATAACTATATACCAAAAAATTAATCTTAGATTCTTTTACTCTACTAATGCCTTTATGAGTAACTTCAAGTGTGTGTCAAATATTATGTGTAATTTCACATATAGAAACGTGATTAAACTTATTTTTGTCTAAAGCATAAAATAAAGCGTTCACAGCTTTAGCATTTAAAGAAAATATTTTTTTCTCTAGATTATTACATTCATTCATTGGTCTATAAATTTTTTGAAAACCACATTCAATGATATTTTATAAATCAAAATCCATAAAAATCAAGAAAATCTACATTCATGTCTTCCAATAAGTGTAGTTTGCCCCACTAAACATAGGAGGACGAATGATAGAATAACCCTCTTGATTGCTAAAGAAAATAATTTAGCCTCTCTTAGGTGTTAAACCAACTAAGAAAATTTAGCTTTGATACTAATTGTTAGGATCGTAAAGGCACTATGAGGGAGAGGTAAATTAGTGCTTTTAAAAAATTTGGATTTGAAAGCTCAATCAATGAACTCGTATAAAAAATGTGATTGGAAAAAAGTATGAGTAAAGATTGCTTAATAATTAAATCAGTATATAAATAGTAAATTAAGACAAAAGAAGAAATGTAAACTGATTTACAATGGTTCGGTTGTCCCAACCTATGTTCACTCTCGATTCCTCTTCCTTCAAAGTCATTGGCTTTGACTACCAATCTTCTTTCAATAGGTAAAGATCAACTACCTTTGTTATAACTCTTTCTCTTTTTCATAGGTTTAAGAGAGAAACCTTATACCCCTCTTTTATAAAGGAACTCTTACCTCCCTTAGAATAACTTCTAGAATCAAGGAGAAATAAATTCAATACTTTTCAAGAGTTTACAACACTTTAATATCATAAACTTTTTATACTCTTGCAAGGAAGTATGAGAGGGGTATTTATAGGCCCTAAATAACTTCAGAAATAGAGGCAAAAATTTAAATCTTCGAGTTTTCAAGGTACTAGCGATACCACCACCTATATTAGGTGATACCACCACCTAATATAGTATGGGAGATTGTGTTCTTATGGTACTATCACTAGTCTGGACGGTACCATTGTCTGACCTTAGGCAGTACTACCGCTGACCCTGACAGTACTATCACCGGGTTTTTCAGAGAAATACATTCCATACTTTCCAACTCATAGGTGGTTCCACCGCTTGGTCTAGTGGTGCTATTACCTGGCCCAACCTCATGTCATTGAATTAGCCTTCTAATAGGCCCAATTCAACCTTGATTTAGGTCCAATGGGTTCCTAATTAAGTTGACATGATTATACCCAAAACCAACTCAATTAAACACTTAAACTACTTCGATCAAGATAAAATGATTACAAAGATGAAGCTTATATTGTCCAGCATGTCATTAGTTAATCCGGCACTTCGTTTGAACTTCTTGTGCATCGTCCTTTCCTTCGGCTTATTTCCCAATCCATCGACATGTTGACCTCTTGTAACATCCAATTTTCTTAGTGCAATGCCCGATCCTTTTAGCCCGATGCCTGATCTCTGACATTATGAACTCCGGCCCAACGTCTGATTCTCTTACATCAATCGATATATCTTTCTATGATCGCAGTTTATCCTGCATCACTTTTCTCAAATGCTCATTGGTTCATAGATTCATCAATTGATTTTATCATCAAAATTTCGTATTCAACAATAAAGAGATTTTAGGTGAGTCACATACCTCGTCATTGAAAGCTATTAGTGTGTAGTTTGCCACTTCATCTTCATTGGTTTGCTATCATCTTATGATGCACTTGATTCATCCTATGTTACCTTGAATGTTTTCTTCTTCTTTGACAGCTTCTTCTTTAATTGTGGATACTCATTTTTAAAGGGCCATGGCTTTTTTCATTCATAATAAATTATTACATCATTTTTAAGTTTATTTTTATTTTTAGATTCTCATTTTGTAGAATTACTCTTATTCTTTTTCATAAACTTTTTAAATCTCCTTGTAAAGAGTATTATGTTATCATTATCACTTTAGCTTTCGCTCGAGTGGTATTCACTTTAGCTTTCTAAGTGAAAATGACTTGTAAAGAGTATTTTACAAGTCATTTCATAGGTCATTAATGATTCTATGAGTTCTTCAAGAGGAAAGTTGTTAAGTCCTTTGCTTCTTGAATTATAGTTATTTTTGGATCCCAACTTTTTATAAAAGATCTTAAAATTTTATTAACTAGTTCAAGATTAGTATAACATTTATCAAAAGCTTTCAAACCATTGATAACATCCATAAAATGGGTGTACATATTACTAATGGTTTTGCTTGACTTCATTCTAAATAATTCATAACTATATACTAAAAGATCAATCTTATATTCTTTTACTCTATTTGTGCCTTCATGAGTAACTTCAAGTATATGCCAAATATCATATGCAGTTTCATATATAGAAGCACAATTAAACTCATTTTTGTCTAAAGCACAAGATAAAGTGTTCATAGCTTTAGCATTAAAAGAAAATATTTTCTTCTCAAGATCATTCCATTCATTTATTAGTTTAGAGGATTTTTGAAAACCAAACTCAACAACGTTCCATAAATCAAAATCTATAAAAAGTAAAAAAATCTGCATTCATGTTTTGCAAAACATATAGTTCGTCCCATTAAACATAGGAGGACGAGTGATAGAGTGACCCTCTTGATTACTAAAAAAAGTCATTTAATCTCTCTTGAGTGTTAAACCAACTAAGAGAACCAGACTCTTATACCAATTGTTAGGATCCTAAAGGCACTAAGAGAGGGGGTGAATTAGTACTTTCAAAATAAAGTTCCGATTTGAAAGTTCAATCAAAAAATACATATCGAAAATGCATTTAGCTTAGAATGTGAGTAAGAGTAATGGGCAATTAAATCAGTTAGCAATAGCAAGGAAAAGCATAAAGAGAAATGCAAACCACATTTATAGTGGTTCGGTCCTCTTGACCTATATCCACTCTCGATTCCTCTTCTCTCGAGGCTACTGTTTTTACTACCGATCTTCTTTTTATTAGGCGAAGATCAACTACTCTTATTACAACTCTTTCTCCCTTTTATAGGCTTAGGAGAGAACATTCACACCTCTCTTTTATAAGAAGACCTCACACCTCCCTTAGAATGACTTCTAAACTCAAGGAGAAAGAGACTTAACAATTTTTAAGAGAGTTTACACACTTAAAATTATAAGTTTTTGTACTTTCACCAAGCAACAATAAGTAGGATATTTATAGACCCTAAATGAATTCAAAAATGAGCCAAAAATTTAAATCCCCCTATTTTTATGGTAGTAGCAGTACTACCGCTTGTGTTGGACGGTACTACCACTTGACAAAGCTTGGGAACCAAGGCTCTAGTGGTACTATCACCTGACAAAGCCTGCAAACCAGGGCTCTAGCGGTACCATCGCCTGCTTGGGCGCTACTACCGCCTCACAGTCTAGCGATACTATCGCCTAACAACGTGAGAACCCGGGCACTGGTGGTACCACCGCTTGCTTGGGTGGTACTACTACCTAGCCCAACTCTAGGTTATTGAATTGACCTTTCAACAGGCCTAATTCAGTCTTGGTTTAGACCCGATGGGGTCCTAATCAAGTTAGCAAGGTTACACCCCAAAACCAACTCAATTAAACTCTAAACTATCTCGATCAAGACTTAATAATTATAATCATGAAGCCTACGTTGTCTGGCATGTCATATGTTCATCTGGCACTTCGTCCGAACCTCCGACGTAGCATCCTTTCATTCAACGTATTACCTGATCCAATCGGTATATCGACCTCTCATAATATCCGATCTTCTTGATGCAATGCTCGATCCTTCCGATCCAATGCTTCAACTCTGACATGATGCTCTCCGACCTAATATCTGATTGTTTTGCTTCAACGATTTACCTTTCTATATTCGAAGTTTCTCCTATATCACTTATCTAAAATGCTTATTAGTCCATAAACTCATCAATTGATTTCATCATCAAAATTCGAGATTCAATAGCATTCTTTTCCTATCTTAACTTTTGAGATCCATGAAATCATGCTTTTATCTAGTACTTATTTAGAGATTAACTTCAATATTTTTGTATCATCATTCTTTATTATTTATGGAGAGTAACTCAAAATCTTTATCGTTTGTCACATTTTTAAAATCATTTAAGGTAAGATTTTTAAAATCTTCTAATCCAGAAAGAGTTCTCATCATAGAAGACTTCTTTCTTAACTAAAACTTGATCTACTATATGATCACAAAGAATATTTCAATGGATTTTATTTATATAAGAATTTATTACCATCCTACAAAGATGAAAGTTTGTCAAATATATCACAAAAATGAAAGATTATTCTTCAAGTAAATATGAAAATATATATTCTTTAAATATAAAAATTGTCATGATTGTTATGTTTTGATTTATGAAATGTTATTATATTTTACTTTTTTTATTTGGTATTTATGAAAAAGAAAGAAAATAAAATGAAAGTGAAGTTGAGAGGACGAATGAATGCATCAGCTTTAACATTACGTGTCAATGATGTGAATGTAAGTCGGACCAATTGTCTCTCTTTTATCCAGGCATTAACATAAACCTCCATTTCTATTAAAGAGATCCCTTAAATCTGGAGAATGGATTTGTGTAGGGAAAGAGTGAATTGGAATTCAAAGAGGTAGGGGTAGTGTTTTTTTTTGTTTTTTTTTTTGTTTTCATGACTTGGTTTGAAGTATCGATCTATTAGCTTTGTTGAGTTTGAATCGAGATCCAGAATGCTTAATTATAAATTTTATGATAATATATTTTAGTTCTTGTAAGTCAATTCAAGTTCTTTATTCATTTCTTATGCGGAACTGAGGTGGAATGTGTTACGATCTTCATTTCTTATTGGCATGAGGTCTTCATCAATGACTAATATAACTCAAAAAAATCAAAGTATAATATGATTCATGTGAAGCTTAGTCACCGATAGCTCGATGTTGTGATGTTACATCACCTCTGGACACAAACCAATATAATCTAAAATCAAATTCCAGCATAATGTACATGAGATTCTAACCAATGGCGATTTCATATGATCGATATACCCTCAAACCCTATGCACCATTGTTTTTTTCTATATATTTTTGTGCATGCAATGCAATGATGTTTCTGCAGTCGTGGTTGCAATCTTCTGCCCATATTTCTTTTCATTGTGCCATCCATATGCCGCATGGGAAGCTGATATGTTTCAATCTTGTCTTGGGGTTATGTAGCATGAAAAATACAATTGGACGTTATATGGAACATTCAATAGAAGACACCAGCACCACAACGTTGGACCAAGATACAGAGGTACACCACTTCTCCGTTTGTGACTTGGGAGGTTCCATCATCGCATTTGGCTATATGTTGCTTGATTTCTCTCTCTCTCACAAGTTTACTTTTCACTGTCTCAGTTGAATAATTGAGCAAATGCTAGTTGATAATGGAAACAAAACACTTAATTTTTCAAGGTCAAAAAATGGGTTTTTAAATATTAAATTTCTCCATAATTCTGTTCCACTGTTTGCATGCAATTAAATTCTAAGATTGGGGTTTGCATGAGTGTATGTAGCAACGGAAACGTGAAGCGGCAGTCTTGGCAAAGAAGATTGAAGCTCTTGAAGCCTCAAAACAGTGAGTTCTACTGTGACTGGCTTCTCATCTCATATTACTGAAATCATCAACTCTTACATGCATCATACTTTTGCCGCTGCAGGAAGCTCTTGGGTGAAGAACTAGAGTCATGCTCATCGTCAGAACTGCACGAACTAGAAGGCAAGATAGAACAAAGCTTGCGCAGCATCAGAGCAAGGAAGGCAAGTCATAGCTGAAACTTGTAGTGCAACTTCTATCTATGTTATCGGTAGAAACCATATACTTTCATGCTTAATTACCTGTTGTGACCTTCAGTATCATTTACTAAAAGAGCAGATTGCAAAGCTCAAAGTGAAGGTAAGTTACTGAAAGCTCTGTGGTATTGCATGCACTTCTCAGAGCTTTAACTAATATATATCCTGAACTCACTTAATCCAGGAGAGTTCATTGGTGAAGGAGAATGCATTACTACATGAAAAGGTAGTAATAAGCATGGCTTTCATTGTTCGTTCAAAAATAACATTTGAGATGTTGACCTTTTTTTGATGTTTCAAGTGCAAGCTACTGCCTCAGATACCGTCAGCTGGTTCCAAGGAATTTCCACCACGAAGCACACTTGGGCAACAAACTGAAGTAGAGACGGAGCTGCGCATTGGGTGTCCAGGGAAAGGAACCCATGGCATGTCTTCTCATTTGTATACAAATCAGTGACATGCATGCATACGATGAATAGCCATCTGATGAATAGATTTATCTAATTCTTCTCATCAGAGTGTGCAATGTTCAAAATAGGACTGCTGAACTGGTATGGATGTTGCCCTTTCAGCTACCATATATGAGAACCAACAATGAAGCATATTATTGCTTTCTGAACCTTCTCTCTTATTACCGTATATGCTGCTACTATGATGATCAAGTCCCGTCCCGTAACAACAACCATGTCTTCCAAAAGCTCTTAGAAGATCTGCGTTAGTCAATCTCGTATATGACGAAGGAACCCTATTCTGCGTCCGTTTGCATGTGTCGCGGATGCAGGAGTATCCATCGGAGTAAGAAAAGACCGGCCATCCGTTTCTTTCCAGGGCACACGTGTAAACTGGGAACTCTGAACGAGGAGTAGAATCTAATGAATTGGCGAACCAGATTTTTGCGCTCCGGGTAAACATGGTAAGCATTACGTTTGCCCCCTAGTACTTGGACCGCTTCACTGTGGAATCACACAGTCTCAGGCTAACTCACTTGTATTTAAAATGGCTTCTTGGTACTGTAGCCACGGAACCGGGAACCTTAGATGAAAAAGGTGGTTACATATTCGTAACTCTCCTCTTTTATTTATTAAAATATTTTAATTAAAAATTATTAAATACTTTATCAGATATAAAAAATTTTACTAATGAATTTTATTGAAATGACACCTCCATATATGATTTTTATCATAACACATTCTTTTTACTTTGATTAAAATACCCTAATTGTAATTTAAAAAGATATTAATTATTATTTAATTATGTTTGACTTAGTTTTTTAGGATTGAACTAATTTTTAAGATGAAACGGATCAGACTCATTTAACTAAATGTTAGTTATTCGATTGATTTAATTAAATCCTATATTATCTTTTTATTTTTTCAAACTACCCCCCCCCCCCCTACCTTCACCTCCATTTATTCTCCTCCACCACCACCACCTCCTCTACTTCATCACTTCCTCCCCCTCCCTATTGGCTTTCTCCTCTCCCTTAGTATCTTCCTCCCACTTCACCTCCACCTCTCACTTTATCATCTCTTTCCCCTTATGTATGGCTTCCTTCTCCATCTTTGTCTTCTCCTACTCCTTCCTCTCTCTCTCATCCACCTCCCTCACCCCTTCTCATCCTCATTACACTTCACCTTCACTCTCTGCTCTCACTTTACCTCCATGGATACCTTTTCCTACCTCATCACCTCTTTCATCTCTGTCTTCTCTCACTCCTTCTCTCCCACCTTGACTTTCTCCTCTCACTTTATCTCCATCGATACCTTCTCCCATCTCATCACCTCTTTTAGCTCGGTCTTCTCTCGCTCCTTTTCTCCCATACTATACTATAGGGGAATTAGTGTAATAGTAATTTTAATCGATTTTAAAACTTCATCTATAAATCAATATATTTTTAAAACTCAATTGATCAAGTTAAACTTACAAGTAAAATTAATAAAATTAAATCACAAGTAAATGATAAGTAAAAAGGGGTAAATCAATTTATAGTGATTCAATCTTTTCGACCTACGTCTATTCTCAATTCCTTTTCTATCGAAACTTATCGGTTTTCATTATCAATTTTCTTTTTAACGGGTAAAGATTAGCTATTCTTATTATAATTTTCTCTTTTTTCAAGCTAAGGAGATAATATTCACTCTATTTTTATATGAGATCTCTCACTTTCTATAGCCTAGAATTATAACCAAACTCAAGAGGAGGAGGAGCTCAAACTATGCTCAAAATAATAGTTGACAACACTTACTAGCTCAATAATTGACGCTTCATCAACTAAACCTAAATGGGACATTTATAGGCCCAAAAGGCTTTAAGAATAGAATCAAAATTTTAAATTCTTAAAATTTTGAGGTATAGATGGTACTACCGTCAACACTAGATGGTACTACCGTCATAATCATATTGCAAATCTGAACTCAGATGGTACTCTCACTAGAAAATTTGAATTCTGGATCATACTACTACTGCCCTAAGCAAGTGGTCATATCATCGCTACAAGCAATACTACCGTCGGAAAGATTGACAAAGCATAAACAGTACTTATCGGCTAACTTAGGAGGTACTATCACCTAGCCTAGCGATACCATTACCTAAGCATAGTTTAGACCATTGTCTTGGCCTTCTAATGAGACCAATTCGACCCGACTTCAAGCCCAATGGCTTTCTTAATAAGTTAACATTATTTCGGCTCAATACTAACTCAAATTGACCTATAATGACCTCAATCAAGACTTTGCCAGATCAACCATACATTCGACATATTTACAAAGCTTTTTCCATATTATACATTATTTCGATATGTCATCCAATCTTCCGACACTTCATCTGAACCTTCAGTACATCACCCTTTCCTTCATTATATCGCTCATTCCACTAATATGTCAACTTTTCCACGACATCCAATCTTTTGGTGCAATATTCAATTCTTTCGGCACAATGCCCGAACTTTTATCACAAAGTCGATCAATCCTCCAATTTGATATCTAATTTTTGAGATAATAATTTTCTAGTATGATGTTCGACTCTCTTACTCAATAGTTGACCACTTATTTCAAAAGTATATTAGTCTAATAAATACATCACTAATTTTATCATCAAAATCCGGAATTCAACACTCGCTCTCCTTTTCCCTCATCTACCTCTCTCGCCCCTCCTCCTTCATCTCTTCCTCCTCACAATTTATCTACAAAACTTATTACACTCGAGTTATGTTTGTTTATAGAAAATATATTTAAAAATATATATTTTATATAAAATTAATATATTATAAAATTTAAAAAAAAAGTTGAGTTATCCTAAAAATATATTAACTTTTATAAAAAGTATTCTAAGTTATTAAAAAATTATTACATTCAAGCTCGAGTTATATTTATTTTTAAATATATAGACAAATTAAAAATATATGGATAAATTTTTAAAAAAACACTCCTAACTTTTTACTTTTTTTTCCTGCAAAGCGTTTCTACGTTGAAAAATGGCCAAACAGTACTTCTTAGTGAGATAGTTTATCCATTTAACCCTAGACAACTGAACAACTATTTTTTTCATCCAAAACACTGGCATTTGGAGTACTTTGTTAACCTGTTCGGGTTCAGATGGTTCACTACTGGTTTAACATTTTTAACTCTATTAAGGAGACTGGTAAAATGGCTAGTAAGTTATAATTTGTTAGAAATAGAAAAAAACAAGAAGAAATAAGAATAATGATACAATGTTTAGATATTAAAAAATTCATAAAAATATTAATATTTTTTAAACGAAAGCCCATGGACATATATTTATAAGTATCCTATTCAAAGCTTTTCTAAAAAATTTAGATCATTTTGAAAAGTGCATCACATTGAAGCACTATTTTTCAATTTTCCTCGATAATAATATATCACCTATAAGAAAAAAAAAATTCTACACCAATTTTTTTAATATATTGTTGACCTATTAGAAGCTCTAATATGAAAAAACATTGCATGAATGCATTATAATTTGTTAGAAATATTTAAAAAATAGAAAATAAAAACTGACATATTGTTCATATGCTAAAAAATCCATAAAAATAATTAAAATTTCTAAAATAAAAAAATAGTAACATATATCCACAAGTATCCAATTCAAAGCTTTTCTAATAATTTGAGATTATTTTGAATAGTGCATCTATGCAATGTACTTTTTTTTTTTTGTCAAAAACAATACATCACCTATTAGGAAATATTTTTTTCTAGACCAAATTATAATTATATATATAGTACATATATAATTATATATATATTTTGAAGACCTATTTAGAAGCTTAAATGTGAAATAATATTACATGGATGTGTTATATTTTTAGAAAAAATAAATAGAAAATAAAAAATGGCACACATGTTGAGATGCTCAAAATATATAAAAATACTAAAAAATTCTCTAAAATAGGCAACACCTATTAAGGAATTTTTTTAGCCCAAATTTTTTATATATATTGTTGACTTCTTTAGATGCTCAAATGTAAAAAATATATTGATTAGATGTACTATAATTTATTAAAAATATAAAAACTAAGGAGAAGATAGAAAAAAGACATTCTATACGAATGCTAAAAAATTGATAAAAAAATATCAAAAAAATTAAAATAAAAAATATTAACATATGTCTATAAATATCATATGATAGGATGCATTATAATTTGTTAAAAATAAGAAAACTAAGGAGAAAAAAGAAAAAATACATACTGTTCAAATGCTAAAAAAATTGACAAAAATATAAAATAAAATAAAATAAAAAGTAACATATGTCTATAAATATCATATTCAACTTATATATATAATTATTATAAATTTATCTTAAGACTAAAAAACTTGATTTATCCTTAAAAATATATTAATTTTTATATAAAATTATCTTAAATTCATCATAAAACTAATCACAAAATCCTACATTTCCTATTTCTAATTTCCTATATTGACTTAGATATAATCAAAATTAAAATTAGTTAAATTCAATTACCTAACCTATTTTATTATTAATAATTTTTTAAGATATTTTTTGGATAAATAATTATCAAAACTTTGAGAATTTTATATTACATAATATGATTCTAACAAAAAAAATTATTAATTTTTACTTTTATGATAAATTTAGAATAAATTTATACAAAAAATAATTATATTTTAATATATTTTATAAATAAGTATAATTTGAGTGTAACTTGAACATAACAGATTCGACTCAACCTGATCCGAAGGGATATGACCCGAATCAACCTGATTCAAACTAAACAAGTCCACAGATCGATTAGGCTTAAAATAGCCCTGTACAAAGGTATTATCAGAATTTTTTTAAAATGTGATGTCCCTTTGTAAAAGTCAAATAAAATGGCATCATTTGATAAAAGCCCATTACTTTAGGTTTTATGATAAACTATCCAAAAATATTAATTTAAACTTGGAATTTTAATTTAAGAGTATTAGCTAAGACATGAGTCCTAATCATAGTTGAAACAAAGGTCTTGAGTTGATCCTTTATAAATAGAAGACTAATATAATTCTTTAGATATAATAGTAGGAGAGATTAATTAAAGCTAAAAAAGATTTTAAAATTCAAAGTCTAATAGATTGTAAGTTATTATGATTAATAAGAGTTTTTAGTTTCTCTATTCTTCTACTTTATTCTCTATCATTTGTTAATGTCCATTACCTTTCCGAGAAATTTTCCAACATTATATCAGAGTGAGTTTGATCTTACAAGTTTGATCCTCAAGCTCAAGTTATATCTTGAATAGATACATAAAGAGAGGGAGCAATCTGCCCTAGGAGAGAGGGTTGGAATCAACAAGTTTTAAGAAAGAAATAGATACTGTGTTTATCTTATTTCAGTAGGAGGCTAGTTAGAGGTTCTCTTTTAAAAGAAATAAAGGAGAAAAAAATTCTATTAAAGAGAGAAATAGGAAAAAGAAAATCAATGAGAGAGAAACTATAGAAGAGAAAACCTATAGAGAAAAAATCAACCAGAGAGGAATGACTATGGAATAAATCAAGGAGAGAAACTACTAGAGAAAAATCAAGGAAAGATAAAATCCCTGAGAGAGAAACCAAAGGGAGAGATCTGGAGTCAGTGTCATGAAGAATTAATCTTGACATCGATAAAGATCATATTTTAAGTTGACAACTATCAAAGGAGATACGAAGGTAAAAACACAGTTAACACATTAGATAGCATATAGGAGAAAGTAAATTGACAAAAGAGATCACCACGACATTGACGAGTTGATAGAGAAAAATCAAAGATATGACAGTTTGATGAAAAAATCAAAGATATGGATGATGAAAAATCAACAGATTGAAAGTTTGATTGCTTTTAAAAGAAAATATTAAAGATATGGATGATGGTTTTAGAAGTTATTTTGGATCTCTTTTTTACTGACTTTTGATGAAAAAAAATTATTGGAGATTGAATATTATGATATAATTTTTTTCAAATATGAAGGTTTAAAAGATGATTTCAAAGATATGACAAATGATAAAAAAAATTGTATTACTCTCCTGAAGAACATAAAGAAGATTTGGTTTTTAACGGATAAGATAAAAAGAACTCTAAAGCTAATATCTCAAACAATAATAAATAATGTGTTTTTAATACAAATTTGGAGCAAAGATTGAAACAGAAGCCTAGTAAATCTTAGAAAGTATTTATAAAATAGGTATATATCCTCCTATACTATTAGAAGATAAATTAGAAGAAGAGCATGATATAAACCAAAAAGAAAGTTTTATCAAATAAAGAAGAAACCTCATTATGTATGATAGATTCCCATATAAAATATGGAGATTGAAAAGATCAAGATAGTACAAAAGCAAGATTGATTAGATTACGATAAGAATAGATTATTTTGTTGGAGTAGATAATTTTATATTCATCAGAAGCATAAAAGTATATTTATCTTACTAAAAAATAAATATTTATAAATTTAATCATTAAATATCCAAAATAAGATGATGTTTATATTGACATTTGTATTCAAGATTCAAGAGTTGTAAAAATTGATCAATTTTCTTAATCAACATATTGATTTTATATTTAAAGATCAATTCATAAATCTAATTTGATGGTTCGAGACAAATCAGAATTATATAATTGATTAAGATGGATATGATAGATTGAGCACATGATATCATGGATTATATGGCTCAAAATTTATAGATTCCAAAAAAACATTACATGTAACAACAACATCAAATGAGATAGCATCAATTTTCAATGTTTTTCATAATTTCTTTTATAAAATGTAATTTAAGAAAGGAGGTTGGAATATTAACTTAAACTTTATGATTATATAAAATTTTATTTTAAGAGTTTTACTTAAATAGAAGTCTTTATCATACTTGAAATCAAAATCTGAATTAATCCTTTATAAATAAAGTGCAAAAGGAATGTCGTAAATACAATAGTAGATGAGATGATATAATTAAAAGAGGCACAGAGATTCGGATATGATAGATGGTAAGTTCTACTACGATATTATCCTTTGTAGTTCTTCTCTTCTCTCTATCATTTGTAGACACCCAACACATCCAAAAGGTTGTATGATCGTCGATAAGTATGGCATCCACCGACTAAAAAGTGGAAGAGACGCACAAGAGATGCACAAACTTCTCAGAACATAGTTGAATGATAACGCACGTTATTAGATAAGATAGCATGGTAAGCTCGGCCAGCTGCTTCTGTAATCATGATTCTAAGAAAAACACGATTTCCGACACCCAAGAAAAAGTTCAGCATCCGTTCCGGAATGGAACTCGGAAAATTGAAGACGAAGAGAGAAGAAAGCTGGCAAAAAGCAGTCCAAAGAGTACAAGTTCCCATCACTTCATGTATAAGGATGAAAGAAAGCTGCTGCTGCTGCGCTCTTCCGCACAGTTGAGCAATAGTGGCCGGGGTCCACCCTCGAGCCGTCCCCTCCCCACTCTTTCCCTGTTTCTCTCATGCGTCCCGACAATTCCAGTGTCATGTCATTAACTGGTGTTGATGTAGCTAAAGATCTGGTGCACCGCCGTCGCAACCTCATCCGCTGTCCCCAGTTTGCAGTCTTCCTCCATCTGCACCACCACCGTCGCTTAAGCCAATCGTGGGATGACTGCTTATGATTGATTAATGAAACAGGGAGCGGCCGACGAACGAACCTTGAGGTTGATGGAGTAAAGGATGGAAGGGGGTTCGAGGGTGGTGATGTTGAGGTGCAGGATGGAGAGCCGGAGCTCCTCTATGGCAGCCATGGCTCGCACCAGCTGCCCCCGGCGCCGCTGCGCGGCCACCTTAAGGTTCACTTGCCCTTGCACTAACGTCGCTTCCACGTCCACCGCTGTCGCATCCTCCTCCTGAGACTCCAAGTAACCGCTGTACTGTGACGAGGTGAAGAAACCGTCGTGCAGAGCAGGCGCACTGCACTTGTCGTTGTCGTCGGACCTCGATGAAACGGACACCGATGCTTGGAGCCGCTTCTGTGCCCGGAGCGAGATGAGGTGCTGCTCGAGCTCCTTTACGAACTCGATGGCTCCACCGACGATGGATGCCTGGTCGCCCTGCACTCAGCAAAAGCAGCTACATGGAGTTGAAGTCTTTCGATGGGAGAAACGTACGGGAGGGTTGTGTTAGGAGTGAGAACTACAGTGCGTACGCGTTGGACGAAGGAATGGGGCATCAGGGAGCGGAGGGTAGCAAGGTGATAGTTCATGACCCGCCGGCGGTTGCGCTCGACTGCTATGTGAGTCATCCTTTGACTTTCCTCCTTTTCCGCGCTCTTCGACGCCGACGCCGGCCGCCGGCGCATCCTCTTCTTCCTTTCGCCGGAGCAGGTTGCCGCGGCGGATGTCACGATGAGACCCGTCGTGGCCGCCATCGTTGGGAGCTCGTGCACCACGGTTCTCGTCTCCGATTCAGATAAGTGAGTGATGCAACTCTCCAGTTGCTCCGCCGCGGGGGATGAGTCCATCTCGGTCGTCCGCTGTTGCTTCAAGCTTTGGGTCCGCATCTGGTGGAGCTGGAAGTTGGTTTCCTGTGGGTAGGAGGTGGACAAGCTCCGTTGCTGATACTGTTGTAAATGAAGCTGGGCTTCCTTTCCCACCATTTCTTCCTCTGCTTGCATGGCTCCTTGGAGGAGTTGGAGGAAAGGCATTTGACGCGAGAACAGGCCCCCACAGCTCATTTCAAAGTGATCGGGAAATCTTGCGCGAGCTACCCTTGCTTCCTTGCCCTTCGAGCTCAACTCATCCCCAAACAGCTGCTTCAGAAACAAAGAAATAAAAAGATATGGAGAGAAAAAAAACACTTGCAGCGCATTGAATGGAATGTCTCAAAGTGGGAGTCATTATCCATCTCTCTTCCATCCACAAGTCAGTCTTCTTCGAGCAGATTGAGTGAGATAGAAAGAGACAGGAAAATATTGAACGAAAGAAGAGGTCGGAATACTTGGGAGTCGTACAAAGGAGTCATTAACGAGTCCTCAGAGCTGCACCATAGAAAGAGCAGCAGATGCAGCAGCCACGGATGAGGATTTGGCCGCTCCCGTTCCTCCTACCGGCAGCTGCAGCGGTTCCTTTGACTGAACCTGTCCTTAATTCCTCAAATGGCGCTTTCCTCCTCCCACTTCTCGCCTTCACAGTCAAAACTTAGATCCGGCTTATCTTCCGCCTGCTACACTAAATGCATGCACAGAAAGTATAATACTCATCACGAACTCTGCTCATTCCTTCCTTGCGTGTGTTCAGGATACTAAATAAATGCTGGTTGAAGGAAGAAGCAGCGAGGCCAGGGAGCAACATGGAGGCTGAAATGTGGACAAAGAGCTACAGTGCACAATCTAAGATAGCTACTAAGCTGCACGACTAAACGAACCTGAGGTGGTGAAAGAAGAAATGAGGGATTTGATTTGGTGTGAGAAGGGAAGGGGTGATTTATAACTCGTCCTATACTAACTAGATAGAGAGGAGCTATGGGACACAGAGCAGTGTTTAGGGGGGGCTACAGATGTGGTGATTTAGAGGCCGTGCATTGTTGCTTTGGTGGCAGATTTGTCCAGCAGCGGCGACAGAACCCGGCCACAGACGTAGGTTCCTCTCTCTCTCTCTCTCTCTCACTCTTTGTGGGGTCAGTCTTTTGCCTTCTCTCTTTCCCATACCTTATCTTAATTCTAGATTCAAGTATAGCCAAAAAAGGGTACGGCATTGGTGAACTAACCACAGAGTTAGATGGCAGCTTTAGGAAGAGGAAACTGTTGTTGGTGAACTTTGTTGCAGCAAGAATCAAAGCTCCAAATCACACCAACCGCAGCCTGAGATACCTGTATGTAACGTAAGCCCGTCAAAAAAGCCTTTCCACTGTGGTTCGTCGTCTCTTTAGTTCACACAGATAACAATTGGAGTATTTGCGGTCAAGATTATATCGTTCTATTTAATTGATTAAGTTATATTAAAGCTTTAATTAATTTTTAATTAAGATTATTGATCAATAGAAATAAATTTATTTATATTATAAAATCTTAGGAGATGATTTTAATCGTTATAACTCTCCTAATTATCTTTTTCTACTACTCCTGTTCTCATATATATATATATATATATATATATATATATATATATATATATATATATAGGTCTGAGATCTATATGACTTTTCTTCTACTCTATTAATAATAGAAAGGGAAGGAAAGTCTAGTCCTTATATTATGATATCGTGTTCAAAAGGTTTTAGATATATTTATGTATTAGATCTATTTAATTTATATTATAATATTATTTTTGTTCTGATCATATGATCGCTCCATCATGCCATCCAATTATGTTTCATCTTTGAACTTGGATTGTACCACATCGTTGACGTGCCATTGGCTGCGAAGAGATCGCCATGAAAGGAGCCCATGGGGAGTTGGCCGTGCGTAGTGGTTTTGGACGTCGCCGGGCTACCGTTAACAAGATGCTGGAGGTCACAAAGTTATCGCAGATGTGATTTTGACTTTGGTCAAAATCAATTTTGACCAAATCTGCTCCGAATTGAGATTTTGATCCAGATCTCAATTTTGACCTCAATTAAGATTTTGACCACTGAATAGTGAGTAGATATTAGAGTTAGTATGTAATTGATCGAGTCCAGTAATTTTATTTAACAAATGTCAAAATAAAAATTTCAACCAAAACCATTGTTTTTAAAATGATCTGAAAAAGAAAAAAATATTTCTTAGCATAGGCAATTAAAAATCTTTTATATACTTAAGGTTATATTAGACTATATATTACTTTTATAATTGAAGTACCGAGTAGATATTAGAGTTACCTAAAAATAAAATATTAAAATGTGTAAAGAAAATAATAAAATATTTACAAAGGATAAATGGCTATATGCTCATATACATGAGACAAAATAAGCTTGAAATGATTATTTTTTATATGTTATTTTTGTAAATTATCTCAAAAGTACGAAATCTACTTTTATATTTATATTTATATTAATTGAAAGGATAATTAAAAAATATAAAATAATATATTATTATATTATTAAATAATATAAATTATTTTTTTGCATGCTTTGAGTCTACTAATCAAGTTTTACGATAGTGAAATTTTATCATAGGACTTGGTGTGATCAGACTTAATTGTTAAGTCACTTAAGATATTTTATTAGTATTTTTTTTTAAGATGACGAGTATTCTAGTTGTTCTAAACATATTAACATAAAGTACTAGATGTTTAAAAAATAGTTTAGAAAAATAATTTTTTACTTATATAATTAAAGTTTTTTACTTTTAGTTTATATTTATGTATATATATTATGACTGAATATGATAATAGGATTATCTTGATAAAACAAATTACAAAAGTCATTTTGAACTTTCTTAGAGAAAACTGATAATGTTATAGTATATAGAAAAGATTATGACATTGATAACATACAATTGCTATAACTCATATTGATTGTTAGACTTAATATAGTATTATTATGTTTATGTATATGTGTAAAATATTTTTTAAAATTAGCCTATTTTAATTAAATTTTAATTTAATTATTTTGATTTTTAAACCCTTTGTTTGATATATTATCAGTTAATGGGTTAAGTGAGAGAATATGAAATTATATAACTTTATTTAATTGATTACAATATATTAAAATTTTAATTAGATTCTAATTAAGATACTACTCAATAGAAAAGAAGTTCATGAAACATTAAGAAACAATTTTGATGGAACTCTCATAATTATTTTTTTCTAAGTCCTTTGTTATTGCTTGGTCTCTTTTTCTAGTCTTTAATCCATCAATAATCTTAGTCCTAGGAAAACAAAGTATAGTTTTTTCTTGTATAGATTCACAATATGTGCAATATCATGATGAGAATATACAGTGCAAATCACAAGAAGATACTACACTATGTCCAAAGTACTCTATTGATTATTGTGTTTAAAATATATGCATCACTTTTTTCTGATATACGATGTTTGATTTCAATTATGATATAAATTTTTTGTATGATAATTTTTATTTCTTATCATACATCATCATTTTTATTTCTTATTTTGTATGATACATCATCCTTTGTTACTGTACACAGAAAATTATTTTGATTTATATTGTTGTTCCATCATCTTTTGGCTAATAATGACCGACTCACTCCGTTTTGACCTACCACAAGAACCAAAGCTGGAAATGTACTACAAACAAAGAAAGCGTTGAATGAAAAATGTCAAATGCCAAACGGTTAAATTAATATTTTGTTTTGACTTAATTACGAGCATCAGTGCAAATAATAACTTTAGTTGGCAATCATCCAAATCCAACAGATGCTTTGTGAAAAGAAAAAGAGCTTTAATTTCTTTAGATAGTTCAAAACCAAAAAGGATTGCTCGAAATTCACAGGCATATTGTCAGTAAAATGTTCCGTAGCATAACAAAAGAAATAGATCAATTTGAGAATGACAAAGAAATGAACATCTCTCAGAAAACCAAAAGGATTGGTCTCTCAAATAAGATAATGAGTTTGAGACGAGACCATATTACTTCCATAAGATACGAAGTGGCAGATGCAAATTTGAAAAATCCATATTCCAAACAACTCAATAAACTCCCAACTGCAGTATCCAAAATAATGCTCGCAATCTATCTAAATTGATGATTCTTACTAGGCAGTGAGCTCCATAATAGCACTGACAATATCTCCATTGTTTGTCTTTAGAGCTTTGACAGCCTTTGCTCTGGACACACCAGCCTGTGTCATGACAAGATCAATGTCCCGAGGTTCCAGTCCACTCTCATCAACTTCCTCTACTTCCCCCCCAGTCGTTGCACTAGAAGATACGTCCACCTTAGCCATCTTGTTGCTGAGGTCCGGAATCCTGAATTGTTGAGCAGCTTGGGTTTGCAGCTGGGAGCTCAGGTCCTCTATTTTTGCCTCTCCAAAGATGACATATGTATCAGAATTGGGGCTCTTGAAGACATCAGGTTTTGAGATGACAAACAATATCTAGTTGACAGAAAAAAGGAATAAATGTAGTGGCAATGAGAATTTACAATGAAAACAACTGTTACGGTAAAACTTGTAATATTAATTTCCATAAGTGCTAACTAAACCTAGAAGATAACTGACTCCATATCATAGAAATATAGTTTGTAGAAGCTTCTCATCAAATTGTCAACTTCACACATTTCTTTTACATGCCAAGCAAGCTGGAGCATTTAGCAAGCTACAGGTAAGGTTTGTGATGGCTGGAGATTCATCATTTTTACTTGTGATCAATGTGATTTAGTCCAAGAAGAACTTCAATGATTATTATCACCATGAGCTTTGAATATTGAATTACTGTACCTTCACCTAGACCAGAAGATAATTATAGTAATTATGTTGGTAGAATGTTTTTTGATGTTAGATCCATCTTTCTGGAATTTTTAGCATACTTACATTTTTGTTTCTCTTTATAGTAACTCTGCTGACTCCTGTGACAGGTTTCATCCCTAGCTTCAACATCGCCTTGCGGCTCTTTTTCTCGCTCCTGCTCTGCTTAGTGGTGGTGTCATTTCCACTTGCTCCATGGTCACCTATTGAGTAAAGAAAACAAAAGAAAATCCTACAGGCTCATTAAATAGGTCAAACCATATAACCCTCGTAACAATTTTTAAACACAGATTATGCCTTCTCATAATGAACTCGAGTAGCAGCAATTTGTGAATTAAAAATAAAGAGTAGACAAATTGGTTATGTCACCTAAGTGACACAAATTAAACCTTTGACAAACTTAAGCTGCATTATCATACAAAGCAGCAGCATGATTTGCCAAGTTAAAAATTATAGTGGACTCTATATCAAGAAAATAGGTTGAGCCACATTAATCTAGTTTATATCAGAGATTGTGGTTCTCCTATGAAACTTCCTTCCCATCCTCACCGATGGAACATGGAATGCTGCTTTACATTTGGTTGATTACTCTGCAAATACTCTGGCTAAAGAAGATCAAGAATGTCAAGGATACTGTCAGGGCATGGGCCAAAAACAATGTGGCCGAATGCAGGAAGAACTAAAGAGGTTGCTAGTAAAAGTGAATGCTTTAGTCAAACTTGGCATGTCTAATAGTTAGGACATGCGATACAGATTATGGCTAAGATTTTAATGAAAAAGGCTACTTACACTGGTGTAACTAGCCTTGTTAATTTTGTCTTTGGCATGAAACGTGTTGAAGTCCATTAGCATCACCACGGTTTGTATATAAACAGTTACGACCATACCCAGGACTGAAACAGAGAGCAGCAAATATTAACAGAGGAATCCACAATCCAATTTCTCGGACCCCTCCCTCTTCTTTTTGAATCGAAAGCAGAGGTATTAAAGTATTAAAGAAATCATCATCTCTCACTCCCATGTCCTAACTGGTAGAGGTATCGATTTTTCCCTTTCTTCTTGGATGGCTCTTCTCCACTTTTATCTCCCTTATGAGAGAGTATCCAACCAGAGATAAATATCTTTAATTTTTTTTTATAGAGATGTGAGCAAAAGCTCAACATATCTATGTTTCCTAATCAAGGTGCGATTCCAACTTCCCCTTCCTCTCTTGCATCTCTAACAAGTTCATCTGAACAACCACTAGAATTCGAACCACTCGAGCAATTACAAAACCCTAAAAGAGACCCATTTCTGCAACAGCCAAATCGATGCCGTCCAAATTGAGGTCCAAAATCTCTGGAAAAATGTGACATAAAGGAGAGGATGGAGTGCGAGAGAGAGTATGTGCATGTTCACCTTCGGTGCCGCCGCCGTCATCATCGTCGTCGTCGGCGTCCTCGTTGTCGCTGTCATCCTCCTTGACGTCCTCGACGATGGGAGCGTCGTCCTCCTGCAAAGACCCTCATTATGCTTCCACAATGTAGAAACGAACAACGGTATTTCGAAGTGAAAGGGCAATGTGAGTCAACGGACCTTTCGCTCTCCCTGTTGTTGTTCTTGCAGCTGCTGCTCCTCCTCCTCCTCCTCCTGTTTCTCTTGGGCGGAGAGGAGCTGCTCTTCTTCGCCGTGGACTACCGGGCCGGGCATCTTCGCTCCCGCGGCTCTCTCGCCGTCCGCACAATGGCTTTGGATAAAGAGAACGTGGATTTGTATGCGGGGATGTTATCGGGTTTGATTATCTGGGCCCGAACCAATAAACCTGCGGATCCAGAAATGACGATCCATATACTATATCTCGGGTTGGGTATCAGATTTATACGCGTTACCCGGTATAACATTTGTTAGACACATTTATGGTTAATGGATCCTAATTAAAGATCCATGTTTGGATTAGGTGAGTTGAAGAACATTTATAATTAATGCATATAGAGTCTCATCAACGCTTCGTGACATGGAATTAAATGCCGAGAAAGAAATATCTTTTATCAAATAAATAAATGAATCTATCTAATAAACTTGTAGATAAGAACAAGCTCAAAAACTAATCGACAATAGTTATAGATACCCATGGTGTCGTTGTTCTTAGATGATTTTGCATATCTATCTATTCGTCAAATATTTAAATTCTTCGTATACATCACAATTTTTAGCATTCATTTAATGAATCTTGGTTACTATCGGTTTCACTTATTATTTGACTCATTCTTTTCTGATATTTTAAAAGGATGTCACTTGGAGGAGATTCAATATTATTATACTGATGGTGAGTTGATGAATACTAATTACAATGATTTATTATATTTAAAAGATATATACTAATTAAATTTAGAGGGTTAATTAAATATGAAATCACAAACTTCAGAGGAACATAATTACATGCTTTATTTCATTTGGAAATTACTACAAACATGATTTTTTTTTTCCCATTTTGGCATCCTCACTTTGTTTTTTGCTGTTAGAAAATTTTCCTCTCCACTCTTTTTTTTTTTTTTTTAATATTATCATTGTTTTTGTTGTAATTGAGATGACTTGGTCTTCATGACTAAAATTAAGAACTTTATTTTATTAACTAATGTTAGGTATCTCTATTGAGACATTTGATTAATCAGTGCATTGTTCCACAGTTGATAAACATCATGCATATCATTAAATATAACAAAATTTTATTTCAATCTATTTTAAAAAAAATTAGTGTTAGATAAACATGATTTTCATCGTTTGGTGTTCTCACGTTTTCTTCATTTAAATATTTTCCTCTCAATTTATTTATATTCTTTACTTAAAATCATCATTGTAGGGTTTAATTATTATGATTAGTAAAAGGGGCTCCGACTCATTAAGTATGGGTAGGTGGAGATGGGCACCATTGAACAGAAGAAGAAGGGACCGAAAGAGATCCCACTTGAATAAGAAAATTGTGCTCATTTAGATTCGACTCTGAACTCTCCTAAGAAATGTACTTCACTTACACCAAGTACTAAATCAACTGGAATGTGATTTGCAATGTGATCCATCCTCTTTATATCCGTCCTCTCCCATAGGAATATAAGAAAGATAAGAAAACAGAAGAGAAAAAGAGAGACGAACGAGTCATCTACTGTAAAAAGAAGTTCATGCATTCTGAGAGAAACAACATGACAGCAAAACCCTATTCATGGATGAAGACTAAAAGCCATGAAATATCTGAAAGTACAGATGAACTTTTAATTTCCTGCAAGCCTAATATTATCACTAGTAATTTAACCGCACAAATGATAGACCGAAGTTTCACGACAAGTGTTGTCACAAAATGCACGAGTTGCCAAGTGACATGACGAGCAAGCAGGCACGAGAAAAGACTAAAAGACAGCGATAAGACGTAAACCTAAGAACTGATGCATGCATCCTTCACAAAGTTTCAGGTCTGCACAAACTTCGAAAGGATCTATATTCGCTATTCGTATGAAACATGTGTGGAATAGAATGCACGCAAGTTTAGACCAGGATTCCGTGTCGTTGCAGCTTTTCCCTAGTCTTCCAACCGAGGACAATGTATGGGATTGAGAGAATAGATTAATCTGTGAGTGCAACTGGAGACCCGTTACTGGACCAACTAAAAGCATCGGTTGCTTACGGACTTCTCTTTCTTCCAAGCTTTATCTACATCGCGTCGACATGTCCTCCATTGACGTGGGCAACTAGGTCGAGCCGCCTCCTTGTCCATTACCTCTACTGCGTCAACCATCTCCATCCATGTCTGTGTCGTGATATCGACGTCAATCCTACTCCTTTCACTCACTTTGGTTCACACTTTATAGCATATATTTGACACTGTCAACCCTAAATATTTGGATAAGTACACGTTACCTTATGTCTTTGACTTGTCCTCCATGGCTTTGTTAGGTAGACGCCAAAGTTTACTACCCTCCCCGACATAGACATGTTTTACGTCATGGAATAGCAGATACTTGATTTCCCTATTTGTTTACCGTCGTTATGTACCACGAAAGAAGCATCACTTACAGAAAAACGTGCACACCGACACAGTTCGCGAAAAGGATTGCACGAGTTTAATCTGGTGGAACGGGTCATCACTTATCGAAGACTGACTGGTTCATGTATAGATTTAATGTCATGATAACTTTGGAAGGTAGCGGTTGTCCGTCGCACATCACTTCCAGCTTTTGTGCTTGGGGAATTGGCTGCAAAGAAATAAAGAGAACACGAGGTACGTGTCTTGCGTCCCAAAGCTGTAACGGTGTAATGGACCTTGGTGCACCATCGCACTCATCGCGGGCTCATTATTAAGAGTTGGAGAAGTGATCAGCTGTGGGAAGAGGAAGAGAGATGGGTTGGGGGAGAGGAGAGATGTTGCTTGCCCTAATGGCGGCTCTGTACCTGAGCGCCGCCATCACAGAAGCCGGAGTTCTCAATGTCGGTTTCTATTCCTATAGCTGCCCTCAAGCTGAGGCCATCGTCAAGGAGGCGCTCAACGACGCTCTCGAGGAGGACTCTGGCATCGGCGCTGACCTCCTCAGGATGCATTTCCATGACTGCTTCGTAAGGGTTAGTTCCTTCACTCTCTTCATCGACACTTACTGAGCAGCAGCTGGTTCCCGGAGCGAGTGAGACTGACACTGTGCTTTGACCATATCAGGGGTGTGATGGGTCAGTTCTTATCGACTCCACCAATGGCAACACCGCCGAGAAGGACGCAGAAATCAACCAGACCATCGAAGATGAAGCGTTCCAAGTCATCGACAAGGCCAAGAAGAAATTGGAGGCTGTCTGCAAAGGAGTAGTCTCATGTGCCGACATTCTTGCATTCGTTGCCAGGGACAGTGTTGCACATGTAACGCTCTCTGATTCCTTACTCGTACAAAGATTAGAGCAAAGAAAGAAACGACAACAACGAGGCTACAAGTGAACTTGAGTAGTAAACAGAGCAAAAGGGAGATGAGACAAACTTATTCATAGTTCACGCGCTTTATTTATAACGTAGAATCTTGTGTTACGCAGTATGGAGGAATCTTCTACCAAGTCCCCGCGGGAAGGAGAGATGGAAGGATCTCCAGATCAGTTGACACCGCCGATCTCCCTACTCCGGATCTCAATCTCGCCAGGCTCACCAATTCCTTCGCCAGGAAAGGGTTGAGCCAAAATGAGATGATCATACTATCAGGTAATTTCTTCGAAGCTCAAGCTGGATCCTAAAGGACTAATGGGAATTAGGGTTGCAGCTGAGTGATCAGATGGCCCTCCTTGCTGACTGCATGCATGTGTGCCTTCTTCATATGTAGGAGCACATACCATTGGCGTTGCGCACTGCCCCGCGTTCTCCAACAGGCTGTACAACTTCAGCCGGAGTTCGAGCAGTGACCCGACGCTGGACGCGAGCTACGCCGCCGAGCTGAAGGAGGAGTGCCCTCCGGGGAGCAACAACGAGGTGAACATGGATCCGCCTAGCCCCCTCGTCTTCGACACCAGCTACTACCAAGGCATCTTGAAACACCGTGGTCTGTTCTCTTCTGACCAAACGCTGGTGTCGACGGCCTCCTCGGCGGCGAAGGTGACTCTGCTGGCGAGAAACTCTGTGGTCTTCAAGAGCGAGTTTGCAGCGGCCATGGTGAAGATGGGCGGTATTGGAGTCCTCACCGGGAGGGCAGGAGAGATACGTGGCAATTGCAGGGCGGTCAACTGACTTAGCAAACGAGATCTCCCGTGTTTCTTCTCTCTTCCCAAAGTAATTGTGTACCATTAAAGGCCACATGCCAGTGTTACTTATGTGAGTGAGACTTGTGGTATTATTCAATAAAAGATATCGTCAATCTACTAATGAATCGAATATATATATATATATATATATATATATTCGAGGCTCGTATTGGAAACCTCTGTACTGTACATTCCACTATCTTGGAATAATAATGATAAAACCAATATATGGATATCACTGCCAAATTAAAACGCTAATATTTGTATCAAAATAAAAAAGTAATTGTATTGTGGTTCGCATTCATATAACCAAACCACCTAAAAAAAGAAAACAAGATGCAGAACCAAAATTATAATTTAGTAAAATTACATAGCAGTATACGTTTCTCGACAATCACGGACTCGAGAATCTTAAAAATCATATTCAAAGGAGGGAGATAACAATCTTAATTTTTATATGAAAAAATCATATTCAAAGGGTGGGGAAAGGAATGATGAGAAATAGTTAAAGAAGCTTGAAAGCACATTTAGTATTTTCAACGTCAAATCAATTGACTCATGGTGTTTGCGTCCCTGACATTAATAATTTGATTCCCATCAATCATGGCGTTCGACAAACCTAATTCTGACGACTTCCTCGCAAGAACTCACAGCCGAGTCACTAGATTTCACATGGCTCGATGCAACACCTACATCAAGAACCGCAACAGCAGTCAAAAATAACCCACATGAACTGGTCTGATCGAACCCAGGTCTCATCAAAATCGATCATGTGTCCACAACTTGCGCCTAAATTTTCATGGACTCAATTGGTTCCTATAATGAATCAGATGGCATCTTGATCTAATAATTGGGAAGCTCAAGGTAAACTCTGATGCTGTTGCTTACCAAGGCAAGGACCCCTTACCTAATTATGCGCTTCATAAAACATCTTTACTTTATGTAGTACATCGAATTTAGAACATGACTATCTTAAGAAAAGAACCCTTCACCTAATTTTTCTTATATTACATGAGGTTCGAGTTGTAACCATGAATAACTGTCATTCCTTCTGATGTCAAAACATTGACTACATGTGATGTGTAGATCTAATTTGACGTTCCTTTGATTTGTGAGTTGGCATATTTCTTTCTTAATTTTGATATTCGACAAGTATTTATTGTTGGTACTAAATCTTCTTGTGTTGTTGACTCATTAGGTTCTTTTGTCTTTAGTCTTTCCAAGCATTCTGCTAATAAAATATATACTATTTATTCAATAGCGATTGTATGGGTCAGAAAATAAAGTTCTCCTTGGAGTATGAATCCTACCTTGGACATTGACCTCCCTTGCTTCTCTATAAGACATCATTGTTTGGCTCAAATGCATCAACCTTAACACAAAATGAGCATAAGTCCATCCCATACAGTTCAGTACTCAGCGTGTAAGGGATTGGAAATCCAATGAATGTGTCTCCCTCTACTGACCTTAGTCCTATCGGTGTAACCTTAGTCTCCTGAGGCTCCCTAAAATAGAAATGACACATGCCAAAGAAGTATAATCGGAGTCATCATAGTAAAGAGAAATTGCAGATTCTATAGAGGGAAATAGGGATGGAGGAGTCGGGATAGAAGAGTTAATACAAGAAAATATTCCATTGGTCACAAAAATATTACCACAAATATTTAGATTTGTCATGAAATAAATTTTGAATGATTATTAATCTTAATTTATCATTAAATCTTTAAATTTTGGATATAGTGATGATATTATAAACAATGTTGTCACAAAATATTTTAATTTATGATAAAAAAAATTATATTATGACAAATAATATCTTAGTTGACAATAATTTGTACTGTAGTAACCAAAGTCTATATTATTGACCACGTATATTCTGTCACTAATTTAGATATATATATATATATATATGATTATATATTAAATTATATAGATTGTGATCTTCATTGTAGATTATAAATGAGTTGTACATTGTTAAATCTTATGACTAATATTAAACCTTTCGATCTAAACCCTAATGGAGGAATCAATCATATAAAGAAACCTCTGTTCTTCGATGATGGATAACTCTCTGGTCAATAATCAAATCTATAAATTCAAATAGACGAATCAATTGCACAAAGAAACAAGTGACTCTCTCCTCAAATATGATCGATAATAGTTGGTGATTGACGATTGACATTGGACGATCGACAATAGACAACATCTTCTCTCTCTCTCTCTCTCTCTCTCTTTCTTTCTTTCTTTCAGTCTTTTTGAATAACTATTGTGTCTTTTCCTCTTCTCTTCTTCCTTTCCCAACAATTGCTAGTACCACTACCACCTCCTTTTTGTTAGAATATTTAATGAAAATATAAAATTGTAATCTATCTATTTTTATTTTATTTATATTCTTTCTTTAGAAATTTACACTTTTAAGAGTTTGGATACGATGGTATTATTGGGATGCACCACTTAAGAAGCATCGCTTGTTACAACATGCACATTTCCCAAGATCGATTCTTGGGGTAACATGGTGACAAACCATCGGTTGAAAGAGTCTAAAAGGTTATTTTTTTCTTAAAGAGTTTCCTGAGAGGATGATGCTTTTTGATTCGATACTAATCGTCTTTTTCTTCTTTATTCTTCTTTGACTTTATCGATATAAAGTGTTTTCAAGAATACTCCACGTTTGTGATTCCACAAAAACTCATATTTAGTTGTTTCTTGGGATGATTTTCCTAATCAAACCTACAAGAATGTTATGAATATGTCTTAGGATAAAGTTTTGCGCCTCTGAATTTTTCTAAATCTTTTTCTCAATTTCAATCTTGTTTTGTTAAATTGCTTGATCAGAATACTTTCATTTCAATAGGAGTAGAGAAAAGTGGCAACTTCTTTTTCTGTGAGAGGAGAAGACTTGAGGATGTAAACGTTACTTCCATTCCCAGAAAGTAGCTCAAGGGTCCTAAATCTGGGAGAATCGATCAACCAATTGCTTTAAAAATATCTAAATCTTCAAAGAATAATTGTCTGTAACAATAATATCATCTACATATACTAAAGATATATTGTATTTTCATGTTGTTGTCGTAGGAATAAAGAGGTATCAGGCTTAGAGTTGATGCAGCCAATTTCACACATGGCTTTACGGAGACGATGCCACACATTGATTGGAGCTACCACCGAGGAGTAAGTAGTGGGTTGTTTGAGTTTTGGAATGGACGATCATTCATAAACATTGTCCTTACTCTGGCCTTGGAGCAAGGATGCTCCCATGTTCAAATCCTTAGACAAGAAAAGAGTTAGGAAAGAATTCAATAGAGGTATTATTTTGTTTGCAAAATTAAGAAACTGAAATAAGATTGCGTTTAATGTAAGGTGCACACAAAGCATCATCGAGTGTAAAAATTATAAGCATGCGAGTTCGTGAACGATTTGCCAGGATGGTTTGCAACTTGCACCAGGTTTCGGCAGTAGTATCACACAAAAATATGAGTGGGGCAAGGGATCCAGTGACCGAAGCTTGAATTACTTGAATAATGAGACGATCCTGGCTAGGATGCGGATGAGGGTTGCTGCATTTATGGAGATAAGATTTGTACGTGGAAAAGTATTATGATTCCCTGTTAGAACAATAAGTGGAGTAACAGAGGTAGATGATGAAGACATGAAAGATATGGACTACTATATGGGAGCAAGTAGAAATATGTAGCAATAACAAGGATCAAAAGAAAAATAAAAAGGACGAAGTGTTGGTACTTTTGTAGTAAGAAGCCAGGAAGAATGCCAGGAAGAATGAACAAGTTCTACAGTAAAGAGGAAGAAAAAGTAAGAAGTGTTGGTACTTTTATGCAGTAACGAAGGAGGAAGAATTTAAAAAAAATTCTACGGTAAGGAGGAACCAAGAGTGCGTGCTCCCTACGATGCAAAGTCACCAAATGCATTGACTGGACCCAACAAATGCTTGGCGCTGCACCGTAAGCTTGGAACTTTGTGCGGTAGCCGTGGTCGAGACTAGAAGCAGGGAAGTTGCTATCGAACAACTGATTGTTGGTAGCAAGTGGGGGGGCAGCTCCGCCTAGGATCTAGAGAGGGGGGACTGCCACATACAAGGAGAAATTTGGCAACAATGTGATGTCGGACAACAAGAATTTTTCTTGATGCAGCAGTGATGGCTCCTCACAATTTCCACTCTGATATCATGAAAAAATGAGAGAATGAAGAAAAGCAAACTTCAATTAGTATCATATGAAGTCTATTTATATATGGTGAAAGATAAGATTTCAGAGAGATTGTCTCGTTAAGGAAATCTCATCTGCTATGCAGTTGAGGAAATCTATATGTTATCAGAGGAAATTTCTCTGTTATTGGTTTTGTTCTCTTTTATCGGCTTCTTCGGTTCGTTTGTTGTCGCATTTTGTTTCTTTTCTTCGAGAGCAAAAGTGCTTACTTTTTTGCCTAATTGCAAAAGTGCTTACATTTTTTTTGCCTAATATCTTTGCCCAAAGTGTGAAGAAAATCTTGATTGATTATAGTTCTGTTCTTGTTCTGGGAACACCTTAGAGCTCGTCTTTGATATGGAAAGTTGTATCTTTTGGTCCTCATCATGAGAAAGATGTATCCGTATGGAAGCGTTGTGATTAATCGCTTGGCAAAATAATTTGTTCATTGTTTTGGCTTTGATTTGGAACGAATAGTGAAGAATGATAAAAAAAAAGTAAATGTCGTGGACTTTGTTGAACATTTACATTCTACACCAAAAGTAACACTTGTTTTTGCCAAGTATTATCAAGATTCTGGTTATACTCCAAAATCACACTTAATTTTCATTTGTTCTTCTGTTGCTATGAGGTTTTATTTTGGAAAGAGCAAAGTTTGACATGTATGAGAGATTTGTTGATCCATGGTGAACTATGACACGTATGCTTCTGCATTTTGCCTTTTTTTTTTTCTTTCCTTTGCCTTGATGTATAAAAGCTTGATTTGGTCATACTTTTGTTCTCTGGCATGTTGGAAGCTTTTGTTCGAGAAATAAAAAAAATATTTTATCTGTGAAGGGTCTATTTTCTTGACGTGTTTGTATTATGTTTTATGTCGAGACATCCGATAAAATTGGGTGTGGTCTGAAGCATTGTCACAATAATAGGGTAATTTTGAGATGGTGGTTTCTAGGAGCTACTCACCTCCTGTATGTCTTCATATAGGAACAACAAAAACCATTGTCAAGTATTCTTTGATAGTATAGCTAAAGAGAGCCTTCCCTTGTGTCCTCTCTACAGTTGGTCTGCACTTGGTACACACATATACTAACGCGATATATTCTTTTTATACGTTTTAATATGAAGCTTAAATACCTTGCATTGCATTTGATATGGCAGATTGCTTAGTAGTTTGATGTTTCTAAGAATTTTGTATCTTCCATTTACATAGTTAATCCATTATAGAAACCTATTAGTTGGCCATTAGTACATCCCGTAGCATCATGATCTTTTTCTTTTCTGGTAAATGTAAGTGCCTTTTAGTTTTAATTATTTTTATTCATGTTATTTTAATTATTTTGATCATTCATCTCTTAAATTTTTATGATTTATTTATATCTAAAATAATATATATATTTTTTAAAACATAGTATATAATCTCTTCTCATTAAGTCGAGTTAACAAACGTTAGATTCTGCTTACGTGACATGTTGACTCATAATATATTATTAATATAATGATATATGTAATTTATGGGTAAGATCTATTTTAACCCCTATAGTTTTGGTCATGGATATCTTAAGTCTTATGGTTCACTCGTGTTTAAAATAACTCATATATTTTTAAACATGTAACATATAAGTGTCTCCCATTAAATCTAAGTTAACAGATATAGTTGTAGTATACTGACTTATAATAAATCATTAATATAATGACACATATAATTTAATATTAAGATCCACTTTAGCTCTTGTGATTTTAGTCATGGTCTCTTAAGCTCTTATGGTTTATTCATAACTAAAATAACTCATACATTTTCAAACACGTAACATATATGTCTCTCCCATCAAGTTTAAGTTAATAGATGTTAGAGTATGCTTATATGACATGTTGACTCACAATAAACTGAGCTCATCATCAACATGGGAGGACTACATGCATATAGCATTCTGCTAGGTAACAACGACTCGGTGCTGTTGCTAGTGATCGCTTTCCCGACGATGCCTTTCTACCGATGGAGGTTTCATTTGTTTCTTAAAACTTAAATTACATATGTCATTATATTAATAATTTATTATGAGTTAATATGTAATTATAATATTTATTAAATTAGACTTTACGATAAGAGTTTATATGTTATGTTTTTATTTTAGATACGGATTAACCATATGGGCTTAATAGGTCCATGAACAAAACCATAAGGGCTAAAATATATCTTAATCATAAATTATACGTATCATTATATTAATAATTTATTATGAGTCAACATGTGATATAAATAAACTTTAACATCTATAAACTTAAACTTGATGAAATGGACTCATATACTATATTTTTTTAAATATATAAATTATTTTAGACACAAGTAAATTATAGATATCATTTTGCACTTACCATAATATTATAAGAAATTATTACTCATAGTGCTTATGAGCCAGTGTTTTATGTCTCTTTTAAGCTAGTTTATAAATTATCAATGGATTTTGGAACATCAACGGACAAAATCGTATCAACTTTTTGTGGTTTGTGTCTCAGTTGCATACTCAATGCATTGTTGTGTTGCATCTAATCACATTCTGAATTATCAATCTCATACTCCTTCAATTAGAGATACAATGTACATGATACAAGTTAGTCTAAATTTAGTCCAATATGCCTATTCCTTGTGTATGTAAAAGTAAAACTTGGAAACTTATGTTCCAATTTCATGAATCCGTCTGTGTTATGGCTTGCCATTTATTATTTTGACTTTTCCTTATCTTTTTCATGAACATTTATTAGTTTGACTTTTCCTTGTCTTGCTAATTCATGATAATAACACAAAAAACAAAAGGTATCTATTTTTTTCTATAATTCACGCTAATCCTTGTCTTGCTAATTCATGATAATAGCACAAACAGGGTAGTTTGTTGGTAAAAGTTCTTTTGTATAATTCAGGGCTACTGGCTCTATTAAGGACTAAATCAGATTTCATAGTTCAATTGCCATGTTGTGTTCAAGTTTACTGAATTGTATGCCTTCGACTTCCTTATTTTAGATAACTAACTGAACTTGTCAAAGATGATGAATATATACATATATACATATATACATATATTCATTGAGTGTTTGATAAATGATAAACGTCAGAATTTTGTCATTATATGCTATGATAAAGAATTAAATCTTATCGTCCAAAAAATAAGTCCCATCAAATCTCTTTGACATCTTTCATTACATACTCATCAAAACAATGTAGAATCTTTTTTTAATAATTAAGTGATATTGTACAACTAAATTTTTTTGCTTGTACAATTTTTTATTTTCATATATATATTTTTATCTTTTGTGAACAAACATTATAGCTTATCTTAGCTAATTAATATTAATAAAAAAATTATAAATTAAACTTACTTAACATCAATAAACTGAGTTGATTTCTGAACCATGTGTGATTGAGCTGTCCTACACTATCTCAATCTAAAAATATTCTTTATGAACATCTGGCTTTAGAGAATTTATTATGCCAACTTAGTTACTCACTTGAAGTGGACTACTCATATATTAGCTGTATTCTACCATGACCTCATCAAGCTTGAATCTGTATATATATATAAGATAATGAACTGAGTTCAACCATTATTTCAAACTCCATATGCCGCCTCATCGAGAGTATAAATTCGCCCAACTTCGCTCATCAATTGTCATGTCATGCATGCCTTGTATGTGTTTGGGCCCTAAGCTCACGGTCAATTCGTTTCAAGCTCTGACCAACATAGAGATATCAAGCAGCCTTCTGCGATCGGGCCGCTTACCCACCTACAGGCTTTGTTTGTGTCTACGTTTGTGAAGAGATCATGAATACCGCCGTAACACTTGATAAGGAGACCTTATGTCTCCGCATCATCTAATATGTCCACATGATTTCATGTGCACGTTGAACTCAGGATGATCGTTGTATATACGTATACACACAGACTCAGGAGCAGTACAAACCTTGTCCTTTTCTGTGCATGAGAGAGGACCAACCGGACGTAGCTGACCGTTGAAAGGAGCAATACAACCATGTCCGAGCTCAGCTCAGAGCTTCCAGCCAGCCGATCAGTACATGGGAAGCAGCGACGTCGGCCTCGCCACTGCCATCATCCTGGCGCACGTAAATTGATGCGCCTTGATCCCTGCCGGCCCGATCTAATCATACCACTGCACGCTCCCCAGCGTACTGCCTCTCAGCAAAACGCGCGCTATTTAAAGCACAGTTCACGGACAATGGACGGACGGCATCGAGACACAGGACTCCATCAGTGCGACGCGAATCAAGTCGCGACTGGTTCTCCGGGCCCTGTGGGACTCTGTTGCTTGTTGGTAGAGCACACGTAACCCTATCGCATAGGGGAGATCAACGTGGTCCCATGCAAACCTCCTTGGTCGTATAGAGCCTATAATTAAGATATTAATGCCGATGGGTACTAATCAAGAAAAATGCACTGCACCACTCCTCTCTCTTTCACTGTGTGCCATGTACCAACAGCTCGCCTGTAATCATGAAGAAGTATGTACGTGGACTCTGATACAACAGTGATGAACATTTTAAAACTAGCTGTGGCAAAGGCAATAATACAATATCCAAAGGAGTTGATTGACATGGGTAGGATGGTTTGATAAGTTTTATTGCCGAAGAGAGGTTGTCCTCAAGAACATGGGGTAGTGGTGGTGGTGGAGGTGGTGGGCTCAGCCGAAAGGGAGAGGCAATAGGCATCAAAGAGGGATGGCGGTCGACCTAACCTTTTGGCATCTGGAGATACGAGTCCTGCGACGGACTGCAAGAAGACTGTGAACTCGCCATATATAATGGTTTAGCAGCATTTGGACCACCTAAGGATGAAGATGAAGATGGCAGAGCAGGCTCAGATGCACACTTGGCCTTGTTCCTCAGCGAGGAGCTTCCACGGATGATGCAGTCTGTCATGCGTCCCATCTGCGGTGCGTCGCAGACGAATCCAGGACGGCCGTCTGTGTGTCTTCGCCTCTATTCTACTTGCCACTTCGAGCTAATGATGGAGAGTTATGTTGCCATGCTCTTGCCTGTAGAAGAACCGATTTTTCTGTTGCCTGATTGTGTAATGAGATCGTTCGCTTAGACTGTGAACCAAACTCTGTAAGATTTGTTGGCCTGAGTGGTCTTGAAGAAGACAACATGCAGATGAGGCTTAACAAGGCACTTGACTTGATATTCCATCTCAGTTGTTCACGCTTGAGCTGCAGAGTTCTGTCAGATAAAGAATCATTATGCATGAAACTTTCAAGACACAATGATCAAGAGCTCCATATCATCCGGAAAAGAATACAGTGTAGATCATTTTGGAAACACAAAGCCATCGGACAACGAGAACACAGGAGCTGTTGATTTTGACAAGGTTATTACTAACTTTATTCGACAGTACTGTCAGTAAAGGTAAGTAAAGAAGTTGACAGAAGAAAAAAGGCCATATCGATTACTCTCCTAACTTAGTGAAAAAGATGTTAACACAAGATGTTTCTTCTAAATTAATGAAAAAGAATTCTTGATCAAAGGTGAACAAATAGGCCAAGGCATAAATTTTAGGAATATCAATAGGGAATTCCTTGGTTTTCTTTTACATCATTCATTCGTTCATTCATTGATTTGAACTTCTAGCTATGAACTTAGTACATGTAAACGCTCTAGAATTGACCCAATATCACTAAAATGAAACTATTAAAACAAGGTGATATTGCATAGTTCCTGTCACTGAAAGTTAAATATGCATCTACCCTTCCAGACTTCATGAAATTATGTTCTACTTGGAAATCTGTAACACCAATGATTGGAATCAAGAGAAACTGAGAACTGCACATTAATTTTGCTATGTTTTGAACAAGAAAAGCATCCTTGGATTCCTTTTTCATGTTCTGTATCATTCCCTAATTATTGAAATGAATTCCTCATGGGTTCTTCCGCAGTTATTCTCAGTTGCAGTCAAGTCTAGCATGATGTGATGATTTTTTAGTACAGCTTCTGAGAAATTGCAAAAGAGTTGATGTAACTTACCCATCACAATTAATGATAATATAAAGACATCCAATACGTTCATCCCAAGAATGGGGAAATTACTATTATGTTCAGCTACATGGAACCTAATTTCCCATGTCTCTACATATGCTTCTTTATGCTAAATAATATGACATTCATGCTTAGAGAACCACTTGTATCTCGTCCTTGTAAGAAACATACCTTCCAAGGGAATGTTCTTCATTGCAGAAATGCATAGAGTAATCACCAGTCACTCCTAAATTTTGTTTAAATACACCGAAAACCCTGAGAAAAAACAAATAATTACTGTTTAAATGCAGGGAAAGTAAATCATTATATCGACTTCGGGCTTCAACTAAACTATACAATTATGGAATCAATGTGCGCATATCAAAAATTAAAAAGAAGTACTGTGTCAGTCAAGCTTAATATACTCGAACTATTAAGAGGTATTTGTGTCATTAACTTATATCAATATTGCTTCTTGAGAACTGATAGTATTGCATCTATATATCAAATAAGTTCACTCTAAAACCTTTTCGCTACTATTTTGCTTAGTTTGTTGGAAATTTTTCTTGAAGTACTTCAAAAAATCAATTCCTGAAGAAGTCATGGTAGAGAAATGTATAAGATAACGTAACAAAAACCACAAACAATTTGGAATCTTTAGGCATCAATGCCATTTATAAACATTGGAAAGGTGACCTAATCATCATAATTTATTTCCGTAATGACTATTAAGTCAACCTGATGACTGGAATTTGTACGATAGCTGCATGGCTAAAATTTATGTGTATGTAGTAGTGCTTGCACCTTAAAATTAAATTAGCTTAGACTCGTAATGGAACGTACATTGTAAAACTCATCATCAATCCCTTTTTCAGTACAACATGTGCATGAAAAGAAATGTCAATGAAGAGGCGACTGTGCGTAGATCACCGGCACATAAACTGTTTAGTTTCTTTTAGATTAGAGTAATTCCTTTCTCTTTGGTTTTGTTGCTTCTTATCCAGTGTGTGCAGCATGAATGGATTTATATTAACCATCCCATGCTTGAAACCGTACATATATCTTAATATGCATCAAAAGAATCTTATGCTTAGCCAAGTTATCAGTTTAATAGATGGATTGTATAGTTTGTATCAAGAATAGGATGCACAAGAGATCCTTTTGAATTAATCACAGCTCTAAAATTATTTTACAATGTAAGATTCTATTCTTGACGTACTAACAGCAAAAAAATGATTATTTAAGACTACTACACACAGGGATTAGCTGCTTAACGATGTGGGTGGTCTTTGGTTGTCCAAGAACTCTCAGCTGATTAACCAGCATGTTATAATGTAGGATAAGTGAAAACATGCAACTATCCATCAGGTCTATGAAACAGTTTATATCAACCCAGATTCCATCTATAATTCTTCATCTAAAACCATATATATATATTTTTCGCAATCTACATAGTGATCTTTAATGATCATGTAATCAAGAAATTAAGAAAAGAAGGCTTTGATCCAATGCCTTGATCCTGATGTATAAAACAGCAATAATGACATTTTGTCCCCACTAGACCATTATCCTGAATATCTAATCAAGAAAGAATCTTTCTCAATGTACAGAACATTCAGTTAAGAAATCATGATTGTGATAGGCAAGTAATCCATCTTAATTACTATGAAGCTATCATGTCAGATAAAGCATGGGTACCTGAGTGTGGATTTCTCTACATGTGCAAACATTCCCTAACTTAAAACTTCTAATCTATATGATATGCCTATACTCCAAACAAAACATTCCAACTTCCCATCAAAATGCAAGTGCATATCCTTGTCAACAATGTTGACAATGTGAAGAAGGAAACATGACATGAACATATATATCAGTATATATACTAGACAAACTAACTGACATTTGAGGAATTATCTAATGTAGAAACGTCATAGAACAAATAACACACAATTTTCCAAGTTAAACTTAGTAATGTTCTTTGTTTTTGAAAAAAAAAATTACAACTTTGCATGTAGATGTATACAACCATGCAAAACCAACAATTTATGTTGAGAAAAATGACTGAATTGGAGGATCGTCATGGGCACAATCATCATAATATACTCGACCGGTCGTAATTAGTCCAAAAATCATAATAAATTAAAATATAACTACAAGAACAAGGACATGATGGCTGTGATTTGTTAAGAGATCCAGATATACATTAGATCATCAAATTTTGATTATGAACACTCTTAATTTTATTACAGAACAGTTGATCATTGGCTTTTCGTTGTACATTTCAGCATCTCCATGTTAATTCTTGGTCATAGTTGAAGATGTTATGCCGACTATGTATTGAATGAACTGTACTTTTACCAGTAGAAGTTCTTAGACTTAATTCCAAAGCCTAGATTGTGCAGTGAAAAGATATGAAAAACTTTCTGTAGGCGGCCTTTCATCTCATTTCTAAACAAAGATAGAAATGTTGTGAAGTAATGTACTGACACATTCCCTAAAGAAGCAACAATGTAAAGAACAGATGATTCATTGAGGCATGAGCAATGAAGAAAAAGAAGGCACTGACAGATATACCAGTGACAGATTTTAATGGAGGAACTTGATGCAGAAATGACCCAAACAATTTCTTGTAGAACTGAGAGATGACAGGAGATCAGTGACAACCTATACTGTCTTAGTAGGACTGACAAATGCAGTGCATCCCTAAACCTCAATTAATTTGCAGTAAAAGCACAGCTCATCCAGCTTTAACAGGCTTTAAATAGAGTGCAGGAAGGTAAAGCTCTCACAGATGTTCTTTAATATGGTTTAACATTAGAGTCCAAACAAGCTCCATCTGCTAGATTTTTGTTTCTGAGAATAAAGCAAGGAAAAACAAATACTTGCATTAACTTTTTGACATGCTTACACATTATGCATGGATGATAACATACCAACACTGGCATAGCAGACAAAAATGAGATCCAGATAAATGCAAGATAAAAAGACTTATGGAGGGCGGGGTTCAGATCTGACCTCTATTGCTTCAGAACTGTATGTCTGTCCTCCATTTTAAGGAATGTCGAGTTGACTACTTTGGAACTATCTGAGAAAGATTATTCTGAGATAACATGGATTAATTAGAAGAGATTAATTTAAGCAAGGAGAACATTGGGCCAGAGAAAGGTTCATTCATATTAGAATTCATATTACGAACCTTCATATCTTTCCATGTATTTACAACTTGAAGAGAAGATTATGAAGACGAATGAAAGAAGCAGAAAATTACAGAAAGAACCTCCAAAGCTTTCGCCAGTTTTGTTCAGCGTCCGTCCCAAATGATCCGGAAGAAGATGGCAATGTCCTCGCTTTTTTGCTTTCGTCTTCTTCATAGGTCAAGATCCAACGATGAATGCTGCTCCTTGCTCGTCGACGAAGACGAAACCAGCGAGGATTCGGCGCTGCTATGCTGAAATTGGAGGAGAGGGAGAGCAGATGCCTCTTGCGACCTTAGACAACTAAATGATGCGCCTTGGTTACTGCCATTGGCTTTGCTTTCCGTTCCGGTGCAGACGAGGTTTACTCCAAACAGCCTTACGTTCTTGGCCGTAGCCTGGCTGTGGACGACGGACACCGAATCATGAGCCATGGGCGAGCCACCACCGCCACCAGGTTGCAACTGGACCGGTGATGGCCCCGTCACCGGAGATTGGTAGAAAAGATACTGCCCCCCAAGAGCACTCGCACTCACAACATTGTATCCATACCCCAGGCGGTGGTGGTCGTATACCGTCGCCGGAGGAGGAGGAGGAGGACGAGGCATGAAGAGGTGACCACCCCACAGTCCTGCAGATTGCGCAAAGGATGCTCCATGGAAAGAGATCCGAGACGCCCGGGTTGCGCCATGGTTCTCAGGCCTCCGCTTCCAGTCGATGTAAAGGAGGTCGCGACCGGACTCGCCGACGCCACGACCGAAGGAGACGGTGTCCCCGGAGACGAGCCGCTTCTCCTTGACGAAGCGGCTCCATCCCTTGGTCATCACGTAGCTCTGGCTGCTGCTCCAGTATGAATACCGGAAGCGCCACGACTCGCCGTTGCGGTCCTCGAAGCTGAGCAGCAGCCCTTTCCCGTGGGCCTCCGCATCCAGCGGGAAGTACTTCTCGGCGTGCTGCTTCGGGATCACCAGTCGGTTGAGCTTGCCGACGTCGCTCGGTGTTACCACCTTGTCGAACATGTGCTCCTTTTCGATAAAGGAATCATCGCCACGGCGGCTACTGCTCGACGAGCCGTCGTTCCACCTGAAAGGAGCAGAGGACGACGACGGGGACGAGGTGGAAGAGGAGGAAAGCAAAAAAGGAGCATGCTTCCAGGCCTCTTCTTGCTCCGTAAAGTCAAACATATCTCTTCCATGGGCGAACGCCATCTTCAAGTCCCTAAGATTCCCTTAAGATACCCAAACTGAAAAACCAGCAGCACGTTATGTATGCTTTCCTTCTGTTCTTCTCTTATCCTGTGCAATCTAAAGAATGAATACAAGGGGTGGAAGGGAGATGGCTTCAGTTTTAGCTAGAGAAGGAAGGGATGACGATTAGGAGGGATCCCATCGACCCCTTGCAGAAAGAGGGTGAGATTTTGGTTGTGCAGTAGTACATCAGCCTAGGTGTCTTGGCTTCTTCTTTGTCCTTCCAAACGACTGCCTCGGAAGGTTCCCAGAAGGAGGGTGGAGGTATTTTATCTGCTGTCATTTAAGAGAGAAGCACAGCAGTAAACATAGAACAGTAACACTAGGTCTATAAAGGCGAGGGTGGGAGGCATGAATTATCTGGCTGGATTCATGTGGTCTTGTCCCTTTCATCACACGGGGGGATCCATGCACCAGAGATATGACTTGTGATGAGCACCACCGGAGCAAGTTGCTGTAAACGACAGAATGGCCGAGCCTGATCTTCCAATGTGTACCATAAATAAATCACACATGTATCATATCTTATACACTTTATGTATTTGATATCACATCTTCATCATTTGTTTATCCATTGATTTGGACATTACTGTTTGATAACATTTGAGCCGGTAGAATACTGGTTGTGAGGAAGAAGAAGAAGAAGAAGAAGAAGAAGAAGAAGACTTGGCTTGGTCTGAGCTAGCAAGATTTGACTTCCTGGTACTAATGGGGACAACAACAGCATTACAGCAGTCGTATCTCTCGTATCCACACGACTTCCTTCTTCTCTACCGTCATAAAAACCATGGAAGATGATGGGATTTGCGTGCAAAGTTGTGATGTAATCTGAGGATGTGAGCTTTAAGGTGTCACCAAGATTTGCAGGCTTTTGACAATGATCTTTAGTGAAAGGGAGAACAGAGTGTTAAACACCCATGTGTGCGTACCTCCATCTCCATCCTTTGTTTGTGATCACATTTGGATTGGACAATACCACCACCAAAGTCTATCTCCTTTTTGTTTCTTCTACATTGGTTGTTCCTGTCATCAATGATGTCAGACGAGACTAATAACTATAGAATTAAATGTTCCTTTTTAATTATTTATTTTGTATTAAAAAATACCATTTCCCAATCATTCTCTTCTTTTACTGACTGAGCAGTTAATCGAGACAACTGTGACCAAATATTCCTAAAAAATGGGCACTATTCAAGTATTTCTATTCGTTTTCCTTTCTATTTGGGATTATAAAAGCGTTAATATTTTATATCATATTTGGGGTTATCATTATGCAATTCGGGGGATGGAAGATTAAATAAAATCTCATGTATGAAGTAATTGCATCAAATAAGATGATGTAATAACTTCAGTTCATGCTTAGATCATGCTAACATGTATTTGTTTGTCAAATGATAGTTTACAAGGCATGTTTACTTTGCATCTCTTTTATTTTATATTTGTCCTTCAATTTATTTCTTCATACAAGTGAGAAAATTAGGTTTATTTTGATAAAATAATATGTTATTAATTTATAATGTTGATAATGATAATAATTTATATAATAATTATGATGATAGTAATAGTAATAATGATAATAACACTAATGATAAGAATAGTGTACCAACACTATAACATAACGGTGTAAGCGATAATAAAATGATGGTCATGTCGATAATAATGATTCTAATGATCACATAGATTATCGGAAAAGCAATGATAATAACGAAATAATTAACAATCATAAAGGTTATAACATAATTTGATATTGATTAAAAATAGTAATAATATTATGACAACTATCACCATAATAATAATAATGATGATGATGATGAAAGTTAATGTTGATGATGGCAATGAAGATGATCCCGATAACTCTAAGACCTCATTAAGGATAGGAAAAAAAAATTATTATGCCTTTTTCAAACTTATATAATACCAATAAAACTAGTTTTCCTTTAAAAGAATAATTTATACTCTAATTTTTTTTTGTAATATATTAATTTCTTATTCTTTAAAATGAAAACTTACTTTTTACGTAGACACACTAGCAATCTGTTTAAATTGGTTATTTTGAGTGAACGGTTCATTATCTACATGAATGTTGTCATCTAAAACCAGTCATAGGTTTGATATACATGGGTTGACATGTCGTCGATCTATGATGGACGATCTTCGAACCATGCGGAAGTGGTTCTTTCAAGAATTGGTCAACCAACTCCTCTAGGGTTAAACAGACTCCGTTGTATATACGAAACTCTATAGGGTATGAAGGTTGACTCTGTTATCAGAGAACGAGACGTTTCAATCTTCTGAATTGCCACTTAACGTAACTTGAGCATCAAGGGTTCGTGTTAGAAACAACCTCATCATATCCCTTGTGTTTCTCGTCTTTACTTGTGTTGGATATCCACTGATTATGATTCACGGGATAAGAGCACTCAACCAAAAGCAATGTTGACATGTTTTAATCAGGAAACTTGTGAGCATAAATCAGTAGATGATCTCAAATCGCCACATATCCTTGGGATCAATCTCTAACCCGATCAGCACGAATGAAGGCTTGATCATCTGAGGCACCTAAATTAAGCATTTCCGATGTGGTCGGATCATATCTCACCGCATGGTTTGAGATGAGATCTCACAATAGGGAGTGCTCTGTGGTCCCTTACGTACCACAGCTACATCTTCTGAAGTCTCAGTATCAGGTGCGGAAGCCAAGTAAAAGAAATATAAGGTTCTCCATAGCGAGGAATCCCTTCTTGTTTCTTTGTACAGCATCCGGCTTCATGTGCCTACGGCTGCTCATGGTGCTTTCACTGCCTTTGGCCACAGAACACCGCACTTGTGAAGCAATTCCCTTCACCGATGCTGCACTCTTCCTTCACAGCAGATGAAGCACCAGCTTTAAGACAAACACAAGTAAAGACAAGACACATGGTTGATGAGACGTTGTGACATGGCAAACTTTGGATGACAAGAAGCATTCTTCAATCTGTCAACCTCTCAGAATAATTATCACGTGGTGACCAAGTACAATCACCATTCGTTAGATGAGCAGTTTCCATCACAGCAGTGATGACCTCCGACATCTTCTTGGATTCTTCTCAGTTAAAACTTTCTCCTCGCGACGCAGATCTTTTCTGCGGATAAACCAGCACTTTCACTGTTGTTCTCAGCCATGTCTGATCCGACGGCAACCTGGAATCAAGTGTTGGCTGACGCTGACCGAGTCCAGTCCAAGAGAACATATATGGGGACACCCATCGATGAGATGCCGCGATTGCAAGCTCTCTCCATTTGTTTATCTGGACTCGGTCACAAACACATGTACAGAAGACCTAAGTTCCCATCACAAAACTATTCCCTAGGGTTACATATACAGTTGCTAACCCCCGTTACAATATGCAGCGTCTGTGCACGTCTGCCATTGGAACTTGCATCCCAGAATGAGCCACATCAGTGCCCACTGACCTCCATCAGTCTGAACTCATTATTCTATCACCTCTCTTCTCCCTATGGCATTATATTACCCTCCTGAGGAGAACCCCAGATACATCTCTCCTGTTCAAACGATTGGATTCATGGAACTGATCAAAGTCTTGTCACATTTGTTTATTCTGAGGAAGGGAGAAGTTCTTGCCCTCATTGGATGAATCCACCATAAACAAAGGTATCCACATTAGCCAATACCCAGAAAAAGGACGTCAGCTGCCCGAAGAGGCCTTACGTTAGGTTTATGGAACAGATCAAAAGGCTGGAGAAGTGGGATTAGTTTAGGAGACCAGATGATATCATATAGCGTTTAATACATGAAACGAAGCTGTCTGTGGCTTCATCATGTCCACCGCTTGTCTCACGCCTCCCTAAAAGAGCTGCAAAATTATTTGTACCTTGTTGCACATACAATCAATATTGCTCCTTGTTGTCTGCAAATTTATTGGCTTTGAGTTACTGCTTTTGCTTTAAGAGGAAAGATGTGAGCGTCTGTGCTGATGTTTCACGAGAGACATGAGCTATTGGATGGTGATAACATAAGAATTAATCCATGAGTACAGACAAAGGACACAAAGGTTTTCGAACATCAAAATATGTAGTGGTTTAGGGAGAGCTAATATTCTGAGCTCTTTTACTGCTTCAAGTTTCAGTTTCCCTCAAACATGAACCAGGTAGTAATTTTCCAAGCTAAAGATCTCAGATGTGAAGCTTGCATATAGTTTAAAGACGGACAAGAAGTGACCACCCTTTTGCATGCATTTCTAACTACTAGAGAATATTTAATGACAATTTGACTCATTCAACGAACGTGATGCCAGCTGTGTGACATGAGGATTAGATCGATGTTTCAACAATATACATATAGGTTAAACTTTTGCGGTATCAATATAGAATTGGGACAGTAGTTTGATCGCACAAGTATAGGTCGCATTCCAAGGAAGCTAGATTCTACTGCTGACCTATTAGGGTTTCCAAAGAGGCATGATCGGTTAGTTGCTACATTTCTCTTATTGCAAGCAAAGATGGTTTTCTAAGACTCGATTAGTATTAAGGGACGTGTCATTAGTTTCCTTGTGGTCAATTAATGTGCATCTTTGTCTTGAGTTTTTGATCTACTGTCATTGTTAGCTGTCACCAGAACGATGGGTTTGAGTGTGTAACAATGGCCAATGATCTGATCAATGGAAATTGGCAGAAGGAAAGACCAGCTTTGGCCATTAAGAAAGTACACATGTGTCGCCCATATCTCTCTTTCTCCTCATTCAAGAGAATGAGATCAAAGCAGCATATGACTATAATCATCATATCACTCACATAGATAATATAGTTTGTACAGAATGTACACATGATGTGTGGTTGATGAATTATAAAGCAACGTCAAATGATCAATATATAACTCTGGTAAACTTTAGAGAAAAGTAGCAGCATGGCTCAAAATGTTCTAAGCTTGGAGATGACCCCTTCATTTTCTCTTCTCCAGTGTAAAAACTATTTTAATATCAAAAGTTCCCACAAATTTGTAATGTTCTGATCAGAATGCTACAAATTTTTTGTTCCCACTTTTTCAAAGATCTGGTCAAAAGACCATTCTTTCAATTGTGTTCTTTCTTTTTTTCTTTTTTTTCTGAACATAATGTCATTGATATGGATAAACTTCCTTTCATATACCATCCAACCAATTATGACTATTTTAAGATTGTGTGTGCTACATAAAATGGATAAGAAAAGTGGTTCTTTAATTGTCATACTGTGTACATTAATTTCAATTTTCATGTTTTTTTTCTTATTGTATTGTTCTATTATATTATAATAAATTGATTGCTAAATCACTCAACCTTCACCTAAAAAAGTGAGGAAATATTTTATTCTTTTTTTTTAGAAACACTCATTGATCTCTTAAATTTAATTCTTGATGCTGAGAGATAGAAAGAAGGAAATGGTATGGAGAATGTTGATAAACATTTTTTTTTTCTTGATGAAGAACTCTTCAAATTATTTTAGTGATAATAGTACCAAATACCTTCTTCATGGATTTCTCATCTCTAATATTAACATAACAAGATTCTATCATTTATAGAACTCAAGAAAACTAACTTTTACCCTTAATATTAGTGTATGTAATTCCAAATTAAAACCAATAGGAAACATGCCACATATCTGTTTAATGATATGAGAGCAAAAAAAATTCAGGAAGATTAGATGACTATAGGTCACAAAAGGATGTAACATTAAGCATTTTTCTAGAAATTTTCATGAATGTATATATATGTATATGTATGAGCCATATGTAACTAGGAAAATACTTTTAGATTCAAAATGTACTAAGGTCATTAGAAGTTTTATACTGATACTATATTGGTGATGAAGGATCACAAGTAAATTAAATTTTAAAAAAAATTTAATCAGATTTTAAGATTCCTGACAACTAAGAAATACTATGCTATTTCACAGATCAAATTAGACGCCTACATGAAAGAATCAAAATTGCGAAAGTGCAGTGATGTTGTAGGGAACCAAATTCACATCTTGCTGCCGTCGATCACTATTTTGGGTTTTGTAAAGCCAGAGACTTCTCTCTTTGCCAAGCTTACGAGAACAAGCTATCGTATATATACATATATATATATACATACATACATATATAATATTATTTTTCATCAATCAGGACTCAACATATGAGTCCAATCAACACCTAAAAGATCATATTGGTTATGTTATATCACACCTAAAAAGAATATTACCTAGTCAAATCGGTGATTACAGACCCCTATTGGTTTTTATTCATTTCGAACTTGTTAAATGAATATTGAAATATTGATGAGATTTTTATACTTGTATGAAAAACATATACTGACTTTATTATCCAAAGTCTATATTATTCAGTCACGATCAGGTCGAATCGATTTCATCTAGTCAGGATGAGAATGTTTTGATTGTATCAATCACCATTTCACCATTTCAAATAGGATAATAAATACTATACGGATGATGAACAGCATCGACAAGAATACAAATAACATATTACGGCAGAGATCCTGAGACGCTTATGCGCATCTCGTAGTGGAGAGAGATAGTTACATGTTGTCCTTAATGAAGGAAGCAGACTCTTAAAATGGGAACAGCAGTCGGACAATTCAAAGCTGATATAATAGGATATATAGAACCTCTAATTTCCTAATTATATTTGTAGATAGTGTTTGTTCTTTTTTATCTTAAATATATCTCCTAGTTTTTCTTAACTTGTATCTCCTTGAACTACCAATCTGATACTCCTAAAGTCTCTCGCGAACACAGATCTCTTACTTTAAACCATACCACAAATTAGAGATAAAGACAACTTCTGTGAATGAGTTACTGAATTTGATTTTGATATTAGGTTAGATTATGTTCATTGCATTTTTTCTATTTATTTACAATTATAATGTTTTTATTAGTTAACACGATTGGCTTGATTTTTGTTAAATTTCAAACCAATATAAAATGTTACTTGATATTTGGATTCAGTATAAATTAGATTTTTTAATGTAACAGCAATTTCCATCATATGGATTATTAGTGTTGTAAAAACTGATCTTAAAAAAAAAGAATTAATATGCATTAGACAGAACTTTAGATTCATAAATGTTTTAACTATTTTATACAGAATCACCACTGATTCTCTCACATCCCTCATAAAAATCTTGAATGTACTTGCAATGAATAGTCATTTTGACAATGACAAAATTTATATTTGTTCATTAACACTCCACTAATATTAAATTTAATCAACAAAATAAAAGGTAAAATATTCTTCCAAATTTTAGTGGACAATATATACCTTTTTATCTTCTTTGTTTTTGAGATCCTCGTGATGTTTTCCATAGGTATATATAAAGCCCTCCATACGTTTCATAAGAGCTACCAAGTAATTAATGGAGGGGACCCTTTGGGAATGTGACAAATGGTAGTGCAAACCTTGTCATCTAAAACCATTCCTCACTGTTACTCTACTGATATATTGTACATGTCCTATGTGGATCGAGTACACGAATATGTGGTCATATGGCAAAGACTTTAAAGTTTGGACCACCAATTATAGCTAGAGTCTAAATCTTCCACATCAAACTAGCTGGGAAATGCCACTTTTAAGGAGTATCATGTGGGCGTCTCACCTGCACAAGATGTGGACTCCCAAACAGTCGTCTTGTCTTACCTCCACAAGCTTCATGTTATCCTTGCGAAAGAAGCAACATTTTCTTCTGCAGTGGTCCTATGGACTGGTGGGCAATGGCCTCAAGAAGACAAAGGGTAGCTCATGGGGGACCTCTCAAGTTAGTTCAGTCCCTCCTCCCTTTTCTCCATCCCTCTACCAACATTTATTCAGAAGAGAAGACCTGTCTTGTGTGTAGCAATGTCGGTGTATGCCTGCGTACTAAGTTGTGTTATCTTGTCCATTTAATCCAATCGTAGAACAGTAGATAGCCTCAAGATGATGCTCCTCAAGGAAACCATGCGTTCTGGTTATCCTATTGTCTTCACGACACCACTGCGATGTATAGCCTTGCTTCTGCTTGCACGCTGACAATGGAATGACCCTTCGCTTTCACCTACAGACGAAGTCACGTTTGTAGCTGCCTCCATGTGAAATGACTGTGCCGAAGTCTGCATGACTCATTCGGCACTGCCACGCCTAGATATGCAGATCGGAATGAACAACATCGATCAGAAGCAAAAGGATCCACCGTGCAGGAACAATACGAAGGCATGGGCGCGTGTGCGGAGGAAGAAGGAAAGCTGGCCGGTGGAGAACCCCAAAAGATTCCTTCCCGTATGAAGAATCCCAGATGGGTCTGCAGCCCTGCGTAATACCGTTGAGCCTTCGCTGTTAGGTCGCTTTCTGACCTCATCAGATGAGATCAATCACCCCATATATGCTCTCAGAGAGGGGAGAGAGAGATATAGAGAGAGAGACAGAGAGAAAGGCCGATGGAGAGTCTATTCTGTGCGTGGATCACATCATCTCATGTGTCTTGTTAGGCATGCAGTGGAAGGGAAGTCGCAGAAAGCTGCACCAGCTGGTCCTGCGACATCTGCTGCTGCTTGCTACCTGGAAAAGGAGTACTGAGAACACCAGCTGTCTCCAAGCCGATGCCAATGGGCGTCACTTAATGTAAGGCTACTACTCGACGGGATCAGCCAAATGCCTGCCTCGTACGAAGGTTGATAACGCTGTATGTGCCTGTCTCAACGTAAAGTGAAGTAAGACAAGACAGAATAAATTCTTTCCTATTCCTCTCAGATTAGTGATACTACGTGTGACCAATGATCATGACTGCCATTAGCTAGGGCAGTGTGCCTTCACACGTACGGACTCATAAAACAACGACGTAAAAAGGAGTTAAAGGAGACCAGCTAACCAGTGATTATAATAATCATTTATTTATACAGGGATCCAGCCAGAGAAGTCACGTAACATTAATGCTGTGAAAACTCTTCGATGGAATGGGGTGGATGCCTGACACCACTGTGAGCTGTGAGTACCTGACTGCATATATAGTTGCATGGTGTTGCGTATTGATGGGCCTCTTCACTTGTTGATCTGTGTTTGGGCTTGCATTTGTCTAAGAGGAACAATATAAGAAGAACACGACATTGGCCAACTCAAGCAAGACACCAAGATTTGTATGGTCCTTAACGTAGTTGACTCGTGGGGTTCTTAATTATTTTTGGTAGAGGGACCAACACCAATCGGCTTACTTATCCACTTCACAATAAGTTAGGACGAATCATAGGATTTAAAGAAAGTGAATAATAAGTTAACTTCTCACTCCTGCAATCTACAAACCTAAGAAAGTTATATCTTAACCTTAAATTTGTAAGTATAGGAACCGGATCCAATCACAAGCTCATATCTGACAACCACTGGGGTTGATTTCGATTTCGTATGTATGAATTTAAGATCCATACCCGACCTCAGAACTTGATGGATTAAGTCTTACATACTCATGTTATCTTGACATATTTGGATCAAGCAAGCACAAATTGAACCTCATAGTAGGATACGAAAGAGACAGAAAGGAAGGTTTTTTTTTTTTATAGAAATGAATATATTATTAATGGAAGAAGAAAGAAGATATCATATGGCCTACCATTACATAAGATCGTATTTGCAAGTATAAAGTTAATTTTTGTGATCTAGATATCTGAGGTTTGAATTATTCAAAATAGTATTGGTAGGATTTTAATTCTGATAGTGTCATGAATACCGCCAACGGTGAATCGGTCCGGTTGATTCAAAGATACAAGGTCATCATTCTTGTCTTCTCCTCGTTGATTTGGGGTGCTAACGTGGTAGACCGACGAGGGAGGTCCGATGGGGGATGATTTATCGGGGGTAATCTGGCCTTGGAATAGAGAGGCCAAGTAAAGGAATGCGGGTCTCCCTTACTGTGGGATCATCTTCTGGTTACGGGATTGTCTCCTAACTGTCGATAGTTTTGCACAATAGGTTTGCGCCTAGAGCTTTTCGGTTTGACCCCTCCGATACTTAAGTCAGTATAAGGTGGAGGGGGAGAAGGACATCAGTATGAGCAGTGTAAACGAGAGAGTAGAGAGGCTATTACCTATGTAGCCCCCTTTGGTGCTTAACTAGGAGCGTGGTTTTTATACTTGGGCTCTTAGCGATCCAAACATTCGTTTAATTTAGGCTACTTATATTCTAAATAATAGAGGCATTAATGAGGGTGACTTGCTGTCAGTCATTAATGCAGAGGTATTAATGAGATATCAATCAAGGGTGACAAGGTTACTTGTTTTCATGCCTTTATTATCTTTTAGTCCATGTGGCCAAGGGAGTGAGAGTACTAATATTATCCCTATTAAATTTATTTATAAAATCATATTTAGTTAAAACTCTTAAAGTATTTTATTATAATATTTCATATTTCTATGAGTTCTTGTTAATTCAATCTAAAAGTTTTAACTTATTAAGTTTTAGGCCAAATCCTACATATATTGTTTATTATTAGTGGAAAATGTTATTATCGTTGGTGGACGTGATTTGTCTACACGTGTAGAAACGATGAGGTGTCACTAAGGTGACTTTGGAGGTATCGTGGAAGTTGGTATGACGTGCACTTAGGTGCTCCAACAACTGCATGCATAAAGATCTAAGCTAGGAGTGCGTTTCTTGATCTAATCTTTTCGACGTCTAAGTTTTAAAACGAGGTGAAAGTGGTAAAAAAAAAAATATTTGACCTCGATTGAGATAGATTTTTATATCGAATAAAAAGAAAATAGAACATTTTAAAGAATATTACATAAGAGGACAATTCCTAACCGTCTCTAACCGTTCTTTTTGAACCTTGTCTACCTAGATGGTGAAAAAGGAGAATCACTCGTCTACTTTTGGTTTATAGTCATGCAGATAGACTAAGGGGTAGGTCTTGTCCCAATATACTAATTTGATTGTCATAGTCATATGTCAAATGATAATTGATCAATAATATATACTTTATCAATACCTATTCTTCTAATCTTTCTTGCTGTCGGACTATTTTTCTCTTTCAATCTATAGCTTACGCATGAATATTTCCCAATAGATCCATCTTCTTCTGGCATGACAAATATTTCCCAATAATTATTTACAAAACTTTTTATTTTTAAGCTATATATTTATATCATATATAACTTTTAATATTTTTAAAAGTTAGTTGTCCACCATTCTCCGAGATGAGTAACGATCTCGAATCCTACTAATTAAGTTAGTGGACCGGACCATCTACACACAATTGGTACCATGGTTGAGGCCCAACATCTCACCCTAGCAGCTGCAACTACTGCCGGCACAGCTAGTAACAGGTTTGACGACGACGACAACGACGACGTCAATCTTCTCATGGGTAGCTGAACAAGACGAGATACTTTGAAGGCCTCTTTTGCTCTCCCAAACCGAGTCCAACCTCCACCGCCCACTGGAGTGGAAATCACAGTGAGTTGTCTTCATGTTGCTACTGAGTTTTCCAACATCGAATCGATGACACAGTATAAAGGAGGAGAAATCTTACCCTTTATGGTTTTTCGATGTGATGTTGGTTGTCGCACCCAAGACAGTAGGGGTTGGGCTACTCTCCTTTTGCCCCCACTGCCGACTCACATCGACGTGGCCACAACTTCACAGTTTGCCTTCTTCTTCTTCTTCTTCTTCTTCTGGCACCAAGCTCAAACAGATCTCCAGGGTGCTAAAATGGCAGAGACGGATGCTTATGGACTTCGATTAGCTTCATTAACGGAAGGTACACTTGCAGCGTCACTACACATCCCTATCGACGTAACGAGGATTCCACATTTATAGAAGAAGAGCGAAAGCAACCTATTATTATCATCAACATCATCCATGGTGGTTCAAAGTCAAGCAACTCGAAGTTTAAAGAAAGGATATCAGATGCTAATCTTTGAGTGCCAACTTCATGCAGGCCACAAATATGTCAAAGAGAGCAACAGCAAACAAATATAAACAAACACTTGGGCAGCTCGATTCTAGATGTTGTTTGGCCCGTCTCACGTGTAGTAGTCTATCCCACATCGGACCCGTGTTATATATATATATATATATCAACTTTACTAAAACACGTACCAACTTACAAAAGTTTCACAACAAGAGAAACATTTTACACAAGATTTAGCTTAATATTTCCAACACTATATATGTGATGGGAGGAATCGCTCCTACCCGATTATTGCTTGCCCGTCTCTCTTACCCTTCAGCGAAGTAATAACTGATACGAAGATTAACTCAACTGGCATACGAGAAATTAATACACATTTGAATATATTCTATCACCTTGATTTATAATATTATATTATCTTTTCAAAGAATTATATTGATCAAGTCAATTTTACTGGTCAATCTGACGTTATAAAATTGACCCAAAGGAGATACATTAGGATAAGGGGAATTTTTTTTTGGAAGAAATAAATTTATTTCTCGTATATTACATCTTGTTTAAGTTTGTTCCAATTAAAGATCATACTATATCTGGCAAAATTCATCTAAAGGCTAAGTCAATTTTGGTTTGTTGGTTGTAGGTGATTGTTGCCTTTAAACGGTTTAAGAACTCAATTTTAGTTTGAAAAATCCAGAATGAATACATACATAGAGAGATTGTCTTATATAATATAAATATTATTAATATTAATTTAATAAAAGAATATTTTTCTTTGGTACTATACTGACGTAATATGTCTAGTGAGTTTTTTAGTCTCTTTATATGATATGATAGTGATTAGCCTCTACAAATTTAGCTTTGATTATCCAAGAATAATGATACGATTAGACAAGATTTTGATTGTCCAAGTTGGAAGTTGACTCCGATTCAACATTGTTTTTGTCTGAGCTGGTTTTAAAGTGAAACTCTTCAAGACGTTCAAATTCTACAAAACTACGTTAGAGGCATTCCCAATAAGGTTCATATGATGTTAAGTTAGTAATCTAGTTGGTCAAATTGGACTAAAATTATCTTATATGTAGAAATGTACTTATATGCCCCCTTTTATAGTGGGTGTTTAAGACCATTAAGCTTGTTCATTACGATAGTAATGAGAGCATGGAACTCATCATAACCATCATCCACTAGTACTAAGCAGTTACACCTACCCACCAAAACCATTACACCTGCTTATTATGCACTCCGCATAATAATAGGGGTACAAAGATCGACTATAACTACTTTCCAACTAGTGCCTACTAGACGTAGCCATCTAGTCCTAACATAGTAACAAATGATGGTTTAGGTGAACATATTTCTGCTGGTTACAAGTGCTCTATAAGTCAATCATGTAAGTGATGAAACGTGTGACATGCTACATAATCTTTTTAGTTTTATTATTATGGTATTGTTTTAATTTATATTGTCTGATTGATATATTGTGATGTTCATAAAACTATGCAATGAGAATTAGATCATAATAATGAGACCAATTGACTTGTAAACACAAACCTTAAATATTCCTGATTATAGGTTACTCGAGAAAGACATCGAGATAGCCAGAGAGATCATTATAATATATACTCATCTATATGATGGAGGTAGCTGGTCTCGTAACTACTTGTGTGAGGACACTAGGGATATAGTACATGTACTTATTAAAGAATTAGTTCACTAAATAATCTATCCATAGAATGTTAGATGATTAATGATACCTCATCGTTAGATAATGATTTTGTAGTCCCAATTGTGTATTTGGTCTTTAGACTTAAGACACTAAGGATACCTTGTATGAGTACTCTACTATTTAATACTAGACTTATAGGTCTGGAAGTTTCAAATCTAGCATAGTCAGTTATCAAGAGTGGTAGCCAACCTTACGAGGACAATTGAGTGTCAATAGATGATCATATGTTCTCAGTGTCACGAGAGGAATCTCATGTGTGTTCTTACTCAAGCAAATTCCTGGCTAGTGTCATTCATATTGAGAGAGGAGTTCTTTAGGAAAATCCGATTAAAATGATACTCGAAAAGATTTTGTATGGGCCTCACAGCACCATGCCCAGTATATAGTTTTTGGGATATTAGATGGATGAGGGACTATAGATATATGATAACTTAGGATAGACAAGTCCAATGAATTAGATCCCCTTGTATCATCTAGGGACTATGACATAGTGGCATAGTACGTCGATAATCGATAAGTTAAGTAAATTATTACGGGATAATAATTCACTGAGTTAGAAGGAGTTCTGATAAGTGTAACTCATGACTATCTCAATATTGGGCTTAGAGGGTCACATATATATGATGAATGACGCGATGAATAGATGATTGGATATATGATATCTAATAAGCCCCTATTTTATTGGATCCATTAGGTGAGATCCAATAAGAGATTAGAGTGGATAATTAGATAGAGATCCAGTATCTAATATGCTATGATAATTGGATGAAGATCTAATACCTAAGAGAGCAGGATCCATTAAGATTAGCAAAGAGGACTCTCTATAAAAGGGATGTGCAATTAAAAGGGTTATAAGGCTTGATCCCTTAGCCGCTGTAACATATCATTCTCTCCTTGCTTCTTCCTCAACTGATTGCCCCTCTCTAGTGTGAGAAGGTAGCAAGAAGGACTACCCCTACTACATGGTGGTGGTGCGCAAAACTAAGGAAAGAATGTGTAGTGAGAGGAGGTGCATCGCTACTTCATATGTTGTATGAATCACCACTAGAGAGGAGAACATGAGACCTCCTTTATCCATAGATAGGAATATATAGATCAGGGATATACGAGTTCCCTTAGGTGAGATTATCTCACGTCTTATGTAATTTTTGATTTCATGAGTTTTTTGCTCTCAATCGTCACATGTGATTCGATATAGATCTAATTTTAGAAAATTGACTTCTATTTTACTTTTTCGCTACACATATGATACTCTCCCAGGTTTCCCAACAATTTTCTCTCCCTCTAGTAGCTTATGGTGTTGATCCTTGATTGAGCTTGAGATTCCTTGGCTACCCTTAGTAATCTTCTCTAAGAAGTTAAAGCTCTAAAAAAGGAGTGAAATAATATGGTAGCTAAGAGATCTTGGTAGAAGGACAAGTCATGCCAGCTCCAAGCTCAGATCAATGAGTTGGAATGCAAGGCTTCAACTAAAAAGAAGTTGGTTCCTTTAAATTGGAGCATATGGCTTTGGTTGAAAAGGAGTTGACTAAAGAGGCTAGGGGTCAATGTGCTATAAAGGCAATTTGACTCCTTGAGGCAATTGATTAAAGTGGAAAAGATAGAAAGGGAGAAGAAGTACCAAAGGAACTTGGAAGCTAAAGCCAACACCAATTACCTTAAGACAAAGGGATCAGCCCTGAAGATGGAGGTTGGAAACCTCCAACATGTTGGGAAACCATAGAGAGCATCACATGTGCAGCAAAAAATATAAATAGAAGTTGGTTAACTAAAAATAGATTTATCCCATTGTCATGCAAAGATTGAGAGAGAAAAATTCAAAAGTGATAAAAACTACGTAATTGTATATAGTAGTTGAAACATTCTCACCCAGGGGAGATTATATATCCCCTAATATATAGATCTCAGTATATGGATGAAGAAGCTCTTACAAATTCCTCTCTAGCGGTGATCCACATAGTAGACGTGGCAATGAGGCACCTTCTTATGTAGCACGTTCTTTCCTCATATTCGCGCACCACCACACTACAGCAACCGAGGAGGGATCGATCCCTCTTGTTGTCCTCTCACATAAGAGAGGGGGCACTTGGTTGGAGGAAGAGACAGGGAGGATATATAGGAGGTGGCGATAGTAGAAGTCTTGCCTATAATCCTTTAAGCCCCAACTCCTATATATAGCGAGCTCTTTTGCTTACCATAATAGATCCTATCTTAATGGGTATTAGATCTCTATCCAATAACCACTCTAAGCTATATTAGGTCTCATCTAAGAATATATTAAAATAGTAACTTATCGGATATCCTATATCTGATCTTCTATTCATCATGTTGTCCACAATATGTGTGTGACTCTCTAGGCTTAATATTGAGTTGGCCATAAGTTACACTTGTTAGAACTCCTTCTAACTCAATAAATTATTATCCCCATAATAATTCACTCAATTCATCGACTATGTATATACTATGCCATAGTCCCCAAACGATATAGGGGGTCTAATCTATTGGATTTATTTGCCTTTAGTTACTGTATACCTATAGTCCCTCATTAATCTAATATCCCAAAAATTATATATCGAATATGATACTATTAGGCCTATACGATATCTATTCAAGTCTCACTCTAATTAGATTCTCCAAGAGAACTCCTTTTTTCTTAATCTGATTCTCATGCTTTTCAGATTCATCACGATCTGATCTACCATAGCTAGGAATTTTTCAAAGTATGAATACACAAGATATTTCTTTAATGATACTAAGAGTAGATGATCCTTTATTGACACTCAATTGTCTTTATAAGGTTGGCTAGCACTCCTCATTACCGGTTGTGCTAGATTTAGAACTTTCAGACCTATAAGTTCAATATCAAAGAACGAAGTACTCAAACAAAATATTTTTAATATCTTAAGTCTGAGGACTAGAAATATAATTAGGATTACGAAATCATTGTCTAATTATGAGGTGTCATTAACCAACCAATATTCCGTAAGCGGATCATTCAGTGAACTCATTCTCTAATGAGCACTTGCACTATATCCTTAGTATCCCTACACAATCAGCTTTAAGACCAGTTGCCTCCATTATATGGATGTGTATATAATACACCGGTGTTTCCGATTATCTTGATGTCCCTCTCGAGTAACCTATGATTAGAAATATTTAGGGTTTACGTTTATAAGCGAATTAGTCTCATTATCATAACCTCATTATGATCTAATTCATATTGCACATATCCAAGGGCATCACAATATGAATACAACATCTAATATAAAGTAATAAAATATCATAATAATAAAAAAAAAGATTGTACAACGTGTCACACGTGCTATCACTCATATAATTGGCTTACAGGACACCTATAACCAGTATGATGTGCCAATAAAATATTGATTCGATAATAGAATGAGGTTAAGGAGTGCAAAGTTATGCTAAAATCATGTAGGGTGGCCAAGTACAAGGCCTCTTGGGGGTTCAAGAAGTGATTAACTAGGTTAGGAGACAACTCCTTTTTTTATTGATTATGAACTCACGATCTCTCGAGATAGGTATGACCATTCCACCTTAGTTCTTCCTTAATAACTCTACTATCGCATGCCCCACCACAACAAGGTCATTATGATTGAAACATTGATGATTGAAGTGAGACATCCATCTACACTAAGGATAGCATAGTCGAGGTCAATGATGAAGTTAAGGGGGCACCAGTTGTTAGGGAGTCTATAGAAGGGGCTTCATTCAAAGTGGAGGAGGTGATATCATAATTGCCATAGCATTGATTATTGAGGAGTCCATCTAGCTAGTTGAGACTTTGGCTCCACATGATCCATATGGGGTTCAGGCTTGATAATCTATCAACTTGATATTACTTTTCAAATGAAAGTTTTGACGGAGAGAACCATTATAGAAAGAGTAAAATCAAAAGAAAATAACTTATATTATTTATAAAATTAAAGTACTAACTATAAGATATGAAATAATGAAATAAAACCATGATAGAAATCTTATAGATGTGTAAGAACATAGGTTGTCTTTAGATAACATTTGGGTGCTTTCAGCAGGTTTTGTATTGTTGCCAGTTTCGATCTCCTCCTTCTCTCTCATTATTAGAACCTCATGTTTGGATAGCATATAATAGGCTTTGGGGATTTCTTGTAGTAGTTGGATGAAGCTTTGATTTGAAACTTTAGCCGTTGGAGCTCGAGGAAGAAGGCTACGATGGTAAGGATGGGTTGCACCATGCAAAAGTCTTCTCTATTCTAAGATTGGAATAGCTAAGGTTAGTTAAACTTTTGCTAAGAATTCTTTTGTTTTCTTTAGATGGGGATGCACCTTTTATTTTATAGAGTGAGGGATGCCCCAAATCCTTAAGATTTATGGACTTTCCTTATACGACATGCATAGTTAGTACATTCCTTGTAAGGTTTCTCTTATTTGGGTAAGGCTTGTCCTAATTTTAATCTTAGTAGGACTTGATTGAGGTAGGTGGACTATTGTGATATGAGCTTTGCTTGGCCAAATAAGGATTTAAGGTATCAAGCAACCCTTCAATAGGAGTTAGCCAGTCTAGTTGAGTGCTGTTGAGATCATCCATGATCACAGCTCTCCCAATTAGGCAATTCATATTTTGTTGAATCTTGTTTTGATGGTTCTTCTCTCTCCATCTGTACATTGGAGGTTTTATTTTGGTTTGTTGATATGGTCGATATTGTCATGCTCGACTATGCCATCTATGCGTATTGTTTTGATTCGGTTCTCCTCATTGTTGATCATTGTTGACTTGAGGGGTTTGATGAACTTCTTGGAACTTCGAGGTTGTTGCTACCCTTTTTGATTTGCCTCCTCTTTCATCATGTTGGATGAATGCTTTGGTTTTTTATATGTTGAAGTGAGGGCCATGACCTTTCGGTATGCATTCACTATCATCTTTGCTTAGCCAATAGATATCAAGTGTTCCATCAAACTAATTGGATCTTTAGTGACAAGAATTTCTTGCATCCTTTTGAAGTTAATACTTTTTGGGATTAGCAAAAGTAAACAACATCTCAATCTGATAACTTGGCATTTATCAAGCGGAAGCACATCGTAGGTTACCTCATCGATAAATTTCTTTATGATGGTAAAGCATATCTTGCATTGCTAGTCAATATTCATCTCCACATCATCATGAAGCCATCCAAGTGGATATGAGTGTGGATGCGGTGTCATCTTTAGGCCAAGCTTCTTGACTAAGTTCATTGAGATGAGGTTATTTTAGCTCTCGGTGTTGAAGATTGCACCAACAATTCTTGCTTCACTTAGACCTTTATGGTAAAGAGCTTTTTTCTAGACTACGAGTTAGATTTGAATCTATAACCTTTGGCATATCCATCAATGATAGACTTGGAGCGAGGTGTGAGACCGATGAAAGTTTGATTGAGTCATCACCCATAGTTATGGCGATAGTTTACCAACTTTGATTATTCTTTAACCACTTCTTTGGGAAGAGTTCCGAGTGATCTTTCTAAAACTTCTCTCTAGAGTGATATGTAATTTTATAATATTTATAGAAAATATCACTTTGTTTTGAGGAAGAAGTTTTACCATTCCTAATATTCTCTTGGGCCTTCTTCATGGGCTTCTCACTATCGGTGTGATTCTTTCTCTCGATTATCATCACTATGTTGCTATTGGTTAAAATATAATATATTCTGAAGAGACTCAATTATATATGAATATATTTATAGAGGCCTGAGGTGTATTTCATCATTGTCGAGTGATCATCGAGTGAGATTTTAAGTGCCACTACTTGTCATTGAAACTTGATAGTGTACTCTTACATGGATTGGTCTCTTAGTGTAGATAGTGTCACTTCTTCCATCTTTCATTGAGGTATTTCATAGGGTAGAACTCATCTTGTATAAGCCTTTTGAAATATGTCCGTAACATATTATCACCATTATTGGTTCGAAGATAGATCTTCTATCATGAGAGCACATGTCCAATCAACTTAAGTCAAATAAGCATCACCCTATCCTTATAGTTGTAGTCATATAGATCAAAATAAGTATCAAGTTAATTTATCCACGAGTATAATACCTCATCATTATATGATGATATAAGTCTCAATGTGATATTTTGTTTAATATCGTCTTCTTCATGGTTGTGCATCTCAGAAAATGATTCTCTCTCTCCTTTATCGTAACATTCTTTGCTCGATCATCTTTTGTTGTAGGATTAGTTTTGGCTTACATCTAACTCATCGCGATCTCCATTTGTTGGGTTGTTAACCATCATCCTATTGATGTTTCTTCCTTTAAGTGAGCATGACTTAGAATCCAACTCTTGCATGTCTTTGCTAGACTCTTTGTATCCTTGTCTCATGGTTACCATTCATAACGAAGGATTGTTGCTATGATAACACTCGATCCATATAGGGTACGAGTTTGATGATCGATTGACTCGATTCCACCTTTTGGATGAAAGTTTCGGTGGAGGAGAGAACTTTTACAAAAAGACTAAGCATAAAATTGAAAGAAAACAATCTATACTATTTGTAAAGTCAAAGTACTAACTACAAGACTTGAAATAATGGGATAAAAGCATAATAGAATGCTTATAGATGTTTAAAATTGTATGTTATCTTTGGACAATCTTTGTATCATTACCGGTTTTGGTCTCCTCTCTCAGTATTGGAACATTCTCTTGAGGTTTAGATAGCAGGTTTTAAGGACTTCTCACAATAGCTAGATAAAGCTTTGATGTAGAGCTTTGAGAACTTGAGGAAGTAGACTACGGTAGGATGGATGCATATAGAATTATCTCCTTTTCTCTTTTTCTTTCTTCTCTTCTCTATTCTAGAGCTAAAAATAGATAAGGTTGACCGAGTTCTTGTTGGGGACTTCTTTGGTTTCCTTTAGATTGGGACCATCCCCTGTATTATAGGGTGAGGGGTGCCCTAGGTCGTTAGTGTTTAAGGACTTTCATTGTAGGACATACACAACTAGTACTTTCTTTGTAAGACTATCTCTATTTGGGTGAGACTTATCTTAATCTTGGTCATAGTAGAACTTATATTAAGATAAGTGAATTATTATAATATAGGCTTTGTTTGGCTAAATATAACTTTGAGGCTTCAAAAGACCCTTCAATAGAGTTGGTCGGTCTAATTGAGTATCATTGAGATCATCCCTGATCACTAGACTCAATCCTCGAGGATAATATTATTAAAATTTTAGAAGGGTAACTTAGGGAGCTTGTTCTTTTATCTTTTTATCTTTTTATCTTTTTCCTTTTATAATAGAGAAGTCCACCAAATCTAATCTATATGGTTAAAATCTTAGAATGGTAATTAGGTTAACTTATTCATTTTATCTTTTTTTTTTCTTTTGTAGTCCGGAAGTTAATTTTGGAATGTAAGAACTATGAAAGATAATCTAAATATTTTTTATGAATAATTTTTTTAAAAATATCTTTACAAGTTTTTATTTCAATTAGTAAAAAAGTTATACAACGAAGAATGGTATTTTTTGAGGTACAAAACATGATGTAAATATTTTTTATATGAATAATATTTTTTCAAAAATATCTTTACAAGTTTTTATTTCAACTGTCGAAAAAGTTATGTACCGAAGGATGGTATTTCTTTGAGGTGCAAAACATGTCAAATTCTAGGGATGCTCGACCCGTCAAAAGTATATATATATATATATATATATATATATATATATATATATATATATATATATATATATATATATATATATATACGGATCTGTTCAAATGGCATTCAAGGAAACAGTTATCGAAATGCTGGCATGTAGCACTAAAAGATGGTGAGACTAGCGTGTACTGTCCAGAGAAAAAGATACTATATAAGAACAATGCGCACAGGTGCAATGAGGTATCGGTGAGAGTATGGTCCATGTGGTCAACGACATGGTATGTGGAAGGCAAAGATGGACCTTCATCTGTGCCACATTGTTAAACGGATCGGATTTTCCATAATAGTAACCAATGATAGGTAAACTTCAACCCTGAATAGCACTCGGATACTTAATATATATATTTGAACTTATCGTAAATTCCAGTCCAGAGTATCCAAACATGATTTAAGTGGTCAGATAAATCAACTGATATGGATATAATGATGTGAGGAAGATTATCAATATTTTATCTCTATGTGATTGATATTCTATCGCTACATGATAGTCTTGGATATCTCATCTGACATATCATTACTCTATGAACATTATGTATCACACTGCACAATATTATCCATCATAGATGAATGTATGTAATTATTTTCGATATTAAATCATAAGCTTAAGTATAATGATCATATATCTCACTATAAAAAAAAAAATCCTCATTCTCCATACTAGACTGTCTATTATTTTCGATATTAAATTACTTTAGTTTTATAGACTCGGTACCTATGGTACTTGAATCTATCGAATTAAAAGACAACTTAAATTTTAGAGGAGCTTTTGTCTAGGACACCCTTGGCATAATTAATTTTTTAGAGCTTAGCAGAGTTCAGTATGACTCAGTCTTATATATTCCTCGTCCAACACCAACCTCTTGGTCTCAGATGACTCCAAACTAATATTCTCCATGGACAATCAAAATGTGCTTTAATATTATAGTAATAATAAAAAAGAAGGCTAGATGTAAAGAGAAATCCAATTCAGCAGAAATGGTGAGAGCTTAATTTGCTGCCATCAAACTTGCCCATGTTTCTTGCGAGCCCCAGCTAAAAGACTATGCAAATTGATGGTAGAGTTGACTCCTAGACACATATTCCATCCATATTAGGATCAACAACTGCACTGTAATGGACTCCAAATTTTTCAGCCAAGTGCCCAGAAAGATCATGGAAATCCAAAAACTTGGACAACACATTTCTCCATCATCTATGGATGAAGAACAAATGGTTTCTGCAATAATCCTTCTGCATCCTTCGGTAGGTGCCAATTTGGTTGCTCCATTTTGTCCAAGTATCCCAACAAGGAGTGATCCAAAGCTAGATTTCTTCTTCAGCTTTTGATATAACCCCATAAGAAGGAACACTCCACCACGATAGAAAGTGGAGATGAAGCAATCTCTCTCTCTCTCTCTCTAAAGTCACACCAACCCCACCCATGTGACCTGCCTTTTCTTCTTATTGCATGTACCCTGGGCATTAAATTCTACTCACTTTCACCTTTCCACCAAAACTTTGAGAACATGAAAAGACGAGGAGAAGATAAAAGTTATAGCATGAATTACATTTGGACTCTTTTGAGCATCAGACTCTGTTTTCTAGGTATTCTACCAGTACCTGTTACCAAATTTCTCCTTTGCACCACACTATATATCTCCTGCTCCTCTCCTTGCACCCTTCACTTCTCCATTTACCTGCAGGACCCCAAGAGTCTTTCACATACCTACCTTGATCAAATGGCTTTGAATGCATATGCTAGTTATCATTCAATGGTACTACTATAAACTTCTCTACTGAAAACCATATCATCTTCTAGTCTCAGTTCCTCCTTTTGTGCGGGATCTCGGTAAGTTGTATTGCTTAGTTTAGCTCTTCTCTCTTCCTCCTGAGTCCCCGTCTGTCTGAAGAAGGGGTGATTGCATGCAGCTGCTGGTCTGAATGGGTGAGGCTCAGCAGGTAAATCTCATTCGATCAGAAGAGGAAGGTTTGTAAACGAGTTTTGCCATCATTTTTAGGAACTGCGATCCTAAATTTTCAGGAAGAAGCTAAAGCGGATCCCAAGCCAGAAGTGGACGACAAGAAAGAAGTTAAGAAAGAGAAGCAAGAAGAGATCAAGAAAGAAGAAGTAGACGAGAAGAAAGCAGCTGAGGCAAAGCCCTCCCCTCCTTCCCCCATCGTGTTGTCTCTAGACTTGCATTGCGTTGGATGTGCAAGGAAGATTGAGAAGCTCATACTTAAATGCAGAGGTGTCACTCACTCGCTCACTCACTCACACCTTGGGGAACTTGATCGTGTTAACCTTTTCTCTTAGTGCATCTCCACATCAGGTGTTGAAGGGGTTGAGATGGACATGGTGCAAAACCAGGTGACAGTCAAAGGCGTAGTGGACCCTCAAGTGGTGTGCTCCAGAATCCAGAAGAGAACTCTCAGAAGAGCCAAGGTTCTCGCTCCACTTCCCCCAGCTGAAGGGGACTACAAACCAGATGCTGTTCCGCCGCAGGTATCACACCCTATATCTACATTTATGTACATGCTTGGTTCGTTGTTGTATCCGAGAATTACAAAACAATGTCTGTAACTTTCTGAAGTCTGTGAGTGCCATCTATGTTGTCTTCTTCAAATAGGTGAGTGAGATGACAACAGTCGAGCTGCTTGTGAACATGCACTGCGAGGCCTGTGCACAGCAGCTTAGGAGAAAGATACTAAAGATGAGAGGTATGTATCTCCGCTTCTTCCTCCTCTCTTTATGCTGGTTTGGAAGTGCAATTGATATGTTCCTAATGGCCACCTCGCCATCTGCCTCTATGGAAATAAATACAATTTGATCAGTGGGAGGCCATTCATGCAGGAGTGCAAACCGTAGAAACCGATTTCGGCGCCGGAAAGATCACAGTGACCGGGACGATGAAAGCAGAAACGCTGGTGGAACACATTCACCGACGCACTTTAAAGTTCGCAAGCATCGTCTCTCAGCCACCCAAAGAGGAAGAGAAGAAGCAAGAGGACGAGAAGAAGGCCGAGGAGAAGCCAGCCGAAGAGAAGAAAGAAGAGAGCAGGGAGAAGAAGGAAGAACAGAAAGCAACCTCAGAACAAGAGAAGCCCGAGGGCAACAAGGAAGGTGGTGATATTGGTGGTGGCAAGGAAGAGAAGGGAGGTGGTGAGGAGGCAAACAAGGAAGAAGACGGAGGAAGCAAAAGCATAACTAGCGAAGAAGACATGATGAAGAGGATGATGATGTACTGGAACGGTGGCATCATCGGTGGGGAAGACATGGCCAAGAGAATGGTGCACTGGGTGCCGTTCTACGTGATTCAACAGCCACTTCCACCACCTCAAATCTTTAGCGATGAGAACCCTAATGCCTGTTGCATACTCTGAGCTGCTCTCCATGAACCATCATCATCCATTACTTATGTAGAGTGCATCCCACGAGTGCTGGTTGGCTTAGAGCAGGCTGTACAAAAGAACCGTATTCTGTAAAGATGCATGCTCTTATGAATGCTAATTAATGTGCTATTTGCAACTGCTGAAGGTACTCGAATTAGGAGATGACACCATATGAAAACGCTATTTATGTGTCCTTGGATCTTTTAGTTGTCGATGCACTTCGTGGCTGTGTGAGAGGTTTCATGGGATTCACATGGCTGACAAGTGAAGAAGATAGGGGAATCCAACTTTGTAGCAAAAGGCTGCAAACATAGGACAGATGACCCTTAATGCATGCAACTGTGCATTGTGTAACATCAAACTTTTAGTTAGGAAAGAAATGAGGGTGGCAGGTACATGATAATTTTCTTACACAACCCATGCATGAAATTACTGGAAAAGTTTTATGGAGTCATGCTGATGAAGTGGACACGCAACCCTAAGCTCAAACTGTTTATGCTTTATGATCCAATCAGATACCACTGCCGAAGCATTGACTGTTCTCTGTGTGTCTAAATCAAACAGAATAAATATTAATACCAAATGTAAAGCTGTAAGAAATTGTATCTATTCAAACAGTAACAAAGTGATAAGACAATATATTTACACAAAGAACCGTAAGTACGTAGGGAAGGACGAAAGATCAGTAATATTCTTCTACTAATTAGAATTAATGATATCATATATAGCTCTCTTTAGATATTTTATAGGATATAGAATATCATTAATATAATTCTTAGCTTAAAAAATAATCACTCCAATTAGCCTAAAAAGTAAATTAACTGGAAACACCAGTAAGTTTCAATTTATTTCTATCCTTATATTTTAAAAAGTTATATTAGGAAGAACTAAACATCACTAATATTCTTCTACTAATTAGAATCAATGATAATATATATATATATATATATATATATATATATATATATATATATATATATATCTCTTTAGATATTTTATACGATATCAAATATCATCAATATACTTGTTAGCTTCAAAAATAATCACTCCAATCAGCCTAAAAAGTAAATTAAGGGTGAAACTCCAGTGAGCTTCAATTTATGACCTTTTTCTTCCTTTGTGTTTCTTTCGTAAGAGGCTAATTATATATTACCTTTTATAATTAGTTATCTTTAGTATTTCAGTCCTTATACTTTAAAAGTTATATTGAGATCCATATGCTTATAAAAGTGAAATATTTAACCCTATTTTTCCTCGTATCGTTAATTCTATTGATGAAAATATCACGAGATTTACTACTAAGCACATACGGACTCTGTCTCACTTTGATTTACTGATGAGTATGTGCAGTATTTCCGTTAGCAGTCAATGATGTGAGGAAAGCATGATTAAATATTTCACTTTCGTAAGTATAGGGATCCTAATGTAACTTATGAAAGTGTAAAGATCAAGATAACTAATTACAGAAGATAATATATAATTAATCTAAAATTATGATTTTATTTATATTAAACCCTTCCGATCCCACCACTTGCCACATGGCCAAAACCATTTCCTCTCCCTAACAATGGGCTAAATCTGACCAAGTCCGATGAACCGAAATGAATCCACCAAAAGTAATCCATGACAATGTTTTCGTAAACAGTTAATTTAATATTATTTCGATTCATACTTTGTTATTTTGGAAGCTCTTTTATTTGGATCTTTGGGAAAGAGATCTCATTGACATCCATGATTAGAAGAAGTTGGCTTAATCAAGTAGCTGTATTTGCTTCTGGCTTAAGTATTCTGAAAAAAGAAAGCTTAATCTCCATTATATTTATAATTTGAGTAGTTGGCTTAATCAAGTAGTTGTTATTTTTCTAAATACAATTATAATTATAAATACAATTATATTATCCAGTTGTAATTTGTCAATCAATCCAAATTATTGATAAAGGAAAATGACATAAGAGGTAAAATATAATTTATTTGATAAAATAAAATATAAACATAAATATATAAAATATACAATGGACAAAAGTTGATGATGTGACACTATTATTACTTGAAGCTAGTTTACACATCGTATCTTTTATATTTTATCTATTCAGTAGTTAATCTCTAAAGTATTTTTTAAACATATAATCCAAAGTTATTGCTTCAACATCCATCACTTATTCATAGTTTGGAACCCTCAAAATCAAAATAATATTAGTCGGGCTAAACTCAAATGGGACGCCACCAAACTTGAAAGTGCATCCCTTAGTCCAATGTTTCAAAATACTATAAATGACATATCGATATTTACGAATGTTAGAAATATGTGTTGTATGTCCAACAAGCACATATACATGATACTATCCAAGAGAAATGAGAATCATGTGACCTTAACTCCTAGCACTTGGTTAAATATAAATATATATATATATATATATATATATATATATATATATATATATATATATGTGTGTGTGTGTGTGTGTGTAAAATGATCAATGTAACTACGATTATTAACTATATAATGTGGAGAGGGTGATATCATGGCTGATGAAGTATGGGGTGGTGAAGGAGGGGGTGACATAGGCATCATCTACTTCACATCTATAAAAATAATTAATTAGCTATATATAACTTAATAATGATTATTATAAATAATTAAGAAATGCAATATATTAAGAAATATATATAATAATGCTATTCTATTCATATACAAAAGTAAACATTATAAATATGAGACATTATATCCAAGATTTAGGGAAAAAAAAGAGAAATTCAAAATATACATATTACTACTTGAAACATGTGACTTCATAATCCTTACATTCTAATCAAGCAAAATGCTAAAGGAATTAAACTTGAAGCTTTCTCGAGAACAAATTAAAACCAAAACTTATCCATTTGTCCTAGAGATAACATGACATAATACAAGAAAAATGATCTTTAAAAAGCACTATCCATTTATCCATAATACATAATACAAGGATTGTTCTTGAAATTGTTCCATCTCATTAGGATGAAGTATATGTGACATATCACGAAGTTGATCCAATAGACTTGAGAAGTTCCTTTTCTTCGATGAAGTCAAAGGCAGCGTTAGCAATTCTGATATGTTTCGTTCAGGTAATTCATAAATCTAATCCATAAAATGTCTAATATGCTTTCAATCAGATAAAGTTAGGAAGCTAACGTATTGATATTGATATCTAAATGTCTATTGTGATGGATATCTAAATTTCTATTGAGATGATAAAACCTTACTCTTATAACAAAACATAGTGCAAAGAATATGTTTGGATATGATGTATATTAAAATCGTAGACAAGTGATCTAATCCTAATAGGAATTAATTAAATTATATTTGATGAATATGTTTATTTGGTATATATATTAAAACCTAGACTATATATATATATCGACAGTAATTTGCATATAAGACGATAAAATTATTTACTGGGTATGAGACTGGAGCGAGGTATCCTCGTCCGTGTTCGTGTTGGCTCAGCGTTATATTCGTCATCCGTGTCATCGTTGAACCGCTCGCTACCCGTCCCACCGACACTGTCCCCACGAGTTCTCGTCCGTCAGATCTGCGTCATGCCCGCGTCGATCGCCAGGGCCCCACGCGCATACCCCACCGTCATGTGATACCCCGATGACGACAACCTGACCCCTTCACGTTCAACTCCTCCTGTCGGCGCTCCACGATACTCTTGTGCCCAACGGAGTCCAACACGTGGCTGTCGATGGATAATCTCCACGTCGTGGACCCCAGCGCCGTTCACTAACAAGCCGGGTTGGCGTTTTCCACCGAGCTGTAGTCGTCGAATGAAACGCCAGTACTTCAGCGCCACGTGTAAAACTTGTTTATATAATTTAAGAAAATTACGGCCGTTGGATCTGGAACGATCGGCTCACAGAGCCCACGGACGTCACCCTCCTATTGCTTGTCCGCCTTGCGAAAGGGCAGTGGTATATATAATCGCCTCCTCTCTCTCTATCGTTCCATTTTTTGATATATATCACGTCAAGAATCGTTAACTCCATCGCGTTCCCCACTCTTATTTCCGTTCCGTTGTCTTATTCCGTTACAGTCGTCTTCTTGTTTTGCCTCTCTCGCTCTCCAACTCCTTCGCCTCGTTCTAAGTCTAACATGGTGCGAAGAATCGAATCGCTCTTCCATCTCCTTCTGATAGATTGCTTGATCAGTGTTGTTGCGTTTGGAATCGAATGCAGAGCAGGAAAGAACGGAACTATGAGTCCGGCAGCGGCAACAAGCGCAAGCGGGGCCGGTGGGCGAACAGGACGAGCAGCATCAAGAAGAAGAGGAGAGGAATGGGGCACAGCTCGACGGTGCGCTCGGACCGCTGCGTCACCTGCACCACCTTCAACATTCTTGCGCCCATCTATAAGCGGATCAGTGAGGAGGTGAGATGGGATGCCTCGGCTTGGGAATTTCTTTCGGGCGTGCGATCTCTGTCCCTTGGGGTTTTCTGAGTGATTGTGGGTGACAGGATCAGAGTTGCAGGGAGAGTCAATACAGAGCGTATTGGTTGAGCCGGAACAAAAGTATAATCGACAGGCTATTGGGCGATCGTTCCTCTATCATTTGCCTTCAGGTGAGATCAATGCCGTTCAATTTAAGAACAGAATCAATTGTTCGACGAGGGATTTTGTGAATCTGATCGGGTTGGCGTGAATTGGTTTAGGAGGTTTGGTTGGGGAACGACGAGCTCGTCAATATGTATGAGAAGCAGCTGGGGGACGCCGGCTATGTCAGCTTCAAGCTTGCCCGGACGAACAATCGCGGCGATGGTATGTATTGCTTCGGTGAAATTTGGTTCAATTTTTTGTGGAAAAGGACGTTTTGCTTCCTTAGATTTGCTTGCCGAAAGATGAGTTGATTGAAAGCAGTGATACGGGTAGTTTCTTGCTTTCTGCGGCTTTGGGTCTCCTTTTTTCATAAGAAAGGAGACCTAATTGCTTTATTCCTTATTATTCCTACCTGTAATACAGTGGGTTGATGATACACTTGAAAATGACAGAGTTTATTGATTATGGTGATTGAAATTTTCTAACTTGATCATCCTAAAGATCTACATTTGCTTTTTTAAGTTTCTTGGCAATTATTGTGGTATATTCTTCCAACAATCATAAAATGACAGCAATGTAGCCTTTTATGTTAATTAATTCACTTTATCTTCTTCTTAAAAAAAAAAAAAGTTTAATTTGGTAGATTTGCTGACCAGCAGAGTTGATTCTCTCTCTCCTTGTTAAATATTCTCTGCTTCAAAAAAGATGAAAAATGTCTTTGTTTCGTTAAGGCTAGGATGTCCTACAGCTTGGAAACAATGAAACTTCACTGATCTTATGGTAATCACGGTCCAAACTAATATTAGTTGTAGAATATTTTAGTTTGACCTCTCTTTGATGTGGGCAAATAAGAACATATATCAATAAAAGCAGACAAACTTAAAAGCAAGGTTCGCAATATCGTATTGTACCGGTATTTTGATCTAGGCTCGGTATCGGTACGGTACGGTATACCGAGCGATACACCCAGATGCACCGAGCACTGTAGCACTACTACAGTGCATTGCTACAGTGTATTAGTGCACTGTACTACTGCACTGCTATAGTGCACTGATACAGTCGGACCGGTACCGAGCGATCCGCGTACCGTTGGCCTGTCGGATCGGTACGTACCGCCCATACCGAGCGGTACGATCCGGTATGACAAACACTGCTCAAAAGTAACACGCATGATTTATGTTGTTTAGAATCTTTTGCCTCCATACATGCACAGAAAAGTCAAAAAAATTCAAGAATAATAAAAAATACAAGAAAGAGAACTCTGTTAGGACAAGTCCTAGCCCAAGACAATTTTTCATGCCCATTCAAGAATTTTTTTATTTAACGTCTCTAAATATATATAGAATATCCTCATAGTACTTAATACAAATTAATCAATCATTGGTTTTCAGAAGATATCTTTTTCTTAATGCAGAAGTTTTCTCCAAATTTGAATCTCTTCAACTTATCCTTCAAGTAAACTTGTCCTCCGAGCAACATATAATTAAACTTTTCTTGAATTAAGGACTTCAGAAAATACTTGTGAATCCCAACATTTTCCTCATTCATTATATTTATCAACTTAGACTGCTCATTAATGAGAAAAAAACATATATTTGGTCACTTGCTCTCATGCTTTTGACAATAGAAATCTTATTTAGATAGCCTCCTGACCAAGTGCATCAGAGGATAAAAAAAAAGAAAGCACCATATAATGTGCAATATATGAACAATATGTTGCAGAGTCTTGCCTCCTGCCTTCATTGGCTGATTAGACGAGATTTATCTTTTTTGTATGTGCAGGTCTCCTCACTGCTATTCACAGGGACTACTTCAGGATTCTAAACCATCGGGAGTTGCTCTTCAATGACTTTGGAGATCGTGTTGCTCAGCTCTTAGATGTGGAATCGGTTGTTTCTTTCTGGCATGGGCAAAACAGCAGCATTCGGCAACAATTGCTCATTGTGAATACCCATCTGTTATTCCCTCATGATTCTACCTTGTGTATAGTTCGTTTGCAACAGGTAGATTTTCTCTTTCTTGGCATTTGTTCTCTCCCTTTTTTGTCTGTATGACAACCTTCTTATAGAGTTATCACTGCCAGGTATACAAGATCCTTCAGTATATAGAAACATACCAGAAAGAGCATAATCTTGAACCAATGCCTGTCATACTATGTGGGTGAGTACCAGACACGCATACATCTACTACTGTCGAATAACATGAATTTTGCTTATCTTCTGTTCTACTTTCCAGAGATTGGAATGGAAGCAAACGTGGGCATGTTTACAAGTTTCTTCGGTCCCAAGGGTTTATATCATCATATGATACCGTTCATCAGTACACCGATAGTGATGCTGATGCCCACAAGGTGGTTGTCTTTTTTCTATTACTCTTGCAACGCTCTCGTTGCAAGACATTGTTAACTTCTTACTCGTTGGCTGACATTCTCTGTGTGTTTGCTGCTTTTTGCTTGCAGTGGATTAGCCACCGCAATCATCGTGGGAACATCTGCGGAGTTGATTTCATATGGCTTCTTAATCCAAATAAGCAAAGGAAACCACTGAGAACTAGCTGGAACGAAGCAGTATTTGGCATTATTAAGGTGAATACTTCTTGTTATACATCCTTTCACTCACTGAGAAATTGTTCCTGCAGCATATAATATATAATCTTCTTAGGAGGTAAAGAAACTGCAGATGAGGAACTGATATTTCAGCTTAACCTATGGCCATAGGAAGAGCTTTTTCATAATTCAATGACACGAATTGTTCCTCTGTCTTGAACATACTCTGATAAAGTTATATTACATTTTTTCCCTGGAGGGAAATATGTTAATAAATAAATACTGAAATCATAGGCCGCTAGATGTTCCGCAATTCTTTTACAGGACTTGAAATCATTTTAATGCTCGACACATGTATAACTCAAATTTCACCTTAATTGTTTTCAAATTTTGTCTGCTTGAAGCTGACTTGAAATGTTTCTTGTTATAGTATCTTTTGCGAGCAGCTTCTCTTACAGAGACCAGTGCATTTGCGTTCCTTAAAATTGACAGTCCTGGCGATTACATTACCTACTCAGGTTTCTGTCAGGCACTCTATCAGGTACCGAGTGCTTCTCATTGAATTTGATATATTCCAAACCATGAAGAATTTAACACCTCAAATTGATACAGCTAGGTTTGTCTGGTCATCCTGATGGCCTTAGTTCTGAAGACACAAAAGTTCTATGGGTTCAAGCTGATACTGATGGAAATGGTGTTGTGGACTACGTAGAATTTCTGGTATGCTCCCAAGCCATTGACGTCGATTTCATGGTTGCAAACTGCTCTTCTGATTTCTACTCTACTGAGTCCCCTCAACCGCGTCATCAAATTAGTTCGATCAACACTTTACCATTTTTTAACCTTTGCTGACCTCAAGGAAATGAAATTTCTACCACTTGCTATTGGCTTTCTAAGACATTGGACCTGCCTTTCCACTGAAACTTACTTGATGAACTGCTCCTGCAGCAGCGAATATGGAATCCAAAATGTTCGGAGCAACCTGAGGATAAAACAGCAACTGGAACCAAGATAACAGGTGGAGAGACACAACAGCAGCAGCAGGCCTTTGGTTTTGACGTGAAGGACGCAGTCCTCTTCCCTCCAGAAGTCGAGAGAGGGATGTGGCCGGAAAACTATTCTCTCTCCGACCATGCCCCGCTGACCGTCGTGTTTTCCCCTGTAAAGATGCCTTGTGGCGGGCCAGTTTGCTAATCCCTGATCGGGAGTGCGACTACATCCGGAAGCAATGCCTCCTCAATATAAATCGAAGCTTGCAGAACTGGAAGAAGGAAAATCTCTGATCATATACAGCTCAAACAAACACAAGGTAAAGATATGAACATGAGATGGCAAATATACAACGAGCCTTGCCACTCTCCTGAGAATTTTGTTTTTCTTTTCTGTCACCTGTAATGAATAAGTTATCATTCTCTATGTGATGACATGGCCTCCGCAATTATATATTATGAGATAGTTTTGCCTTTTTTTCTGTCAATTGTCCGACAAATTTCCTATATGTATCATTTTAAATCCACTTGTATATTTACAATTGTAAGTGTTGTCATATTTATCATTTTAAATACAATTTAGTGTATATAATATATATATATATATATATATATCATTATAAAAATGTATTTTAAGGTCTAAGTTGGTCACACCTGAGTGCAGAAAGCGTTAAAAACATCCCACGCTTTGCCCCCGCCCAGCGACAATGGGTAGTCGGGCCCACACGCCCATGGCTTGGAGCTAGTGGGGCCCGCCTCACTCCCTTCGGAGTACGTCAACTCGGACAAAAGCATAGCACCTGCATCATCCCTTCTCTTTGTTATCCGCGACTTAAGATTTGTAGCATTCTACAACGAATTGTGTAATTGAATTCGACACAAGTGACTGCACTTTCTGAGCCGATTGATCTCAAGGAACGCACAGTTCTTGGCATGCTGGTTTGAGCGTGATAAATCAATCCTCTGCAATCATCAGTGGATGAGCCCCAGCAAACATGAGTTCGGATTCAATTACACAATTAATCAATCCTCTGCGATCATCAGAGATGAAAGGGTGACACATCAAAAGAGGATTTAGCAGCGAAACTGATGAACAACAGAAAAAAGGATTCTTAGATAATGGCTACAACAATGTATCAAAATCTAATAAGTAAGAAGAAGAGGAAATCTTATGTCTACTAATTCTACGCCAACCGATCTCGATTGATGATGTACGTGACAGATCATCTTTGAAATTATAGAACTCGAATGAGCCGACCAGCCATTCAATGAATCAATATATCATAATTTTTACATGATTCAGCACTTATTTGTCTTTTAATACTTGACTTGTCCTCCGAAAACCAGCATGCAATGTGCAAAGCAAGCAATCATACTATATTAGAATATAGGATCCGAATTCAGGACCGTCCTCATAGGTCCTCCTCCTCAGCTCAGCAACACGATTGACGCTCGCTATCACCCTCCCGGAAGATGTGAGAAGCTTAAATCCAAGAAAAATCCTCGGCCAAAAATAAGTGCAGTTGGAGGCCAGCATTCATGATCTCAGCTGCCCAAGGAAACCTCTTATCGGAAGAAACAATTCATTCGCTTCCAATGACTCCCCTTGTGATCATCGTAAAATAAGCACAAGGGTAACCTCTTTCGAGTATATGGTGGTGCCGAGAATCAGAATCAAAAAACGAGAGGACACAAAATCTAAACACCAATGAAAGAATCAAAATAATTTAAAATAAAAAAACTTTATTAGAAAAAATGATTACAAACCCTCAACCAATACTCTATCTTCCATCTGTTGCTCCTCCCTCAATTACTCATCCCTTAATCTGACTTAGTATCTTATAAGGGGAGACATATTAGAATTCATGGTAGTCTTATCTATAGTAGATATTTTGAATCAATAGAACTCTTATCTAAAGAGCTTCAAATTATTTAAATCATTAATATTATCTTAACACACCCCTATAATGTTAGGGGTTTCTTTTTTTAAAATAAAAATTTCTCCTATGATAAAGGTTAATCTCTTTTACTATAGTATCTTAATTTGTTATGCTTCAAGCATCTCCGATAAACCGAGCTAATTAGAAGTGATAATCGTAGGCTTATCAGAAAATAATTTTCACTTGAAACTATTACTTGAGTGTTCACTAGATCTGTCAATTTATCTTTCTAAAAAATATGAATTCTTTAATCTCTCTGAATCAATTTTTTGTTTTGCTTCTTTTTTTTAAAATTTATGAGTTCTTCAATTTGAGCAAATTAATATTTTTTTTCAGAATTTTTTATCATACCTTTCTTGCAGTAGCTTCTTATGAAAAACTTCAATTTGACATTGAAGTTGCAGAGCATATATTATCCATATTTAAGTCTAACTCAATACTATCATTAAATTTTAACTAAATATTAATTCTAAAAAAAATTAAAATGCTAATAAAAACTATATTATACAACTCATCGTCATCATCTAGTACTATAATATCATCATCTTCATAGTAAAACTAACATCAATTTCTGAACTAAACTTGAAAAGGTCAAACAAATTATTTTAATATAGTCATATCATGATCTGTCTCTACAAGCAATGAACCATTTAAGTTTATCATCATACTCTACTTTGATAGTAAAATCCCATTTGTTTGGTGCATTATTAATAAATTTACATGTAAAAAATAAATTTTCAGATTTATCATCTCCCCCCTACAAAATTAGCTAGTAAAATCTTTCAATGTGATCATATTTTTTGTCTGATCATTCGGGTCATAGTTCCTCTCATTATTTGATGTATCTCTTGCACCACAACTACAACATCATTCTTTTATTTTTTTTAACTTCACTATTTTTTTTTTTTGAAAATATTTAATTTATTTTACATTTATATATGTTGTGTAAGTATCTAAAGATCTATTCAGTCTAATCTCATGTGATCATAAAGAATCAAATAATTCACTAACATGTAACTTAGATAGACCTATTGATTCTACATGATCTATTAGAGAGACTTCTTGAAATATTTTTAATATTTTATCAGAAAATTAATTTCTCATCCGATTTACTATCTTCATAACTCATGAAAAATAAACTTCACTTCTATTCATAAATAATTTTTTAAAATTTCTTAAAAGAGTTTTGAGATCAATACCTTAGAGATGTGATGATACTCTTATTCTAAGATCTCCTAAGCCTCCTTAGAATTTGATTATCGAAGGGAATAATGGGCATGCAAATTAATTTTTTTTTATCTTCTTTGGTGGCTCAGGCTATATCATAGTCTTGTTCTATAATTTTTCATAAATCTTGTCATCGAAATCAAGTTTTTATTTTCGCACTCCATGTCACATAATTATTTCCTCTAAAAATTAGGATCGACAATAACAAATAAAAAATATTGTGGCTATGGTTCCACTTATCGAGACCTAGGATCGAAAATGAGAAAATAAAATAATAATAATAATAATAATAATAATTGAAAATTAGAAAAATATTATTTCTTCCTTAATCTGATTTACCTACCTCATCAGGGAAGATCACACTCCTATTTATAGTCTACACTCATGACTCATATACATATTAATCTTATTAGAGTAAGTATCATAAATCAATAAAAAAATTTATCTATGAAGTGAGAGAGTGCTTTGGGTATCTCTGGATTCATTGAATGCCTCCCAACAAAGCCGACTCAGCACATGCTCGTGATTGCCCCACGCGCAATTATTGCATGAGCGGAAGTTAGCACTGCAATGTCACATAGTAGCATAAGAGAAAAGGACACATGAGACTGTTTTCTTCTTTGTAACCCTACCGACGTGAATCCAATGACAGTAGCATACATACAGTTATATTGTAATAGAGCAACCTTACTATATTTTCTTTGAGAGCTCGACGAAGATAATGACACAAACAAAAGCAGATCCCGTACTATCTGCAGACTGCAATGGAGCAGCACCCTATCTCTTCCGCTGTCTTATTTATTGGCATCATTACCCAGGTAGCAAAACCCACATGATTCTGCAGTGAACGCCACCACGGCTCATGATGGTTACCGAGCAGTACACACCCTCGACACCGGCTTGCATATAAATCTTGTTATCATTCGAGTAGGCTGGCTGTTCGCAACATGACAGGTGCGCAGGCAATGGGAAACGGAGGCATTGGGAGTGCGAGAGAGGAGCGGAGGAGGAGGAGGAGGAGGACGGCTGGGAGATGCTCCACCATGAACATTAGCTTCTCGGCGAGGCTGCCCGGCGACGTGCGCGGCGACCTGAGGGAGAGCATTTGCGCGGTGAAGTACTCGGTCGACCCTTTTGCCGACTTCAGGAAGTCGATACTCGAGATGATAAGAGACGGCGGCGTCAGGGACTGGGAGGAGATGGAGGAGCTGGTCTACTGCTACGTGGTGCTCAATCCGTCGGACCTCCACTGCTTCATTGCGGAGGCGTTCCTCAGCGTGTGTTCTCTTGCTAGATAAGAGAAGTGTGTCGTCTTCGATTCCCAATGGGGAAGATCAGATGATGTGGATCAATAATGATGCTTACATGTCTGCTTCTGCTATCTATCTGGATGCCATCATAGATTGCTGATGTCCATATTCCAATGACCGAGGGCAGTAGATTTCCCGGGGAGCAGTAGGAGACTGGGAAATAGTGGCCAATTTGTTCTGCATTCAAGAATGTGATATTACACCACACACACTTCGATAGATGCATCAACAACATGATTGGGACACTCCGTCTTCATCAACTCGCCTGGAACCTTATTGGCCACCAAAATTCCTTTGCTCTCTCTATCCTCTTTCTTTCCACCCATATATATATATATATATATATATATATATATAAAACCATATTTTAAAGTATTACTACTGTGGTGTGTGCATCGATCGTGTCTCCTCCGTTGCACTGAAAGATATTAAGTTATATGAAATAGAAGAGAAATAAAGATTGAAAAGTTAGGCCAGGTTATTAGATCTAATACAAACAGTCTAAACTTTAGAGCTGACCACGCATGATCCATGTCCGGTACAGATCATTTGGACGGACAACAGAGCATGCATTTGGACTAATAACAAAATGCGAGAAAAATATCCAATTTTTTAATTTCTTTGCAAGGAAAATGAAAATTAAATATCACAAGATAAGAAATCCTAAAATTTGGCTTCCATTGCTCAGGTCATTCGTAAAAGCCACGTCTACACCTCTTCCTTGTTCTCTCATTTTTACCGATAGATGGAACTCAAGACGATCACTTAGGCTCAGCAAAGAGGACGACGAAAGATCACATACCATACTAAGAGGGTAGAATCTAAGAATAAAATATATCGTTGGCTCCCATATTTAGTAGCATTAAAGTGTATTTAACCAATATCTTCATGTTCTTATTCATCGGAACTCTCTGATGATTCATGCTCCTGACCAACCACAGCAGCAGGTTCCTGCATAAGGGAAGGAAAGATGTCCAGTAAGCATTTGAAAGAATGTTAATGAAGGATTATTTAACAATTAAGGGAGAAAACAGCTTAAAGGGAAAAAAAAAAAACGGAGAGCATAAGTTATCGGTTCGTGTTCATACTGCCATTTTGTCCCAGTCCTTCAACTTCGAACTTGTAAGCATGTAACTGTCACGTAATGGAGCCCACCCGGTCACATTGCTTTTTTCTTCCTTCCTAGAATTAGAGGCCTGCATAAACCACGAAGTTAATGTTCTAAACAGGACAAAATAACTTATCAGGAAAGAGAAATGGAGAGTCTAGGAAGTTACAAGTAACCAATGGTTATAAGCATGACTCTTCAACCCAAAGAAGGATCAAAAGAAGCATGTTTATTTGCTCTCAGAATCATCAAACTCTTTTCAGTAAAGCAAACCTATAATAGAGGTACCAATTTCCCAAAAGCACCAGAGCTAGTTGGATTAACAGTCTTCTAAGTGAAGCTTATATATGAAGCACCGGCTTATGGTCACATTAGCAGTCCTTATAGTCAAGTTTACAAATGAAGAACTGAGTAATAGTTGGGTCAGCAGTCATTAAGGTGAAGCTTACAAATGAAGCACTAACGATATCAGACCTTACACTTGTAACCAAACAAGACATTGCAGTTCTTCAATTTCCATAAAGTCTATGTTTATCTAAATCAGAAAAAAAATTGCTACCAATTTCAGTAAAAATAGGACCATGAGAACCTATGCATGTCACTTTCAAAAAAGGAAACTAAGAAAAACTATGAATTTTCGTAAAACTTCCAATTTCATGATCAACTGTGTCAGTAAACATTATATAGATAACTTAAACAAGCAATACAAATAGCTACCAAATTATGCAGTGTTAAAAAATGCCTACTTCAAATAGCATCTTCTTGAAAAAGACAATGCGTGCAGGGAGATTGGGTTCAACCAAAACTAAGAAAAATTAAACCTAAATGTACTTAAGAAAGCCATTACGTTTTATGGATATCTACATAACCGAGTTATAATGAATAAACATGTATTAGTAAAATGGCATTCTAAGAATGGAAACTCATGTCTCTGAACCCCTCATTAAGATTATACATCCTGGATAAAAATCAGAAATTGGCAGATTTTTCATTAAATCGGACTTACACAATTCAACTGACCCAAATACGTTTCTTTTTTAATGATCACCAAATCCATCCTGGCAAAAGAGATGTTATTTACCTTTTTACATGTTAACTAGCACAAATATCACAGGCTGACCAGGTCTTCAACTTAAAAGAATGCATGGTTTCTGAGGCATGAAACACTAAAAAAATAAATATTTTTTTTGAATTCAAGAGGAAAGGATATAAAGTCCTTGGCAAATCTGAGGCTATTACATTGATGCAAGATAAGCAAAAAACAGGATCTATTCTAACCGAAGTTTCATGATGGCGGCAAAGATTAACCATATAACTAACAAAATAGAAAAAAGAAAATTAGGCATTACTACAGTGACCACATGCACAAACAAAAAGTTAGAACAGCTGCATTTTAGTTAACTAACCAAGGGAAAAGAAAATGAACAAGCATTAGCATGTGCATGGCATGCATAAACTATATCATACAAGAATTGCATGACCAACAGTTATCACATACCTGTGTATTTGTCTTCTGTAGCTCTGAAAAGAAGGCTTGTTTCCTTCGTTTTGCCAACACTGTTGCAATCACAAGATACCGTGGTCATTATAGTCCAGAAGCCACAATATGAAAAATACCATAACAGTATCAATGCCTCAAAAACTTAAGTGGCTTGCTGATTATCACTGAAAAAAAAGCAATTCACAAATAACTGTTATGGAAATTACTTAGTCTACTGAATACATAAACCAGTATGAAGTCCAGAAATTTCTCAAAGCAATGACAATGTCATAAGTATTTGTGACTCAAAATGGTCATTTTGCATCTAACAAATTAAATAAATCATGTACTGCTGTTTTAAGTTCAATACCATCAAAATTTCCTTGCATGTACATTTACCAAGCATAATGTCAAGCTGATGCTTCCTAGAAAAATCAGCTAATACCATTATGTAAACATACTGGACCAAAGAATTTACCTATTATACACTTGAGATAAAATTGAACAGTTTTTTGACTGGTCCTGATCAGTCAAGAGGAAAAGCAAGTAACTACAATTATCAAATTAGTTAAACAGAAAGTTACGAAGAAGGCTATAAAAGACAAAGGATACAAAAATTGAACAAGTGATAGATACGATCAGTATTTCATAAATTATAGAACATATAACAAAACATCAGACTAAAACAATAAACAAGAGACTTGTCGATATAGTCGAGTAACAAAGACTACAATATTAATTTAAGACAGGGTTTAATGAACCAAATTATGAAGAGACAAAAAGAATTGCAGGTTTAAGACCTACAAATTTCATGAATCTTCTAAACATGATGAGCCAAGCATCACTAGTGTTAGCTGCTATAAGCCTAACAGTCCAATTGCGATTCATAACCCAAAGGTCAGCATGATAAAAGTGTCTCCACCTTTTGATTCTATTACTAAATATAATGACGTACTTTTGCATTTTCTAGAGGGGAAAAAGATAAAAACTTTAATTGTCAAGCATAGGATCAAAAAGCTTCAAGCAGCTAAGCACATCATATTTTACAAGAAAACAAAATAGCAACTAGTCATAGTTTCTATTACATATATTTCATCTTAAAAGGTGGATCCTAGAGACCCCAATCTTCTTCCAAATTTTGTTTGTTTTTTTTTTTTGCAGCAAATCTTCTTCCAAAATTTGCCAAAATTTTGGCAATATCCTTGTAGATTAATATCACACCTTTTCTTGCAAGAATATCTGGTTTTTTGGTTAAATCATTGTCCGATATAAATTAATGCTTTATGAATATTACTGTCACTGTGTTAAACAAGAAAGATGAGAGATGTTTATTCAATTTATTTATACTTTCTTTTGTTATGTTTTACAAAACAGATAAATGCCCAGTTAACAAGGCAGATATATAATATTTGAACTGAATAGTTTTAATTGTGAGCAGAACATTCAACTCCATCTTTCAAGATTTCTGTTTGTCTTTAGCATCAATTATTGTGACCTTACATCACTGAATAAAGAAAGTCAGGATATTTTACATGCAGTTATCATTCAAAAAGATAGTACTCCTTTTAGAATTGGTAATTTGGAACTCATCGAAGAAAATAGTAATAGAAATTATATGTCAACTAAAGAAATAGAGAAACTAAATAAAAAGTTGGTTGCAAAACCAGTTGCTTCCTTGTAACAAGGCAGTCTGTAGCTATTGCTAGAAGTTATCTTTTACAGCAAAGTGGCCATATTGATGCAGCCCCATGCAATTAAAGTTTCTCCAATATCAACAGGTGTTGTGCTTGAAGGTACTTAATGGTGTACATGTAACATAACAACCATCAGAAAGAAACAATGAAACAGGCACTTACATGGAGCCTGTATAATTAAAAAATAAATGTCACTCATTAACAGCCATTTAATTGGACTGTAGCATGTCCTGCTCATGATTGCTAAGACATCAATTTAATTAATTGATATCAACCATCATGGTGCTAAAAATGTGAGGATTTTTAGATTGTATCACTTAAAAAGTTTTTTACCCACTCCCACGCCCCACCCCCACAAAAAAAAACAAAAAACACAAAAGCAGGACAAACATATTTCAACCTACTTCTGCATCCTGATATAGAAGAAGCAGAGACCAGAAAGCATACAGTTCTGTATGTGTCATTAGAAACTACCTTATAAGCCACACCAATCTTCTAACTTCAGTGAACTACTTCATGTTATTATTTGGCAATTTAATATACAACAGCAACTGCAAAATATTTATTGCATTATAAACTTCTATTTTTAACAAAATCCATTAAAAATTTAAACAAGAATTAAAGTTACTATATCACTTATTTTTATTCAAGTAGCATGCTATTGTATATATTTTGGTGTAAAATTTAGCATTTGCTACAAAGAAAGCAAAAATGAATGAGAAATGAAGATATCTTATAAATCAACTTGTTCTTGACTAAGAAATAAATTATCTTCTCTAAGTATTCTTTACTATGGATGTATAATTATTCTAATAAGGCACAATACATTCAACTAATGCAACTGAAAACAAAACAAAGGAAGCTTAAGCTCTAAGCTAACAGCTTGGAAGCTGGGTAAATATCAAACTCAGCAACCTTGTCTGAACACAACCAAATATGATACCTACAAAGTGGATAAAAGAAAAGAAACAAATAACAATTTTAGATTCCACACCCTTTGTATCTTTAGATTTTGAAGGATTCAAGCCAACTTGAGCGTTTTGTGCCTTACTGACCTGCACCAAGGATTTAAATGTTAACAGAAAAAAGTAATAGTTCAGCTCAAGAAACATAACCTGCAACACAAAACAAAAAGGCAAGTTCATTCGCTTACCGCATTGAATAGCTTCACAACTGAAACGGATCCACAATCAAGCATGCAAGATGAGGAATTTAGTTAAGAATAAAAGAGTAACTAAAAGAACAACACAAGGCACCAACCGGGCATAATAGATACACTACCTCCTTTTGTTGCAACGCCAATAAGAAACTTCTCCTTTGCATCCAAGAAATTAGCAGGCTTTATATGCCCATTCTCTGCTGCCTATATTACATACATCAAATGAAAACTTCAACCAACATGAAAACTTCAACTAATACAAATACCTAAATTACCAATTCCTAGTTAAGGTAGAGCGAAGAGGACAAGCAACAGAGTGAAAAGAAGATAGCTAACTAATAGTACCCACCAGCTGCTTCTCCTTCTTCGTCTCCCCCTTCTTCTTATGCTCTGCATCGTCTTCTGCAAGCTTCTCCGCTATGAGTTTCTTGTGTGCAGATAGTATTGGCCCCTAAGAACACGATTACCAAAAAATCAAGAAAAGGCAAATCACCTTTTGTAGAACCCATTCAAATTCCTCGAAAACAAGGCTCACAAGGGGATCGTCCGGGAGATGTTTCTTCATAATCTTCATAAAGGCAACCCTGAAAGCCCTGCAACCGCCCACGAACCTGGTAATCCCATGCTGAGCTCCCCCCCCGTCCTCCTCATCATCACCTTCTGAGCCTCCGCTCCCATCATCTCTAACAACGAAATCCTCCTCGTCGCCGCTGGACGGCTCCTCTTCGCGCTCTACGTCACCATCGTCTTCCTCGTCGGAGTGGTACTCCCTGGCCCTCTTCCGGAAGAGCTTCTTCATCTTCTGACTAGGTTGCCGGGGCTTGGCCGCGGCCATGGGCGACGCCTTCTGCTTGACCCTCTTGTTCGGGTTCTTGCTCTTCTTGTGCTTCGGCTTCCGCTTCTTGGTGGCCGGAGCGGCGGCGGTCTCGAGGGTTTGGAGCTCTGCCGCCATGCCCGACGAGGTCTGCCGACCCAAAGAATGCGGCGAAAGATGCTACGGTAGGATTGATCGGGTCGAAGAGGCACAGATCCGTGAGTGTAAGCATGTCCGGTCGTCTTAGGCTCCATCGATTCATAGACTAACGGGCCCAAATTACATCTATTTACCGAGCCCAAATACTGTTGATCGCAGTTATATGCGGCAACGAGTTGAGATTTGATCAAATATGGTTCGGGTAATCTTGAACCCGACCCGATTCATGGATCCGCCGAGACTTCGTTCAACCATCCATCACCATCCTATGGCTCGCTTCATGAATCAACGGCCACGATCTTAACCTATCGAAACCCTAGTTCTCCCTTTCATGTATAAAGAAACTACGGTTTCTCGTCTCCTTGACCATTCGTCTCCACGTATTCTCGAGTGAGGCGGCCAGCGGGAGGAGCGCGATCTCTTCAAATCGGCAGCGGAGATGAAGACGATCCTCTCCTCGCAGACGATGGACATCCCCGAGGGAGTCACGGTGAAGGTGAATGCCAAGATCGTCGAGGTGGAGGGCCCGCGCGGGAAGCTCACCCGTGACTTCAAGCACCTCAACCTCGACTTCGAGCTCATCGAGGGCGGGAAGAAGCTGAAGGTGGACGCTTGGTTCGGCTCGCGGAAAACCACCGCCGCCATCCGCACCTCCATCAGCCACGTCCAGAACCTGATCAGCGGCGTCACCAAGGGGTACCGCTACAAGATGCGTTTAGTCTACGCCCACTTTCCCATCAATGCCTCCATCACCAACAGCAACACCTGCATCGAGATCAGGAACTTCCTCGGCGAGAAAAAGGTCCAATCTTGTTTGGTCTTACCTTGTCTGTTTCGTTCATGTTTGGTTGCCTGTGTTATCGCTAGTCTCATGTTAAGTCGTTACTACATTTTTTTATGAATTAACTGCCAATGCTGGGTGATTTCATGGAGATTTTCTTTGATAAATTTTGAAGGTTTTCGGCCTTTTTTGGTCATAAAAGCTGTCGGTCATTAACGTATCTTTTGGCTTTTTTTTTGGATGGATTGTGGCAAAGAAGGGTTATATTGTTCTTTATTCTTAAACTAGTTGTGCTAAGCGAAAAAATTTAAAGTTCTCGATGTAATCACTAACCTTTTGTAAATTCCTATGGATGTCACTTTTGTGTATGCTTAATAGTTTTGGATTCGTCAACATGTACAAAAGCATGAAGCATTGTAAATGTTTTGATCGCATTCGTATGTCTATTGGTTAGCCTTCTTGAATCATGTAATAGTTATATATTGGCTTTATATCTGGAATTTGTGTAGGATTTCATTACTGAAATGGTAAGTAATATGCTTGTAGAGTTGAATTTTTGTTAAGGTGGCATTTGGTTTGTAGGATGAGGACTACTGTATTTCCAGTATTTGACTGGGAAATAAGATTCCAAATCTCATTTTGAGAGAATTCAGATCTCCCAAATGGGAGATCTGGAATACTGTTTAGCATTTGGAATTTGAAATCCTATTCAATAGGAATTAAGAGAAGATTTCTAAGGCTATACATAAAATAACAGATTATTATAAAGAATGTACAGTAAACATAAGAAAAATCAGGGATAAAGTATTAAAAAATAATATATAAATAATATGTACTAAAATCCATATCAATTATACTGATATACCAAATATGTAAAAGCAATTTGGTGATTCTAATTTAGGTTCTGGTGGATGTTCGATATTATTCAGATTTCCATTCCAATAATGAATTAGATACCATATAAAAGTAGCAATTACTGCAATATAGGGCTTGTCATATTATTCAGATTTCTATTCTAATAATGAATCAGATACCATTTAAAAGTGTCGGTTACTGCATTATAGGGCATGCCTTTTCTGATGCCATTCAACAAAATTCTTTGAATTGAAGGTGCTGATATTAATTATTGTCCAATCACAAAGTCCAATATACATTGTTGATCTCTTAAATATTATGGACACTTCACCACATTAAGCAGGTAAAGAATGTAGATATTATAGAGTATACTGTGTGTTTTTAAAATGTTGTGGCAATTCTCTACTGGAACTATGAATTTTTTATTGTTTCAGGTGCGGAAAGTTGATATGCTTGAAGGTGTGCAAATTTTTCGGTCTGAGAAGGTCAAGGATGAGCTTGTCCTTGATGGGAATGACGTGGAACTTGTCTCTCGCTCTGCTGCCTTGATCAACCAGGTCAGCTGTTTCGTTACTTTAAGTCAACAAACAAGGTATATATATATATATATATATATATATATATATATATATATATATATATATATATCTTGTTCGATCTTCTTGTAGTTAAGCAAGCAACAGCTCTTTTTTTCTGAGACATTTCATTTTTATGTTTAACAGAAATGCCACGTAAAGAACAAGGATATAAGAAAGTTCTTGGATGGTATTTATGTCAGTGAGAAGGGAACAGTTAATGAGGAAGCGTAGTCATCTATTAAGATGGTGTGAGGGGTAGCTGAGCTTCTGGATGGAATCAAGTTTTAGTTTTTTTTTTAATCTCATTTAATATGATTTGCCTTTGGCATCATATAATCATCGGATTAGTCTTCAAGTTCAAGATAATTAGCTGTGGAGACTTGTTCTTCCTTGGGACCATAACGAGATTGATGCTTCTTTCCGAATTGGCTTTCTTAGAATTATTGAGAGAACCAAGTTCTTATTTTGTTCAAAATTAGTTAGTGTTATAATATCTGCATTTTAATTAATCTAGTTCTGGTAATTTTGTTACAATATCTGCATTTGCCTCTCTTTTGAGTTGTGCAACAAAGAAATCAAGCTTATCATTCTTGAATGTTCTTTTCTGGTATTATTTCATATTCACCACTAGTTTTGTCAATATGAAGAGATGTTAGTCTGCCGGTGGCATTTGTGATGGACAATGAATGGCACCCAATCCATTGATTGTTCCAGATGACATCATTTTTTACCTCTCTGTCTCTTGTCATGATCGCCTGTTTCTCTTATTTTCTCTGTTGTGATCGTCTATTCTATTCACTTCAACTCTCGCTCCATCTTCGTTGCATTTACTGCTCACCTTGTTTTCCATCGTTGTTTGCCTCTTCCTCTATTTCTTCATTGTTATCAACCTCCATTGCACGTCAGACACCTTTTCATTTATTAGAATTATCTTTTCATCCCAAATTTTCACCACAAGTATGGGATTCAAGGTCTCAATAATAAATTTGGAAGGTATCTATCTTTAGATGACTTTAAGGACTTTAATGTTCACTTTAATATATTTTTAGGGTAATACTCTCAACGAGTATAATCATATTTATCCATCAATATAATTTTGTAATACTTGAACATTACACGTCAAACCTTTAACATAGATGGCAACAAAATCTTTTTTTTTTATAATATTATGAGTTTTTCAAATCTATTTAGCACGTTTTTGAGTCGATCTTATACATGGTATAATGACCATTTATCAATATAAGTGGAATATACCTACTCCATCGCTAGAGATATCAAATAAATTACTAGTTTAAAATTTTAGTGTTTATACATAAAAAAATTACAAAATATGATATTTATATAATTTTTTAATCAAAAAATATTCATTCAAATCATGAAATGATCGAGGATATTACGTTGATATCATGATCCTCATTATTCAACAGAATCATGATAATATGTTAACATAATCATAATAATATTATCATGATTTATTTTTTTAATAATATTATTCTTATTAGACTTCTGTAAAATGATGCTTCTATCGAAGACACAAATTTTGGACTAAAGTAGAATAAATCACTAGTAAGATAAAAGCTTGATAAGATCATACTGATTAGAAAATAAGAAATGAGAGATACTTATCATTCTGAATTTTGTCATAAACAAAATAGAATCAATAGCTATGTGCTTTATTTAAGAGTGATATAGGATTAGCACATATATATTATCTTGATATTATCACCATAATATAAAAGGAGGATCGGATAATGTCAAGTATAATTCCTAGTAAAAGCAACAGCTTAATATTCAGTTTACGTAAAAGATTTTGCAATAGAGCATTGTTTCTTAGAACTGTACGTTAGATTTTGAAAAAAAAAATTGACATAAGCACTAGTAGGCCCAATTAACATATAAAAATGTTAATTGATAATCAATATTACCCTTTTAGGTACTCGAGAATATATTTAATGACAATCCAATTGTTGAAAGTATGCTTGTGCAGATAATTTATTCACCGCCAACAATTTGACGATACTAAGTGACATCATTAAGATTAGCACTATCAAATAAAATCAGACGAATACTCGTAGAGATTGGCATAGTGATAAATATTGGTTTCAAACATCTTAATGCTATCAAGAAGATCATAAAAATACTTCGGTTGAAAAAAATAATAGATCATTTATCATGTGGATTACTTGAACATAGAAAATAGCTAAGCGACATAAGATCTTTGATAAAATAATTATTTCTAAGTTACTAAATAAACTAATTAATTATTATTAATCTATTAATAGTAATAATTAAGTCATTCATATAAATTAGTAAAAATTTAAGTGCCCTCATCAGAATAAATGAATAACAAATTATTAGATTGAGAATTATGAAATCCAACATAGACTAGATTTGTTCAAAATTTATGATACGAAGCACTAGAGGCCTACTTTGGACTTTAAAGAGTTTTGACAACTTATACATGTTAAGGAAGATTATAATTAACAAAGTCTGAAAGTTATCTTATAAATACATCTTCAAAAATATGATCAGGAAGAATTACATTATTCATATTTAACTATGGAAGTCCCCAACTTTTAGATAAGGCAAGACAGAAAATAATAAATTAGTGTTGACTTCACAATTGAGTTAAAAGTGTCATGGTAACCAAGGCCTATTGATGAAATCCTTTTATAACAAGTCTTGCTTTATACTTATTAATAGACTTATCAGGATTTTATTTGATATAAAAAACTCATTTATACCTAGGTTTTGACTCAAATGAAATTAGACTAAGACTTATGTATCATTCCTTAATAAGTCATTATACTCTTCAAACATTATTGCTTACCATTGGAGATTTTTTATAGCTTGTTGATATTATAAGGCTCAAAAATAATTTTTTATGATTATTTTATTAAAAAAACTATTTATTTGGTTTGAAGATTTTATTTTTGGATCTATAAGCATTGGATAAATTGGCATATGGTAAATGATATCTCTAAGATGTGTTGGACAAAAAGAATTTAAAATAAGGGTATTAAAATCATGCCTTATGAATTTTATGTATAAAATTCTCAGAAAAGCAATTGGATTAACAAAGTAACTTATGGTTGATCATGCACCATTGAGAAAGGACTTGAGCTAGGGAGCATATGGAACCAAAATTAGTAGGTTCTAAGTGGATAAAATATTTAGATTAATGAGTGGGGTTGATGTTTCAACTTATATGACAATGATAATATAAGGTGGCTCATAAATTTGGGAAACCCAAGGAAAGAAAGAGTCAAGTGATTTATAAGGAAAGATAAATTTCATAAAATCAACATGACAAAAAATAATAACTCTTTTGATTGATGGATCAAAATATTTATAAATTTAGTAGAATACGTAAAAAAAAAACACATGATTTTAATCACTTTAAATTTGTTTTGAGTGTAAGGTTTTAACTATAGATAGCATATACACCTAAAATCTTATAATTTATTATAGTTATTAGTGGATCTAAATAATTTTTAAATAGTGAAATCATATTGAAAATTATAGTGGGTATCGATTAATAAGATAATATTATCATAAATGTATGAGACTAAAATTGAAAAAATAAGAAATGCGAGACCAATTTGGATGATACATGATGACAACATTCCATAATCACTTTATATTCATGAGTATGAGGAGGGAAGAGAAAATAAAAAATTTTATTAGTTTTAAGAAAGTCACTAAGCTTTTGAAATTCACCATCATTGTCAGAATAAAATAAAATAATAAATTATTAAAGAAACTTTTTAACAATAAGCTCAAACTTACAAAACATAATGAATACTTCGATTTTTACTTCAAGCGAAATAACCATATATACTTTGTGAAATGATTAGTAAAAATAAGATAATAGTTAAACCCATCATAAGTTTGTGTTAATACGAAATCCCAAATATTAGAATATATAAGTTTAAAAGATAAATTACATAATCTGATTTAAAACTTAAAGGAAGAATAGCATGAGCAATTGTACTATTTTTAAAATAAAATCTGGTCAAAGCAAAGATAGATTTGGATAAATTCTATCTAAATCTATATCTTTGGATTTGGATGCTGCAACAGTTCAATTGATAAATTCTATATCTTTTCAACCCCTCCATAAGATCTGCCCTCATATTGAGATCTTACGTAATAAATGAAGAAGGTAAAAATTCAATAGGAATATTATTAGAAATATATATTTTAGATATAGATATTAAGTTTTTTTTAGAGGGAGTCGAAAGGTTTGTAGAACTAAGATATGTTATTCTGAAACTTCTACTATCACCTATCATGATACCATCTGAATCATCATAATTTTAGTGAAGAAACATATTATTCAAATCAAACATAACAGAAGTCTCGAAACCAATAAGACAATTTGATGAAGATTAAAAAGATTAAGTAGTAAAATGAGTGATGATAATAAAACCAAGTTATACAATAGGATATGTAGATGCAACGTGATCTTACGTGTCATATATTTGATAAGTGATTTTGCTATTGAATTATGTTAGAAAAATGTCTATATATTTTTTTCATTTATGTTGATCCCAAGCCTAATTAATGGCAATCACTAATTAGTATCCGACTTAAAACGGATCGGATAAATACGACTACAGAAGAAACCCGACCCACTTCCATCAACGGGTGACAACAATGGAAGGGTTCTGCTCCTCTCGAGCAAGCCATCTCAGGGAGTGATGGACGGTTCAGATCACTACATCATTGGGATCACTTCCTTACCGTTTCGCTTGCTTGCGTCATCCATGATCCATCTCTATTTCTGCGTTCCCCGTCCATCCGTCACTCTCGAACCCTAAAACCGCGAAAGGGGAAGCAATCACAACTCGGTTGAGGTCATTGATCTGTTAGATCGGTGCTTTAGTTAACTTCGTGCTATTTCCTTGCTTATGCTTTGATTTGGATGTAAGCTTTTATGCGGTGATCTTCTATTTGCTGTCCGTGATTTGGATTCGTTTTCTCTTTGAGAAGAATTTAAGAAACTGGATGATGGACCCTTAGTTTGGTTATGTTTTGATCCGTGAAAGTAACTACCAGAGACTACTAAAGCTGTTGAGGAGGATTATCTTCTCGATTAATTTTCGATGATATCGCCTTGTTCTCGATGTATTCCTCCGATGAATTTGCTGTGTTTGGCACTTGTTGATATAGCTTAGTGCTCCGTCCTGCAATAGAGTTTGTATTGGGGCAAAACAAATAGAACTGGGTGAGAAGGAACATCAGTTAGCAGGTTGTTGAGTGGAAGAGTGACTATCATCTCACTTGCTTGAATAGGGTTCCATGGACATTGTTTATTGGAACAATAACTATCATCTTATGTAGCATGGTTGAAGAGGTTCTGGTGAAACAGGTGAAGTTTGTACGTGATTAGGTGCTTTTCCATTCAGCTTGAGCTGATCCAATTGGCAGTCCTACTTGAGGCAGCCTCGGACAAATCTTTTCAAACAAAGTTAGGTTTGCTTGGTTGGGGTTCTTCATTCTGCAAATCCATACTAATTCTGACATGTTAAGGGGATATTGAAATTCTAGTTCTATAACACATACTTTGGTTTGTATTTGAATTTGGGCTGAACTTAAGACTAATTTCAACCAAAAAGAATCATGTACTCCTCTCCCTTTAGATTATGATTATTGTAAACTTTCATTCTCGTTTGAAACTGTTCTTATTTATACTATTTCCTTTTTGACTGCTAATGATGTCCATGGTTTTTGTTGATTGAACCATAGACAGTTCTATCATGCAGTTTGATAATGTGGCAAATGCCCTTTCTTGCTGTCTGAGAGGAAAAAGAATTCCATGATTATTTATCTTTTCTTCCCTTATTTGACTAACCTTTTTCCTGTGCCTATTGAATTGACTTTTTCTACTTTTTTTGAGATTATGAATTCCATGCTAGACATCAAGATTGACTTTTCATACAGTTAAGCACGTGTGCAGACCATTGTCAATTCATTACTTCCTGAATTGATACATATTGACAAGGGTGGTTCAGTAAATGAGTTCTCTTTTTCTTTTGAAGCTGATTATATTTTTCTGATTTCGCACAGCCATGAAGGTGCGGTCATCAGTAAAGAAGCTATGTGAGTTTTGTAGGACAGTTAAACGTCGGGGGAGAGTTTATGTGTTATGTACTGCCAATCCCAAGCATAAACAGAGGCAAGGCATATCAACATTTGCTTATGAGGGGCCGGTGCCTTGTGCGTAAGTGTTCTGGTCATATACCTTCTATTTCTTTCTTTTGGTGCTTGTGTCCTCTATATATTCCGACATAATTGCTTTGCTTTCAGTTTCATGGTTCCTTAGTTTTTTCTTCCCTTCTGCTCTATGGTTCTTGAAACTTTCTGTCTAATCAAAAAGACACGGTATCAAAGTTTTAAACATGGTTAGACAGTAGAATAGCTCTTTTGGATCTTGCAATGTTAGTGAGATGTTGTTCATGAGTGTCATTTCTTAAGCTTGCTTAAAGTTGTAAAATTCACTTTTTAGAATGGCACTGGACCAAGCGAATCCATTATAAGTCTATTCTCGTCTATAGAACAATGATTGTTTCCAGTGCCACTATGTCATAATCTGCCGACTCCAATGAACAATCATTATTGAACTGAAGTGGTAGTACTAAAGTAAACCATGGAAATCAGAAAAACTTAGGATGCACTCGGCCGTTGAAGAATATGAAATCTTAGCCTGGTGTTCAAGCATTTGCATCTCTGACATCAAGAAGACACGGTATCAAAGTTTTAAACATGGTTAGACAGTAGAATAGCTCTTTTGGATCTTGCAATGTTAGTGAGATGTTGTTCATGAGTGTCATTTCTTAAGCTTGCTTAAAGTTGTAAAATTCACTTTTTAGAATGGCACTGGACCAAGCGAATCCATTATAAGTCTATTCTCGTCTATAGAACAATGATTGTTTCCAGTGCCACTATGTCATAATCTGCCGACTCCAATGAACAATCATTATTGAACTGAAGTGGTAGTACTAAAGTAAACCATGGAAATCAGAAAAACTTAGGATGCACTCGGCCGTTGAAGAATATGAAATCTTAGCCTGGTGTTCAAGCATTTGCATCTCTGACATCAAGAAGACACGGTATCAAAGTTTTAAACATGGTTAGACAGTAGAATAGCTCTTTTGGATCTTGCAATGTTAGTGAGATGTTGTTCATGAGTGTCATTTCTTAAGCTTGCTTAAAGTTGTAAAATTCACTTTTTAGAATGGCACTGGACCAAGCGAATCCATTATAAGTCTATTCTCGTCTATAGAACAATGATTGTTTCCAGTGCCACTATGTCATAATCTGCCGACTCCAATGAACAATCATTATTGAACTGAAGTGGTAGTACTAAAGTAAACCATGGAAATCAGAAAAACTTAGGATGCACTCGGCCGTTGAAGAATATGAAATCTTAGCCTGGTGTTCAAGCATTTGCATCTCTGACATCAAGAAGACACGGTATCAAAGTTTTAAACATGGTTAGACAGTAGAATAGCTCTTTTGGATCTTGCAATGCTAGTGAGATGTTGTTCATGAGTGTCATTTCTTAAGCTTGCTTAAAGTTGTAAAATTCACTTTTTAGAATGGCACTAGACCAAGCGAATCCATTATAAGTCTATTCCCGTCTATAGAACAATGATTGTTTCCAGTGCCACTATGTCATAATCTGTGGAGTCCAATGAACAATCATTATTGTACTCAAGTGGTAGTACTAAAGTAAACCATGGAAATCAGAAAAACTTAGGATGCACTCGGCCGTTGAAGAATATGAAATCTTAGCCTGGTGTTCAAGCATTTGCATCTCTGACATCAAGAAGACACGGTATCAAAGTTTTAAACATGGTTAGACAGTAGAATAGCTCTTTTGGATCTTGCAATGTTAGTGAGATGTTGTTCATGAGTGTCATTTCTTAAGCTTGCTTAAAGTTGTAAAATTCACTTTTTAGAATGGCACTGGACCAAGCGAATCCATTATAAGTCTATTCCCATCTATAGAACAATGATTGTTTCCAGTGCCACTATGTCATAATTTGCCGACTCCAATGAACAATCATTATTGTACTGAAGTGGTAGTACTAAAGTAAACCATGGAAATCAGAAAAACTTAGGATGCACTCGGCCGTTGAAGAATATGAAATCTTAGCCTGGTGTTCAAGCATTTGCATCTCTGACATCAAGAAGACACGGTATCAAAGTTTTAAACATGGTTAGACAGTAGAATAGCTCTTTTGGATCTTGCAATGTTAGTGAGATGTTGTTCATGAGTGTCATTTCTTAAGCTTGCTTAAAGTTGTAAAATTCACTTTTTAGAATGGCACTGGACCAAGCGAATCCATTATAAGTCTATTCTCGTCTATAGAACAATGATTGTTTCCAGTGCCACTATGTCATAATCTGCCGACTCCAATGAACAATCATTATTGAACTGAAGTGGTAGTACTAAAGTAAACCATGGAAATCAGAAAAACTTAGGATGCACTCGGCCGTTGAAGAATATGAAATCTTAGCCTGGTGTTCAAGCATTTGCATCTCTGACATCAAGAAGACACGGTATCAAAGTTTTAAACATGGTTAGACAGTAGAATAGCTCTTTTGGATCTTGCAATGCTAGTGAGATGTTGTTCATGAGTGTCATTTCTTAAGCTTGCTTAAAGTTGTAAAATTCACTTTTTAGAATGGCACTAGACCAAGCGAATCCATTATAAGTCTATTCCCGTCTATAGAACAATGATTGTTTCCAGTGCCACTATGTCATAATCTGTGGACTCCAATGAACAATCATTATTGTACTCAAGTGGTAGTACTAAAGTAAACCATGGAAATCAGAAAAACTTAGGATGCACTCGGCCGTTGAAGAATATGAAATCTTAGCCTGGTGTTCAAGCATTTGCATCTCTGACATCAAGAAGACACGGTATCAAAGTTTTAAACATGGTTAGACAGTAGAATAGCTCTTTTGGATCTTGCAATGTTAGTGAGATGTTGTTCATGAGTGTCATTTCTTAAGCTTGCTTAAAGTTGTAAAATTCACTTTTTAGAATGGCACTGGACCAAGCGAATCCATTATAAGTCTATTCCCATCTATAGAACAATGATTGTTTCCAGTGCCACTATGTCATAATTTGCCGACTCCAATGAACAATCATTATTGTACTGAAGTGGTAGTACTAAAGTAAACCATGGAAATCAGAAAAACTTAGGATGCACTCGGCCGTTGAAGAATATGAAATCTTAGCCTGGTGTTCAAGCATTTGCATCTCTGACATCAAGAAGACACGGTATCAAAGTTTTAAACATGGTTAGACAGTAGAATAGCTCTTTTAGATCTTGCAATGTTAGTGAGATGTTGTTCATGAGTGTCATTTCTTAAGCTTGCTTAAAGTTGTAAAATTCACTTTTTAGAATGGCACTAGACCAAGCAAATCCATTATAAGTCTATTCTCGTCTATAGAACAATGATTGTTTCCGGTGCCACTATGTCATAATCTGCCGACTCCAATGAACAATCATTATTGTACTGAAGTGGTAGTACTAAAGTAAACCATGGAAATCAGAAAAACTTAGGATGCACTCGGCCGTTGAAGAATATGAAATCTTAGCCTGGTGTTCAAGCATTTGCATCTCTGACATCAAGAAGACACGGTATCAAAGTTTTAAACATGGTTAGACAGTAGAATAGCTCTTTTAGATCTTGCAATGTTAGTGAGATGTTGTTCATGAGTGTCATTTCTTAAGCTTGCTTAAAGTTGTAAAATTCACTTTTTAGAATGGCACTAGACCAAGCGAATCCATTATAAGTCTATTCTCGTCTATAGAACAATGATTGTTTCCAGTGCCACTATGTCATAATCTGCCGACTCCAATGAACAATCATTATTGTACTGAAGTGGTAGTACTAAAGTAAACCATGGAAATCAGAAAAACTTAGGATGCACTCGGCCGTTGAAGAATATGAAATCTTAGCCTGGTGTTCAAGCATTTGCATCTCTGACATCAAGAAGACACGGTATCAAAGTTTTAAACATGGTTAGACAGTAGAATAGCTCTTTTAGATCTTGCAATGTTAGTGAGATGTTGTTCATGAGTGTCATTTCTGAAGCTTGCTTAAAGTTGTAAAATTCACTTTTTAGAATGGCACTAGACCAAGCGAATCCATTATAAGTCTATTCTCGTCTATAGAACAATGATTGTTTCCAGTGCCACTATGTCATAATCTGCCGACTCCAATGAACAATCATTATTGTACTGAAGTGGTAGTACTAAAGTAAACCATGGAAATCAGAAAAACTTAGGATGCACTCGGCCGTTGAAGAATATGAAATCTTAGCCTGGTGTTCAAGCATTTGCATCTCTGACATCAAGAAGACACGGTATCAAAGTTTTAAACATGGTTAGACAGTAGAATAGCTCTTTTAGATCTTGCAATGTTAGTGAGATGTTGTTCATGAGTGTCATTTCTTAAGCTTGCTTAAAGTTGTAAAATTCACTTTTTAGAATGGCACTAGACCAAGCGAATCCATTATAAGTCTATTCTCGTCTATAGAACAATGATTGTTTCCAGTGCCACTATGTCATAATCTGCCGACTCCAATGAACAATCATTATTGTACTGAAGTGGTAGTACTAAAGTAAACCATGGAAATCAGAAAAACTTAGGATGCACTCGGCCGTTGAAGAATATGAAATCTTAGCCTGGTGTTCAAGCATTTGCATCTCTGACATCAAGAAGACACGGTATCAAAGTTTTAAACATGGTTAGACAGTAGAATAGCTCTTTTGGATCTTGCAATGTTAGTGAGATGTTGTTCATGAGTGTCATTTCTTAAGCTTGCTTAAAGTTGTAAAATTCACTTTTTAGAATGGCACTGGACCAAGCGAATCCATTATAAGTCTATTCCCGTCTATAGAACAATGATTGTTTCCAGTGCCACTATGTCATAATCTGCGGACTCCAATGAACAATCATTATTGTACTGAAGTGGTAGTACTAAAGTAAACCATGGAAATCAGAAAAACTTAGGATGCACTCGGCCGTTGAAGAATATGAAATCTTAGCCTGGTGTTCAAGCATTTGCATCTCTGACTTGGGAATATTGACAGCTATCATATTGTAAACCTTAGGTTGGAAACTGTGGTTCCAGTTTGAATATAAAGCTGTTTTAGGAGAAAAGCTTGCACGGATGACATGGGGCAGAAGCTGTACAATCTGTGACAATAGATGTTAAACTTGTTCGGTTTTGCTGCTTCAGCAATAATGGGGCATGCACTAAGGATACTAAAGCTTCTTTATTCTGGAGGCTACAAGCGGCTGCTTCATGTTTCTATCTCAGTAGTAATCAGAATGTGAGTAGGAAATATTCTCTTTCATCTTGCTTTAATAAGCTTTAGTTAGATGAGGTTTTCCTATCAGAGTGCAACGCAACAAATGGGTTTGTCACGTGCAGTATCAGATAGTTTAGCATGTTTGTGGTTCTATTTGACAGCCAATAATCCACATATGTGGTTACAGTAAATAAAGAAAAGGAAGCAATAAAAGTGGTTCCACTTGTTGGATGTGCTGCTTGGGTTTCTTTATTACAGCAGACAGCAGTGCAGCTCATAACATTTCAATTTGTACTTACCTACTGCCTGTGCTTCAACATTTCAATGTGGCTTATATTACATAAAATCACATGAGATTTCTTTTTCTTTTACCCTTGTAGTCAGTGTATGTTCCTTCATGCTTTATGGTGTGTGCGCATTGCAGATCCTCCGAAGTGGCTAAGAAGCAAGAGCAAGAGCCTCCAGTGACTAATTTCTGGCCTATAGGACTGGCATCTCTTCTTCAGAAACAGGAGAAACAAGTTTAAACATATCTCGAGTACATTGGTCTGGAAATAAGTTAGAAACATGTCAAGGACAATGATTTGGATGTTACATGACTTGGGAGAGCTGCACTACTGTTGCAGATCTGATTGCGTGTATTTAGAAGCTTTTATCATCTGAAAGGTTGACTAGCTAATGCTACCTCAGTTCATTTTTCTACATCCTTGCAGTGAATTTTATGAGGTGAGATTCGAGGACCTTAGTATTGATTTCTTTCTTGAGGTATAACTGCCCTTGATTCCTCAGCATTGGATTTTTCATTATTTCTTCCTGAATAGGAAGGCCAGCGGGATGGGGGTGGAAATTTCTGTTGAAAACTCAGGTTCTTCTTATTCTCCAAGTTAATTCATTCTATTTTAAAAAATAAATTATTCTCAAAATTAATTAATAATATGAAAATTTGATAATAATAATAATAATATCATAATAATATTTAAACATAAATATTTTATAATTATTATTTATAAAATTTTAATATTATTAATTAATTTTAATAATAATTTATTTTAAAATAAAATAAATTAATTAGAAGAATATAGATAACGACTCTTTGGATTCTCCGTCGTCCCTATCCCCGTTTCGTCTAAAAACAAGTATTTGACATATAGGGAAAGATGGGTAATGCATTGAAACAATCTCATAAAACTGAAGGATTTTTCATTTAATTTATCTCTTATAAATAATTCCAATAACACCAATAAAAAAATCATAAGCGGTATAATAAGCATAATTTTGCAAGCAACAAAAACGAAGAATGTCCTTAGGTTTCCTTCCATACCACTAGAAGTCGTGTGATAATATTTCGTGCTTGCTTATAGATCATTTATCAAATAGACGACAAAAAAGCGTGATCACTTACCATTAAAAGATATGGATCCCCAACTGTCATCCATAACATGTATATGTCAATATTGACAATGATGAAATTACCATCCAAATTATATACATCAATGTGTTCAGTCAGTGTGGACACAACAATGGATCTAAAATACTGGATTTACCTACTACAGCACTCAGATAAAATAAGCAACTCAATTGCACAGGATGCTAAATACATCGATCTACAAAAATATTGTTTTATTCCCACTTAGGTTTAGTAAAAGAAGCCATGATTTCTTGCAACAAGCAATATGTAGGGATAAGCTACTACTATCTCTTTAGCAAACTGTGACAAGTATCAACAAAGAAATTGAAAAGTTGGCTAGATGCAGACTGGATACCTTGTGCAATTAAGTAAGTGCTCTCCCTCCTGGCATCCATATGCTTTACTAGGTAGATGATTAGAAGCATCATGCAGGCACCATAAAGAAGTGTTAAACTAATATACATGACAAAATGACATTATAAGGGTTGTCCTCAACACCTTGTGCAATTAAATGCCTGCCCTACTAGTGTTGATATCCTTTATTAGGTATATGATTAGATGTATCATGCACACATCACAATGAAAATGTTAAACTATAACATACCAAAGGAATGGCAGATACTGAGGGCAACCAGTACACAAGGATCCTGTCAATGCAACATTTGGGCAAGGTCATATCCCTGTAAGCATAATGGTTGTTTTCATTACTCAAACCATGAACATCTACATTACTGCAAGGAGCAACTTTACCTTGACACCAAAAATACCCTCAAATGACAACTAATGAGGGAAACAAAAAAAGAAAACAAACAACTGAAGCAAAAGTCAAACCTGCCAATGCAAGATTTGCACATGGTCAAATCCCTGTAAGCATAGTAGTTGTTTTCGTAACTCAAACTGTGATCAACTTTACCTTGACACCAAGAATCGCCCTCAAATGAGAAATAATGAGGTAAACAAGAAAAAGAACAAATGTGAAATAGTGCAAATCCTGATAATGAATGCTGAAACATATGGATGTACTTTAGCTCTGATGAAAACTATGAATCCACAATTACAAAAACTACCTGAAACAGTGTAAGTCTACTCTTGATAAAGAATGCTGAAAACATATGGATTCACTTTAGCTCTGAGGAAAACTATGAATCCACAATTACACAGAATAGCTCAAACAGCAGGGTTCTTATGATGTGTCATGTAATTTCCATTCTTTTACATCCCAAGGATCGGATTAATCTTCATCAGAACCAAGACATCATCTTGGTATCAAATCCTTCCTGGATAAAACTATATGCATAAGCCATATTCATATTTAACATTTTCAGTAAAGGGGAACAACGAGTTAGATAATCCCAGCAAACACAAAAAGGTTGTTTGAATTTATTTTTTTTCTCACATGGAGATCCCTCGTCCAATTAATGAGAAGAATTGCATAAACACTTAAGGTCAGAAGAAACAAATAATATATGATTTCAAAATGTCCAGAAGATTACAGCTAACTACAATCGATACAAGAATGGTATCAAATGCTCTCTGACACAACGAATTGACAAGTGAATGAAAATAATGGGACATTACAAGAGGCGAAACAGACAAGAAGAAATACCGGCGACCCTTCATCCAAGAAGGCAAGCTCAAAGGAAGCCACAGAGGACGGCGAAGCCGAGGACAATGAGCCAGACGATATGGAGGAGGAGGAAGGCCTGGCCGGAGACGAGGCCGCTCCCGCCGTTGCCGACCTGGCAGGGCCCCCTCTTCGCGACGCGGACGCTGGCGCACGTCGCCTCCGGGCACCCGCACCAGTACGTGACGCCGTTCACGCCGCAGACGGGGTCCGGCCGGAAGCAATTGATGCGGCAAGAGGGGGCTACCCCGTCGGATCTTCCGCCGCAGAGATCGACGGCGTCAGCGGCGGCGTCAAAGTCCTCGGAACTAGCGGCGGCGACGAGGAGACAAAGGAGGGATAGGGCGAGGAGAACGACGGGGTACACGGAGGAGAGCCGGCGGGAGGTCGCCATGGCTCGCCAAAGACGCAGGACGAATCCCTAACCCTAATTATCAAAGCCGCGTCGCGTCTTTCGGGGAAAGAAACGCGAACGAGAAGGTGAAGGAGGCGTTCTCTTTAGTTGCCACGTTCGTGGGATCCGCTTTTAGCTTCGGTTGGTGAGCGATAGGGGAACGGGTCGTGAAACGCCAACTAAAGAAATAAACAACAATAATAAAAAAATAGATTTGATTTTTAAAAAAAGAAAATTTAGAAGTAACCTATTTTTATCTTTTAAAGTTTAGATTAATCATTAATATTAATTAATTTAAACTAAGTTTTAAAAATGTAATTTAATACACTAAAATTTAGAAGGATAAATATGAAAATCACAGGAATATGTGCAATTTTGCCTAATCATAATGACAATGACAGAGATAATGAATTATTTGACCAAGTCCTACTACAATGTCCATGTGTGTATATATATATATATATATATATATATGACGTGATCTCATACACAGAACGAGGTATATTATTTCCTTCTCAGATAAAGACCCTAAACATTTCACCGTAGGACCAAAAAAATCATAGAAAACAGAACCATAAAAAGAACCAAGTTTTGGAAATAATACTTAGATAGGCTCTCGTCAGCATGAAAATAAATAACAGCATAATAAACACCGTGCTCACAATTGGTCATCACAAGCTAAAAACGTTACATTAGGATTCACATGAATTATGGACTTAGGGTGTTGAGGTTGAAACATGTTTATCTAATGACAAGATAATGACGTTGTTCACTCACAACATTGAGCACAGCTTATCCTTTTCGCGGTGGCATGAAACATACTTCATATCCCCCTCCTATTTGATGTACTTTGTGTCTGCTTTTTTCTCCTTGCCTAGAGTCATTCAGTGTGTCAGATGGTGGTGCAGAGCTTGAGGATCTTCCGGCAGAATAGAGCGGTGAAACTTCTTTTGCAGAATCAACATGAGTACATGAAATCTTGAGCATCTTCCTACCCATCATCCATTTCAGCATGATTTTCATATGGGTTTTACTGTTCGATCCATTGATGCTAGATTCCTGGACAAATGAATGTTCTATCAACCGTAATAGTGATAATTAAATCAGATTTGTCACAACATGTAGTACACAATGGTATAACAGAAAATTCCTTTCTTGCAGCCTAAAAAATAAAAAAGAAAAAAATTTACATGGTTTTAAACGTCAAAGCTTTTCCAAGTAAAATCAACAAATTTGAGCAAACAGCACCATACCTCCACATCACATTGCCATAGGTTTCTTGATGTTAAAAAATGCTGTAAAATTTGATCAAATTAGTTTATCACAAAGCAAAGCATAGGATATCAACATGAAACAGAGTCCATATGCACAATCTTGTGTCAATGTAGACACACAACAACAACAACAACAAAGTCATAAAATTTGAACTATTTGGAGTCAACTAATACATGAGGATAAAAAATATTAATTTTTCTTAACATTATCTATATTTTTTTCTTTTGAATATACTACTTGGCACAGTCCAACCAAGCCAAAGAAATGATGACTCTAGCCTTCATAATAATGAACTTAAGCATTGGAACATGATATATCTCAATCCAAATGGTGTCATGGTTTTAAAGCTTGATTGAGTCTGAATTAGACTTTAATTTTTTTTTTCTTTTAATGCCAAATGATGCATCCAAAGCACATGGACTCATGTTTTTAGTTTAATTTAGACTAGACTAGACTTTCAATTTTTTTCATCATAATTAGAAGTTTATATAGAATATATCTTATGAGATCTAATATTTGTTCACTTGAAAATCACATTCAATATTATGGTTGGTTGGCACGGCAACAAAAAGTTGATGACTAGGATATTTATTTTGTAAAATCAAAATCTTGAAATTGTGAGAACTAGTATCATGGAGTAATGACAACAAAAGAGTTATCCTAATTTTGATTTTACAGGTGACTATTTGCGATTCTAATATTTTAGAAGAATACTCTGGTTATTACTTGGCTGCAATTTGATGACTTATTATTTAAGCATAATAAATCTCTCATGGACCAAGAAAAAATACACTAGTAATATGGCATTAATGCTCAAACCATGGAAGAAAAAGCAACCGCTTATAAACTTTAAGAATGCTTTCCTAGGATAGGAGAAGGTTGTTCATAAATGCTTTCCTGTTGTTCATAAACGCAAGGGCTTCTATGGCAAAGGGAATAGAACCACAAGTCATGTCCAAAATTTCATCTTTCGGACTGGCCTCTATTTTGATTTTCATGGACAGCATTTTACTTGGTGTAACAACCGTTATGGGTCTTCTCGCATCTCTGCTAGGCTTAATAGAGCGTTAAGAAACCAGTCCTGGTTCAACCTTTTTATCACACTGCAGTCCAGCACCTTGCTAGGTGACGTCTAACCACGCTCCCCTCCTCATACAGGCCTTCAGACTCACTAGGACCTTCAGGAAACAGAAAAACCACATCAACATCCTCAAACTTGACTATGACGACCTGATCCAGGAGAACAAGGCTATCCTAGCCCAATTCTCAGATTGGTATACCCGTCTCTGGTCTTGTTCTATCAATCAGTTTCTTGAGGATTAGAACCTTCTTCCCTCACTTTGCACCCTCGTGAACTCTGACCATAATCAGCTCTGTGCCCCCTTCATTCTCGATAAATCCACACTGCCTTGAAGCAAACGGGGAAGGGTAAGAGCCCCAGCCTTGATGACTTCAATGTGGAGTTCTATCTCACTTACTGGGACACCCTGAAAATTCTCATCCTTCAAGTTTTCAACTCCTTCCAGAATGCTCCCTTTCTCCCTCACAGATAGTGTAGGACCTTCCTTGTTCTCATCCCCAATAAAGATAACCCTGACATTGTCATCTATAAGTTTCTGTCCAAGAAACTTACCAACAGATTCCGCAATCACTTTAATCACCTTGTCCAACAGGAACAATCTACCTTTGAAGCAAGGTGATCCATCCGCAGCAACATCCTTATAGCCAACGAGCTGGTCCATTCCATAGCCATCTAAAGGAAGCTTCTCTCTTGTTATCCTAAAGCTTGACCTAGAAAAAGCATTTGACAATATCTCTTGGATTGCCACTAGCAAGACCTTTTACCTTGTGAACTTTCCTAGTACCTTCTTAAGCTGGATCACGAAATGCTTGGTTTCCCCCTCTTTCACCTATTTGGTAAATGGAAACCCTTTGAACTAGTTCAGAAGACATCAAGGCATTCAGCAAGGGGATCCCATATCCCCTTACCTTTATATCCTTGTCCAACAACTGCTCGCCTCCATCCTCACCAGTCTCGTCAACAACAACAAGCTTACCCCCTTCAATATTAAGGGGATCAAGGACTCTCACCTCAGGTTCGCTGATGATGTCAATATCTCCTTTCAAGCAAACCCAAAATCCTACCATAGCGTCCTTTTGACCTTGGATTTCTTTGCCAACCTCACTAGCCTTAAGGCCAACTTGGACAAATCCAATATTTTCTTCCCTAGAAATTGTCCCCCACCCATCAAGCATAAAATATGTAGCATCCTTGGCATTAAAAAAGGCACTTGGCCTATGCCTTACTTGGGCTCCTTCATCTCTCACAATAGAATCTCGATTTCCCTCCAAAGTAGAATGGTGGACAAGACCCTTGCAAAGGTGAAGGGCTGGTATAATGGTTTCCTTAGCCAAGCTGGGAAGGCTGTATTCAACAACTCCATCATTAACGCCACTCCAACCCATACCCTTATGACCTCTTGGATCAGTGACAAAGTTGTCTCTCATATGAACAGAATATCCAAAGATTTCTTTTGAAATGACTCCCCAAACCATTCCAAATGTAAACTCATCTCCTGAGACCAGATCACCAGCCCTAAACCCAATGGAGGACTACGTTTACGGGACCTCAACTTGGTCAAAAAAAAAAAAAAATCAATTATAGACGTATCCTCCCTCTTCTCAACCGTGAAAACAAACTTTAGGTAAACATCCTCCTCACTAAATATGGTAACCCCAACCCCTGGGTCGACCATAGACCATTAAGGATGTTCCATGTTGAAAGGGGTTTTTCTTGCCTCACTAATCTGATTAGAGAATGTCTCCAAATTGTCATTGACAATGGTGCAAGTATCAAGGTTCGGACTGATCCTGGGTCAGCAACATATCATTCAGTAGATGGCTATTATTTTTAGCATAAATTTTGTTGAGAACATGAATACTGTTGCTGATCTGATTTCGGATGGATCTTGGAATTTAACTAAGCTGCAAGAGCTCTTTCACCCTCTCCTCATCATTCGTATGCTTCATGTGCCCTCCTCCCCCTATAACGATGCTTGAGTTTGAAGCCTGTCCCCACAAGGTTCCCTAACAGCCAGCAATGCTTATAGATTTCTCAAAGACAGCAAATAGTATACTGGCGATACATAGAGTGGTTGAAACATTGCATGACAACTTGTGGTAATCCCAAAAGTCAAAATCTTTACTTGGAAGCTTCTTTGAAACCGACCACCCACTTCAGACTACTTCTCCTCTACTTTTGTAGTTTCGGTTGTTTAATATAGCTACTTATCTTTTAGAGAGAGAGAGAGAGAGAACTAGTAAATATTAACAAAGGGGTGGAAGACGATAAAAATTTGGTCAGACATTTCATCAAACACCTAAAAGGCAACGCATTCATCTTGTTAGCAGCAAATGAACAACACACTATGTAGCCTAAGAAAAATAAAGAAAAAAGCAGAATCCATACTTAAGCGCCATTTCACTTTCTTCTTGCAAGTAAATAAAACAAATATGCAAGTATAACAGAAAGATCCAAGCTTTGTCACCTTGGCGTGGTTCCAAGTGTTGGAGACGGAGACGGGGCCATGGTCCTTGACGATCTGGTAGAGGCTGTGAGAGATTGCGGTGGCTTACTCCCTCGGCACCTTCGGATTTATTCTGCGGATGTCAGGGCTATGCTTCCTCGAGAAGCACCGCACCAACGCTCTACCGGCAACTGCAGCAGCTCCGCCGCGAAGAACAGCACGCCCAACCCTCCTGTAGCTCGACCACCCTCGTGTCAGCGTGTCAACGCGACGGAAGCACGCAGCAATGACACGGCCAATTGGCCCATAGTAGTATATGGGCCTTTGATGGGCGACTATTGCATTACGTACGGAACAATCTCAACCCATAACGGATGAGAACATTCTTCTTTAGCTTACTACAGTCAACAGCATTTTTGCAATCAACATGGGATCATCAACTCAACGTAAATATGTAGAATTTCTATGCCAACAAGCGAATCATCACCATCACTATCTTTTTCCTTTTATGGATTAATACATGTGAATTATCCACTTAAGACGGAGGACAAGATTTGAGTTTGTGGCATTTCCATCCTAGTATTTATATAGAATTGGTGTGTGGTATTTGCTTTGGAGAGAATTGAAGAAAGCATCCAACCTTATAAGCACAACTAAGCTTGCAGAACTTCATCTACTCCTTTGTACGATGAAGTCTTTCTCTTCAATACTCTGCCTCTTTTCATTTGAACCTTTATTAAAGAACAGCAGGTGATCAGATCAGCATTTCTGGCTATCTTCAATACTCTCTCTGCAAGTCTTCGAGCACACTAACTCCCCATATTAATGCTTTGGTGACTTGGTAGATAGCCAGAAATCTACTCCCACCCGATGGCTTTAAATGCCATGTTCCAGTGTTATTGCAGCGAACCCAAAGTCTACACACAAACACTGGTTGGTTCCGCTGTTGGCACCACCCTAAAGAAGGACAATAAATGAAGTGCAGTGCTGCTGCTACAAGAGTCACATGCTACATTTACTGTGCTGGGGCACCAGTATCCTAATGGCTCAGTAGCTGGAGTGCAGCTATCTACTAAGTCTAAGTGACCATACTTAGTACTTTGCTGGCGTATCAATCTCCAATCCCCTCTCCACCAAATCTATTGTCAAGATTATATGGTGCCCAGCTCAGCCATCCTTGACCATTCTTCATCCCACCACCCAACATCAGATTTACTACACTTGCAGCATTTATGTCAATGAAATGAATGCTCATCCCACTGTTGCATCCCAATACTCGTCACTTGACTTCCAACTTTGAATAACCATTTTCTGTGTCGCTTTTGCTTCTGTTGTCAATAAAATAAGTATTCCATCACTGTGGGCGGTAAGAATTGGGTTTATCTCGTTACCGTGCACTCCACTGGAAGCCTCCTGTTTGGGTTGGGGAAAGGAAGTCAAAGCTGGAGAAAGAAGAGGAGAAATGGAAGCATAGTTTGTCATAAACATGTTGAATGATTCAGAAAATGTTTGCAAGAATAATCACACAACACATGTCGTGTCATTTATCAGTGTTCTGTTGCTGCTTCTATTACAGATATATGATAGCAAGTCATGATGACCTTCCTTTTCCTCTTGGCATGAATCTGGTGCAACACAAGTAAGCTGGACTGCCGAATCATTTCTTGGAGTATACGCATTGCTATTGAAGGGAAAAATTTTCTTGTCTAGTCTACTTGTTCTACCAAAGCTTTAAGCACAGCTGCATCCAGTTCTCGGACTATTTCTCTTCATCTGTGGAGATTGTGATGTCCATCGTGTACGTGAAAATGTCTTATTTTGACTTGTGGGTTTCTTCAAGTTTGTAACAATTTTCTGCTACACAAATTATATGTCTAGAGAGAGAGAGAGAGAGAGTCTGATAACTTACCCTAAAGAGGTTATGATTTCAGAAATAAACAAGCTTATGGTGTTAACAACAACATATGCTTCCTCAAAGCATTAAGGAGACATAAAAGTTCACTTTATGATGACCCTACATCTAACTCTATAAAACAGGCAAAGATAATTGAATTACATAATTATGTGTATGTTATTCTTTATGTTTGTACTTTTAATTCTCTTGATGATTCTTTTGGTATCAAGATGTTCTCTTCCATGTTGTCAAATTCAATTGGTTCCATCAAACCACTGATCAAGTACAACGAGTGGGTAGACTAAGAAAGAGATTGTTGTCATACCTCTTTAATGACATTGTGACCAATATATATATATACCATGAACACTTTCTCCTCTTAACTAAAAGAACTTACATAATCATTATCAAATTGGTGTTTAGTTGAAAGCTATATTCTTCACCATTCCATTTGCATGAATGGCATAAGAAGTTAAGGTGTGTGAGCCACACACCCATTTCTCGAGCAGGCTAATGAAACAAAAGGAAAGCATTTTGATTTTGGTGTTTTTTTTACGATGTTGTCGAGGTGGCATTTGTCTATTGGCTTTCAAGTTTGCACCGTGTGCGTCAGCCACACACACCTGAGCCGTCTCTATTCCAATTCGGGCCATTACGTCGCCAACCGGCCAACTGCGTCGCCTTCAATGCCGTCTCTTTTAAGTGGCGAGGCGCGCATCGCTGGCTTCACTTGCAGCTGCAGTCCGCTGCTATAAATAGCCTCTCCTGCGTGCTCGCCCGGTACCAACGAGTGCACCAGCTTGTAGTGGTAGCCTCGAGAAACAACGATGGGGAGGAGTGGGGTTGGCAGAGCGCCGCTTGCGCTGCTGCTCTGCTTCAGCTGTGTTGTTGCGAGTGCTTTTGGGAGGGAAGTGGGGGGCGAGAAGGGCAGGGAGAAGGTCTTGTGGCCGACCAAAGGTGGCGGCTTCTTCCCCGGTTTCGGGAGGGGTATTGGCCTCGGCGGCGGATATGGTGGGGGTGGACTCGGTGGTGGGAGTGGGCTTGGTGGCGGAGGGGGCTTGGGCGGTGGTGGACTTGGTGGTGGTAATGGCCTTGGAGGTGGCAGCGGTCTTGGTGGTGGTGGTGGCCTTGGTGGTGGCGGCGGTCTTGGTGGTGGTGGTGGCCTTGGAGGTGGCGGAGGTCTCGGTGGTGACCATGGTGGTGGTCTTGGGGGTGGTGGCGGTCTCGGTGGTGGCCATGGTGGTGGCCTTGGGGGTGGTGGCGGTCTCGGTGGTGGCCATGGTGGTGGGCTTGGAGGTGGCGGTGGTCTTGGTGGTGGTGGTGGCCATGGTGGTGGACTTGGAGGTGGCGGCGGTCTTGGTGGTGGTGGTGGCCATGGTGGTGGACTTGGGGGTGCTGGCGGTCTCGGTGGTGGCCATGGTGGTGGACTTGGAGGTGCTGGCGGTCTCGGTGGTGGCCATGGTGGTGGACTTGGAGGTGGCGGCGGTCTTGGTGGTGGTGGTGGTGGACTCGGCGGTCACCTTGGAAAAGGTGGTGGTGCCGGTAGCGGTTTCGGCAAGGGTGGCGGTTTTGGTGGAGGAATTGGGAAAGGTGGCGGGTTTGGTGGTGGTGCCGGTGGCGGTTTTGGAAAGGGTGGCGGGTTTGGTGGTGGAGTTGGCAAGGGTGGCGGGTTTGGTGGTGGCGCAGGTGGTGGTTTCGGCATGGGTGGTGGTGCTGGGGGTGGGTATGGGAAAGGTGGGGGACTCGGGGGAGGACTAGGAGGAGGAGGGGGTGGTGGATTTGGTGGTGGCGGAGGGTTTGGAGGAGGAGGTGGCGGCGGGTTTGGCAGTGGTGGTCACCGAGTGAAGCATTAGCACGTTGCATGGTCACCTTACATATGTAGTCTTACAGTCACGTACTGAGTTACGTTGCTGTTGGTTGTGAAGCTTCTGTCCATCGTATGTTTCTGAGACAATTTGCCATGTTTGCTGCTTGTCTTGGATCGGAGCTGACGTACTGTTTGTTATTATTATCATAAATCAAATAAATAGTTTCATGTATATTATTTGTAGGATGGCCTTATCTGGGAGGATCATATGCCAACAATGCCTATTATTTTATCCTACGGTTGTTTAATTATACTTTTGATCTAAGTGTCAAAGTTTCCATATACCTCAATAACAATAGTCATGGGAGATGTGTGAGAACAGATGTGTGATGAACGGTTGATCTACCAGTTGGAGTGTTTTGAATCGAGATGTACCGACGATCGCTTTGAGATTTGTTCCCGATTTCGATGAACGTTGAGGATCGTCCATTAGACATCCGGCGCAAAACCCACGTCACTTCCAGATACTCGTTTCTGGCACCGAACCGAAAAGATGGCCACTATCGAGGCGATGCCGGCGTTCTCCCTCCCTCCCCGTTCCATAGTCGAACGCGACGGCGACGACCGTCAGAACCCTTGATGACGCATCCACCTCGCCATTTTGGGTGCTGCGTTTGCTTTGTGAGTGACATCCTCTCGTTCTCCCATCGTGGCAAGATGGCCTCTTATGCTCGTCGTCTTTAGATTTAATTGCCCCTTGTGTTATTTCGAAAAACCTTTCGGAGTTTCGAACAATTTATTGCTATGTGAATCACTGCTCTCTGGGTTTTGTATCGTACCGCATCCCAAAGAGCAAAGCAAGTTTGGGATTTCTTTGACTTCGTGGTGAGCCAATGCGAGGAATCAAAGATCCACGAGGTTGGATTGATTGTCTCATGATGAATTGATCCATCGTGGATGAATACTAAACAATCCTTATGATCTTTTCAAGTTACGTTGATGTGTTGGATAAAATCGGACCAAGTAATTGGCTTTGGTTGATTTTTCTTTCATGACTTGGTTTTCTTCCCTTAGGTAGTAATTGTCTTATAGTGCCTTTGGGAGGAGTTCTTGAGATTTCTCTAGACACCTTCAAGGAAAAGTTCGAAGCCAAGTTGTTCAGCGGAGACTTGTATACTTCTCAATATTAGGGAAGAAGAAGAGAGGCAAAGAACAAACAGAGGCAATAGAATATGGTCACGTGAAATGTATAGCATTCTCATTGATCTTGAGGGTTACATCCTGAGGTTATAATGCCATGCATTATCAAAGATGAGCACAATGCATGGTGGACATCTAAATATAAAAAAATCATCTACACTTTCTTGTTTGAATTTCCATATCTAGGAGCAGAAATTAAGTGCTAAACAAACTTGTCCTCATAGGTTATTATATTCCTGTTTGATATTAACTTGTCTTTAGAAGTTTGGTTTTTTCGATGTCGATTTTTTAATCTTTTTATTTTTCTGATTCACTAATTTTGGTTCCCATTAGAATTCTTGGTAAACCTAGCTGACTTTTATGAACATTTTTTCTGTTATTGTTCTTTTCATTATGCAGAAATTTGTGGTCACTTTTTTGCATGTCATTCTATGTTATTGTGAGAATTCACTTGATGATCGTTCATAGTAAGTGTTGTGTTCGAGTTTGTAACCAGCTTTCTTCGTATTGATGACTCTTCTTTGCATATGTCAACTTTCTTTTGTATGTCTTTATTGTTATTCTTGACATTATCTGACGGTCCTTTTGGTTTGTTGGATCTTCGCAATTTGCAAAGCTTGATATTTGAGGATCTCCTCTACACTCCCATTGTTCTTGGTAGGGATTTCATCAGCAACATTCTTTAGTACATTTATGAAAATAATGGTCTCTTGTCTTCCTCAACTGCAGCATGTGGTTATATTTCTTGGTTTTAGTGTGTCAATAAGGCCATGCATGGATTGGTAGCAACACATTGTGATATTTGTAGGTGGCCTTATGATCGTTTTCCTATTATTGGCCGATTACTCCATTTCTTGCCATTATAACTTGAATCTGTGGCCCACAAAAGGAGGGAAATGGAAGTTGTGTGTGAGTGCTTCTAAGTTGTAAATAATGTTGTCAAATTGTTACATTGATCTCTCCATGTGTGATTTAATACTTTTCTTTATGGCATATCATATAGAGTAAGAAAAGCGTTTTCATGTATAATCACCTCAGTTAGCAGATCAGTCGGGATTGGAAAAACGTATCTCTGTTAAGAGTGAACTCTCAGCTTGCTTGCTTGCTTGTTTTACTCGGCAACATTTCTAAGACTGTTCCGTCATTGAGGATTGCAGTGAAAACCTCAGGAGTAGCAGAGTGGTTTCCGACACTTGAATATCCAGAAAACTACTTTAAGAATCCCATAAGAAGGAACACATCTATGGATTATGTATCATGTTCTTCGTCACACGAAATGTTGTATCAGCTTGCAGTTCTTACTTGCAGACATGGTGAGTTCTTAAGTCGGGATTAGGCATGCAAGTTTTCACATGCAATGGCTGGCTTCTTGATTGAAATGACTAGTGTCCCTATCTTACTTCTTCTGGCTTAAACGGGGCCGCCTCTTCATTGTCAGGTTTGTCGAAAGCCTTCATCTTGACGACCTACCAAACGTTTGATTGGATCTGCATCATTTCTTAAGGAAGCCCAATACAGACACCTGAATCCATCACCAGGTATGCTTGCTCTATGCATGTATTTCATATTTTTTTGATGTCCAATGGTATAGTGCACTTCCATACGTTGTAACCTTCTCCAAAATTCCTTTTTTAGGCTCAACTGCTTGTTAGTGTTCTTTGATGTACTTTAATTCGTTTGTCTTATTTACGTAATCAAATTTTCTTTTGTGCATACTTTACACTTGATCTGCTACAATTACATATCTAAAACTCTCTGGCATATTCAGTCAGCAGCAGCCACCCGACTATAAATTTGAGCTTGATGAGTAACATATTTATGCAAAAGAGCCATCCTGTTGTTGGAAATTCCTCTACAAGATGGGGAAGAAATGTGAACCCATCGATAGTGATATGGGTCTTTCGTGGATCCCACCCAAGTCCGACCTGATATAATCTGGTGTAGGTGAAGCTTATTTTGCTCATCGCGGAGAAGCTGGAACCGTAGCAGACATCATAAAAGGTGAAACCGGAGGAAACAGAGAAGAAACTTGATTCTGAGAACTCCTCGCAGGATTTGGGTTCAATGCTATCCGAGTGTCCCAGATTCCCTCCATGCATGTGAGTCCAAGGCAAACTGCTGTAGATTGCATTGAGCAATCAACATCAACGACTCCATCTCCCTCAAGGCCCTACTCGAAACCTAGCAGCAGCAGCAGACATGATTAGAGTGCTCAGTTCACAACCCTTATTCCTGTGGGCTATGCCTCTGTCCCCATGAGCAAAGTGCCAAGCTGATACCACAGCAAGCTCCAAGATGAACACTTTGTACCGAGAGAAGGAAAAGGTCAATGAAATGAGAGCCACCCAGCCTCAACCACACTGCTGCACTTGGAGCTGTTCCAGTGTCCTCCGAAAGGACAACTACTCATGAATGGTCTTTTGTTCTCATCCACGGAGCTACTGTTCCCTCTCTGACTTGTGAAAGGGACTTGGCCTTCGTCTCTCCCCTTCCCACGGGGTAGATGACCTCATGCACTCTCGGGAGTTCATCGGGAAGTGTTTCACTCGGAGATTCCACTGCTGCTTCTCAACGATCCATTTGAGTTCATCATGACCATATTCAGCAGGAATGTGATTGGAAATTGTGAAAGCTGGGGGAAGCCTGTTGATTGCAACATTGCGGGAAACAAGCTCTCATCTCTAATTGTCCATCAACCCCGAGAGGTGAAATCATTCTACTGGTGTTAGCAAAATGAGGATGCGATTTACGTCTTGTCGATGTTTTTTAGCGTCTCAGGAAACTGTGGAATATGTGCCTGCACTGTACTGCAAGCCGTAGTTCACGAGAACACCTTCGGTTCACATGCTTCCCACCTTCATTTCGGTCCTATTATCGAATACCTCCTGTTAAGATCTATTAAATCAGCCTTTTATGCTTTAAAACTCTTCCTGTAAGAAGATGCAACACATTATTGTTGAAGATTAAATTTTTTTTTCACTTGTTGATTCGTTTCAGGATATCAAAAGGTCTTAAGATTAAATCCTTCATTCGAAGATTCCATAGCATGTGTATTTGACTCTCACAGATTGGTTTTTTCCCCCTGAGAGATGATAAGATTGGTTAATTAGCATTACTCTTTTCTAGCTCTTTACATATTCAAATACAGCTATAGTACAAACACTTAACCGTTAGTCTGTATGAACATATTGTGTAAGTTTAGTAGTTGTGTAAGGAGATATTGTCATAAAAATTATTCAAAATGAGGAAAATGAGAAGCCTAATTTTTTATCCTTTATGTTTTTCTGACTTTGTATCTCTGTCATATAATAGCTATTCTTTTTTTTTTTTTTATTCTAAAATCCTTATCCTTGTATTGGTATTGCATACATTTCAACTCTCCTAATGCATGGTAATGGTTTTCTTTTAGATAAATAATGCAAACATAACTGTGACTAAAATATGAATATATATAATTATTTTTAGTTGTAATTGATGTTGATTTGGCATCATTCTCAATAGCAGTCCAGTTCCACTGTCAGCTAGCGAGAGAGCATATCATGGGAAGATGGTCCATCGCGTCAGATAGCAAGGCTCGGTGCCTCGCACTTGCTTGCTGCTTTCCCATGGCGACAACGCTTCGGCATAATTCTATCTTGAAATGATGTGTGGTACGAAGAAGGCCACCACCGAGTTGGGAGTTGGAAGAGGAATCATGCGGTGTGAGTCATCATGCCCATCATTTCCGAGCAAACCCCGGCGGACGCTACGTTGCTTTTGCCGTTGTGAACGAAACAACGCTGCTTTCGTACGAGACGCACGCAAGCGTTCGACCTGACGCAACTGCATGCATCAACGCGCGGTTTTGTAGAACATCCACTGGTTGTGTTCAGTAAAGGCAGGGAGAGATTTAAGAGCTTCGCATCCAATAATAATAAACCTTTTGTTGTTGTTTTCTTTTCGATAAAGTCGACTTCCGAGTGCGTCTCGAATGATGATGTCAGAGGAATGAACGATTCGAGTTGAGACCTCGCAACAGCTGCGTCGAGAGTGTACGAAACAAAGTACTTGATTCAGTTTATATTTGAAGGATTTGATTGAGTTTTAAGTTCACAAAATGTAATTAGTTTATGTCAATGGCTGAGGTTAATGTGGATCCTTCAAAGATTATATTTATTGGTATGATTGGTATTTTTAATTAATTATCATTCGGAATCTAATTAACTACTGAGTGCCTGTGACATATAGGAAGCTCAATATAACTTAAGTATTTGAGTGAGCTCATTAGGTATGTCCGATACTAATCGTGTAGATAGTGTTTGATGTAAAAAATTATTTTCTTCATCATTCAGATTCAATCTTGATCCAAAACACTTTTCAAGTTCTCACATCCGATCTCTTACTAACTTAAAGATAAAAAAGAAACAAAAAAGGATTGTCAAGCATACCCTAAGCACTATTCCTATCGATATTGATTTGGAAGAATCACGAAGAAGCATTCATCTTGTAATTTATTTTGATAATTATAATTCTCAAGATAGGATCAACACATTCCTAAAACAATTAGATAGGATCAGCACCGAACTTGCATCCACAACCAATGACACTAACATTGACCTTTCTTTTTTCCTTATGTCAAAAAATAAATCGACTTTGATTAGAGGAATGCCTAAGTAGCAAAGATATACTTTAAATCGTCATACATTGTCGGGTCGATCTTTGATCTGATAAGGTTGAAGTCATCCAAACGAAGTTCGAATTGGTTGTATATTATTTTCACAGTTTGGTTGTATAAATGTCGTTCTAAGAGAGAGAGAGAGAGAGAGAGAGAAAAATTGATATATCCAATGAACACTTTCACCTAGCAAGACCGCTAGGTGATGATCCTCAAATATCATCAAGTAAGCTAAATAATGATCAAACTTAATCATTATTAGTTGCCAATTTCTATAGAATGTTATTGGATATTTTACGAAAAGAATTTTCATAATTTTTTATATTCATTTTTATTTACGGATGTTTTTATTTTATAAATGATAAAAAAAAAAGCTCATGAATCAAACCCAATCAATTTTTGGATAGATTCTATGAGTGTAATTTAGTTCAATTTTGAGTATAATTGGGTCAATTTTCACTGAACCACTCATATTTTTAAAAAATAATTATTAGATGATTATTTTTTTTTATAAAATACCTGATAATTAATTATCAAAATTTAGATTTTTTTGAATCGATATTGTCATCGACTATAACCTTATCAACTTCTAATAAACCAATTCAAGCTTTTACAAAACCACTAGGATATGGTTATAAGATAATTAGTATCATTTTTTAATTTATTATAATTATTTATCAAAATTAGAGTTTTTTTTTTACATGTTCCATAATCGAGTATGATTTAGTTTAATTTCAAGTGCAACTTAGTCAACTTTCACCAACCTACTTGTTCATGATTCATGATTAGTATCTTTTTTTATAAAAATTTTATGATAATTAATTATCAAAATTAGAGTTTTTTGAATCGGTTCTATGATCAAATATAACTTAATTTTGAGCATAACTTAGTTTAATTTTGAATATAACTTAGTTAACTTTTAAACCAATCCAAACTTTCATAGAATTACAAGAAATTATCTTAAAATAATAATAATTATTTATATATTTTTTGAGATTTTATGATAATTAATCATCAAATTTTAATTTTTTAATTGATACTATAATCGAGTGTAACTTAGTTAACTTCTACTAAACCAATTCAAAATTTCATAAAATCACTATAACACAATCATAAGATTATTTATTTTAAAAAAATATTATCAAAATTAAATATTTTTTTTAAGAGTATATGTGATCAAATTATTTAAGTAAGAGTCTAAAAGTATTTGCATCCAAGTGAAAAAAAAGGCACCCCCAAGTAAAAATGAATATGTTATAATCTAGTGTTATTATTATTAATGTAATAATAATAATATAGTGTTATTATTATTATGAAGGGGCTAATGATTTTTTGTGGAAAATGCTGATTTAGCTATAACTTATGTTAATAGTATATCTACTGGAATATAGAGTTAGAATTGTAAAATAAATCAAGCCTAATTTGGTTAAAACAATAACAAAAGAATTAACCATAATTATGAGAAATATAGAAGAAAGTATCTATAGAAAGAAAGAAGTGGAAGTGGTTCTAAACATATGCACTTGTTCCCATAGATTTTTTTTTTTTTTTTTTTTCATATGGGTCCTCTCATTTCAATTAATCATATGACTCTCTCATGGAATCATCAATTAATTACAGTATTTTTAGTTTGACATTGTAACTCCATTCTAATTCATTATATTTTAGTATGTTGAAATAAAATACTATAATTCTATTCAAGAATATTATAATCACTCAATTGGATGGGTTTAACAATTTTAAAAATTTTAAATATTCAAAACAGAACTATAATACTTCGATTAATCGCATATAACAAAATTAAGATCGACTCATAAAGATCCGATTAATATATTATTATTACAATGATTTAGGTCTTAATATTAGAATCATTATAAACAAAGTTGAATGACTTGACGTGGAGTAATCACTAGGCTACACCTCATATTCATCGTGCTATAATTTGATCGATTTATAAAAATAATATGAATATATTATTATTAATCTTAGTTTAAGTATTATTATCGATGATTTAAAATAAATAAAATTAATAAATTAATCAACTCATCAAATTCGGATCGTGACAAAAACCAACAATAAGCCACATAAGAAAAAGCAAAGAACACTTTTTTTTTTTTTCAAAACTTACAACTCTATAAGCAACAAATATATTCAACAAAATTTACGATAGGGATTAAAAAAAAGAGTTCTCCGGAAGAATGATGATATTAGTGATGTTAAACTCTTTCACTCTTCTTAAACCGGATAATAAGACGAGGGGATCGACAGCAAAACACGGGCGACCACCATATCGCACCGGCGATTCATCCCATTCCTCTGAAAAGAATCATAGTTACTACTTAGTGGTTTGGTCTTGACTATAAAATATTTTAGCCTTTGTAGACATATTATAATAGATCGTAGCTATGCAGTGGAGGTGACATCATTGCACGGCACACGATGACAAACAGGCATTTCAATGGTATTGATTAAAATAATAGATATCTAATTAATCGTCTTTGAACTCTATTTCTCTCTCTCTCCTCTCGCCAATAACATTATCTCTGCATGCTACTAAAAAGATGCTGCCGATATGGGAAACGGGGGCCGTCATTTTCCTTAAATATCATAAAAATGTTACTATTTGTAGCATTTATTGTTGGACGCGACCACACGTATCGAATAAACGAATGGCCGTAGACAGCGTTCGGATTGAGAAACGTTAAGATTCGACCTATCTCGACGTCAAACTCAATCGATAGAAAATTCTCGATATCAATCCATGGATCGAGCCGTGCTAACTCATTAGTCATGAAACATTTGTTCACTAAACTCAAACGTCATGTCATACTAATGAAATATACAGTCGAGTTTATCGGAACAACTATTGATCAAATTTGAAAATCGATGATAAATCTGAGTTGAATAGATCAAAATTAATATACATTTTATTTAATACTAATTCAACCTAAACTAATATAACTTACTGAGTTGTGAGTCAAATCAAATATAAAAATCTCTCTTAATTTTTTTTCTCCTCGATATGAGATTATTCTTTTACTCATCTTTCAATCTCTCGTCACATAAATTTTTATCTAATATCTTCCTATTTTGTGCGACTCTATCATCTTGATATTTTATTTTTTTATCCTTAGATTTGATATCATATTAGAAATGGATAATAAATCTGATTTAAATTAGTCAATGTTAACATAGATCATATTAATATTAATTCAATCGAAAATTTTAAACTTATTGAATTATGGATCGAAACTAATATATGTTATTTAATTTTTACTGATAGAACTATTCTCACACAAAAAATAATATTACAGAAACAATGTTTTCATGTGCTATATAATCCTCAAAGCTACAAGACTTATAAGTCACATGATTAAAACCTGAAGATAAACAAAGTTTTTTTTCTTATTTATTTTAAAATTATGATACAATCATATTATTTCCTTGCATGCTAATTATTATTTATATCAATTCCGATGCATATTCCACTCAACATATAATAGATATTGATAGCAAATAAGATTTTTTCAACTACACAAAGAATCTTATTACTTTATTAGAAAAAAAAATTTCTCGTATAAATAGAAAGAACATAACAATAAATTTTATAAAAAATATATCTTCTATTGGACATTACTTTGTTGCTTATATTGTCCACATAACTAAATGATGCCTCGTATACATACTAAAGATGTGAATTTTATATGGTGCTTTTGTTAATTTCATTGCTACATACTGAATTGACATTAGCTCCTATCAAGTTAGATATCGTAAATATGTGTGACGTACATGTATATATATATGAAATCTAACCATATTATATTAAAAGTATATTAAGATGTGTCTAATGCCAATAGATTAGCATAAGAAAAAATTATCATTTGATCATAGTTTATATATATCATTATATTTTTACTTCTTGTGTTTTCAGAGTTTGTTTCAAACTTCTCTCTCTTTATTAATTATTTATCTCATCGTATCAAATTAATATAATCTTCATATATATATATATATCAATGTTTTAGGTGTAATATTTATTTAATGATATTTTGAACCTCTAATGTTAGGTTAATGGATTTGATATGTCACACCAAACTGAATGATTTTGAATTTTTTTTTATTTTATTTTCAAAAGAAATAATCTAAGTTTTTTGGTTGTTGTAATTATAGAAGCAAATTGGATGAAATTAACAAGTTAATCTTTTGGAGATTGGACTTAAAATCTCATCAGACGTGTCGTGGCCTCATTATTCCTTCATCTACATTTGATCCGATGAGTTTTGATGCGTTCGAGTGAAGCTAAAAATAAAAATAAATATGAAACCTACTAAATTATTAGTTTAATTCGGAGACTATTATTCCCTATTATATATGTATTCAATTACACTCCAACACATCCTCTCTCACGAGACTTAGCCACATTGCAGTTCAAGTACTTCCCCCCTTCTCTCTCCCTCTCCCTCTCTCTCTTTCTCTCTCTATTAAATGTCTCCGCTCCGTCTGTAATCCATTAATCTCTCTCTCTCTCTCTCCTACTATTTCTTCTTTCAACTCCGCTTTCAAAACTCTTTCTTTTCCCCTCCTTTTTCTTCGGCCACTTTCAACTCACTCGACTCCTTTTCCTCCTCTCATTTCCGCACTTTGATTCCTTCCATAGCCCTCTGGTCTCTCCACATCCGTCCCTCTCTCTTTCTCTTGTATGTGCTCGGCGTAGAGAAAGCCCGGGGAGGGGGGTTGAAGCAGAGGCGCCGGACATGGGCAAGTACATGCGGAAAGCCAAGGTCTCCGGCGAGGTCGCCGTCATGGAGGTCTCCCATCAGTCCACCCTCGGCGTCCGCACCCGCGCCCGGGCACTCGCCGCCGCGGCCGCTCAGGACTCGTCCCGCACCTACCTCGAGCTACGGAGCCGCCGCCTCGAGAAGCCCCTCCCGCCGTCTCCCGCGTGCAAGCCGTGCAAGGACGCGCCCAGGCCCAACCCTAGGGGGAGCTCGCACAAGTCTGGCCCGGCTCCCAGGGCGAATTCGGGGTCGGTGGGGTCCGTCTCGACGAGCAGGTGCCCGGCGGCGGCCATCATGTTGGCGCCGGCTGATGCAGAGGTATCGTATGGGGAGAATATTCTGGATGCCGATGCGAGAGAGAGGTGGGTTCTGCTCGAATCATAGTAAAAATAGAACCTTTCTAGCTAAAATCCGGGGTTTTGCTTTTGTTCTTCCACTCCTGCTTTCTTTCGTCTGTTTTCTCTGTTTCTGTCGTCCCTCTTTCTTCCATCTCCTTCCAAAACCGGACCATATTTAGTTACTTACAATAATTAATGTCCATATATATGTTTCGCTCATCATCTTTTCGCCTTTTCGGAAATCATAGCCTGTTTTTTTTGTGTTTAAGAGTACTTTGCGACTCAAATATAGGTTATCTCTACGTGTTGAGCTTAAATACTGCATGCTAACTCAGTATCTCTATTTTTCGCAAAGGGTGTCATATAGGAAGAAGTTATCCCTCTCCTTCAAGCAGTGCATTCATCTCTGCAAGTCCCTCTTTGACGTCAGCGTTCCCAAGCTCGAAGCTTGTTTTCCTCATTTTCTTGGCATATACAAAGCTTTTTATGCTTTCTCGAAATGTAGGTTCTACCCTTACTAGCCTTCTCACATGAAACTTCTCTTCGTGCATTGAAAATATTGTGCCATGGGGAAAAAGAGAGAGTCATTTTTCCTTCTTTTTTCTATCTAGTAAATCTCCCATGAAACTTCTGTTCATAGAAAGTTAACGTAGTAAATCCTGTGTTTTACTAATTCCTGGTCCTGCAAAGTGTTCTGTTCTTAAGCTTCTTGTCATTATCTATTTTTGCACCGCCGAGACTTTGCTTCTGGTGGGACGTACATTTTTCTATAGATTGCCTGTGCCTCTTCTCTTACATGTAGATATCTATGAGAATCTGCACTTGCTTCATTGTCATTTCTTGCTGGTGGTCTGTTTCTTGAACATGAGTGCTGTACGTGTTACTACTACCCAGTGCAGGCTAAGCCATTCTCATATTCGTGTTCCTCTTTTATTACTGGAGTTATTATTGATGACCGGACAATTTTCTTTTCTGTGATTTTGGTACTAGTGGGGCATTCATTGTTCTGTTTGTCATTTATGCCTCCAAGTGGATCTTCTGTCATCGACAAAACTTGGAATTACTTCCATTTTATTTTATTTTATACTTCTTCAGTAGTTATTTGGTTATTTGATCTTCTTCCTTTCACATTTCTGTCTTGGTGTTTGAAAATGTTCCACCAGTGTTATCCCTGCTAGTGGTAGACAGATTTGGGCTGTTCACATTCAGTCCCTAATGTCAGGTAAAGTACTTTTGCAAAGCAAAGTGCATACAGTGGACAAGATTAGGCACATTAGTCGTAGAGCTACCTTGTTTATAACCATGGACATCTATATTTGACATTTGATACAGTAAAGCTTGAGCATTGTCACTGATAAATTTGGTGCTGGTTAACTGTCTTTCTGTAAGGCTTCTTAAGAAGGTTAAATATGAGAAGACATTGTGGTCACTGCTCACTGCATGAATGGGGGATGGCTTCATGTTAGAGTTCATGTCAATGGACAATATAGAGCATGGTAGGAGGAGAAAAATAGAGAACCATACTGAGTTAACTTGAGATCTTACCCCACATTTGAGTCCACAGTACATCAACTGGTCCATCTTAAACCTAGCTGATGTTGACTGAAGCTGTTCTGGCTCAATGATTTTTTTCTGTGCTGACTGTTTGATGAGTTTGTTGTCTAGTGACATTAAATAAAGTACATGCATGAACCATAGTTTGAATATTGTTGCCTGACAGTAGTAGGTGTCACTAACAGAGTTGTCTGTATTTATCATGTCCAGTATTTGTTCTCCCTTGGTTGTCTATTTTGTTCTTAATGCATTTTACACCTTCTATCAAGTCTTTTTAGATCTGACTTGTGCAAGTAACATGGAACTTGTAATAGATATCATGTTGCTTCTTTACTATTGCATTCATGCATAAAGGCAAAACCTTGATGGCAATCTAATTTTTCTTATTTTCACTGCATTTCCTTCTTTCATCTATTCTCTTATTTGCATCTTGAGCTGATCAGGCTGGCTTTGCGCTATATATCGAAGAAGAATTTATAATTTCTAGACAATTTCTCGCTGTCTTATTTTTGGCAATATTTTATCAGAAACATACAATTTAAAGGTCCTTAGAAGTTTTTAATACTCAGTGCAAATAAACTCTGTAACTCTAAATTCTTTTTTTGGTGTTCTAGGGAGACCACACCTTGCAGTCTGATAAGGGATACAGAATCTATAGGGACCCTGGGTTCAGCAAACAGACCTACAATTTCTACTAGAATGCAAACTTCTCGTCAGAACATCCCTACCGCTTATGAGATGGAAGAGTTCTTTGCTGGTGCAGAGCAACTCCAACAACAAACATTTATAGAAAGGTACAATTCTTCTTTCATTTTTTTTTCTCTGTTATCAAGCCTTGTTCATGAGAATATGAGGATCATCATTAAAATAGAACCGAGCTTCTGATACGACACCACGTTGTGCATGTTCCTCACCGTTTATTTTCGTTCACTCTCGATCATATGTCCAGGTACAACTTCGATCCCGTAAATGACCATCCGCTTCCTGGCCGGTATGAATGGATAAAAATTGACTTCAAGTAGGCAGATCTTTAGCTGGGCATGACTTCCTCCCCGCATTCGCTCCTGTGATCTCTGCCCAGAGTCTTGGAAGGAGCACGGGCCGCAATGTTACGGATCGCAATCACCATTGGTTATCTTCTGTTGTAGAAGTTGAAAGGTCCTGAAGATAGGTGCAGTCTAGACTTGTGTAACATATAGAGCTGATGAGATGCTCTTCGATGCCTGAACCTGACAAACTTCATGCTTGTTGTAACTCTTCAACATCATGTCAAGGTATCATAGGGGTCATTGATCTGTGAATCTGTCACTAACAATAGAACCAACTCATCATGGGACTCTTACTGGGTTAGATGAATACGGTGCTGCATCTGATTCATTTGTTTGGATGATTCATTCGTCCATGCTTCCTTCTGATGGACATATGTGTTCGACGGTGAAACAAAGTTGGTCGTGTGGCAGATCTCCGTCTTATGCTATTATACTTGGTGTCATGTTCTGATAAGAATTAACTTGTATACTGAGAAAATAATATCTTGCGTTAAGTCCTTCAAAAATTTATTACATGGAGCTGTGTATTAAATATGTTTTAATATAATCTCATAACTAATTATCACATTTATCGATTACCTAACTATCATCATGCACAAGTCATAGGAATGCATTCGTGTAATATTATTTATAAGTATAATTAGTTATACAGACTTGTGAGTCGAATATTTGATCAAGTTATAAGTCTCATAATTGTCACTTGCACAACATAATATATATATAATATAATTATCCATGCACATCGTCATCATCTTGGCATAATCGGACACTCGATGGTATACTCTTCCAAAACTAGATAGAAAGGTATCACTCTAATAAGATGAGTTCATCTCTTGATAGATAGAGAGTACTTATATCGCACTTCTAATATTAGATTGAGTGATATCCATCGTCTACTATGAACACGTTTTTCACAATAACAGATGAAGGAATTATCTAGCTATCACATATAATAGTTCGCTAATCCCTGAAAAGAATCGCTACTGATCCTCCTGCAATTGATAGGGATCATCTAGGTCCTTTTATCATATCAAAATCACATGTTATAACATATTATCATATCATCATCATATTATTAGCTTAATCAATTAGACATATAATCAAAAGACAGTATATCATATGAGGATGATACAGGGGATTTAATCCAGTAATTACTTTTCATCGCATGATGGGCTCGAAGCGAGGCACAAACATGTGGACATCTTACATCAAACCTTAGTGGATCAATCGTGCATCAAGTATGCATGTGCATAGTAGATCAATCGTCTGTATGTCAATCATGCATCAAGTATGCATGTGCCTATACAAGATTCCATAAATACATCAATAGCGATATAAGAACATAGATCATTTACTATGCATTAAATATATACGTGCATATGCAAGATAACGAAGTGCCATTCATGGACTCGTGTTTGGTGAGACAAAACATATGCAGGTGGATTTGTGCGCTCATTCTCAAAGACAATGTCATAACTCGCTCATGGGCCTATACCTGCAAGAGATTCAAGCCCATGCATGAATGTTTAGCTACGTGAGACCTGAGAATGTGTCATTCTATAAGCATGAACACTTGACTATTCTAGTGCACATATCAACTTGTGATCTCATGCTTGATGTGGGCTACAAGAAGATTTGTTGGCATTCATTAGGCTATGCTAACCTATCACTTGCCATATGGACCTCTAAGCTTGAGTGTAAAGAGCAAGCCTGGGTTAAGGGATGTCCAGATCGGGTGCGTATATCATGAATCAAACTTATGCCTAAAGTTTTTGTAGTTAAAATCTCATTTACTTGTGGCCACTAAGTCTATGGAGTTGCACACAATGATCATACATGTGGCTAAGTTCTTAAGGGGTAAAATGACCAAGAGGAAAAGCCCCAGTGCGACTCCATGCAAGTTGGGATGACCCTGTGGTTGGTCATACATCCCGCTATGGGTTACACCAAATTAGACCTTAAGGTGAGCACAACATGAGGAATGATTTAATTCATTTTTATTGGTTAAATACTAAGACATATTTACATTTAGAGTAAGAAGTAACTACTATAGTATAACCTTTAAGTAAGAAGTAACATTTAATTCATTGTCTTTTAAGTAACCTATCCTTAAAAGATGTATCTAAAACCAACTATAGTATAATACTCTCAGGCATCATAACAGATCTGGTGATAGTAACTTAATTCATTTATGCATGGATGGAATAATTGATGATTAAGTGAAGATGAAAAAATAATAATCAAAGAACAGTATTACACTAGAAATGTTGAGATATATAAATAAGATTAAAGGATTAATTTAG